>NC_040093.1:45677933-45980964 GCF_003369695.1 Bos indicus x Bos taurus
GCTTAGCTGTGTAAGAAACTGCCAAATTGTCTTCTAAAATAGCTGCGCTATTTTGCATTCCGGTCAGCAATGAGGGAGTGTTCCTGTTTCTCCACATCCGCACTAGCACTTGGTGTTTTCAGTTTTGAATCTTAGCCATTCTAATAGTATAATGGTATCTTGTTGCTTTAATTTGCAGTTCCCTAATGACAAATGATGTTGAACATCTTTCATATGCTTATTATCCACCTGTGTATCTTTTCTAGGAAAGTGTCTGTTCATATCTTTTCCCCATTTTTACTTGGGCTTTTTCTTTTGTTGTTGAGTTTTAAGAGTTCTTTGTATATTTTGGATACCAGTTCTTTTGTCAGATCTGTGTTTTACAAAGATTTTCTCCCAATCTGTGATTTGTCTTTTCATTTGCAAAACAGTCTCTTTTTCAAAGCAGAAGGTTTTAACTTAATAAAGACCAACTAATCAATCATTTCTTTTATGAATTGTGCTTTTGGTGCTGTATCTAAACCTTATTACCAAATTTAAGATTTTCTCCTATGTTATACTTTCAAAGTTTTCTTTTAGGTCTGTGATTCATTTTGAGTTAGTTTTTTTAAAAGTGTAAAGTCTGTGTTTAAATACATTTTTTCTTATGCAAGTCAAAATGTCTCCAAGCACATTTGTTTACAAGACTATCTTCTATCTTCTTGTGATTAAATCGGCTTTGCTCTTTTGTCAAGGATCAGTTGACTATAGTTGTGTGACTCTATTTCTGGGCTTTCTCTCTGTCCCACTGAACTATGTGTCTATTCTTTTTCTAATACTATGCTGCCTTGATTATTGTAGGTTTATAGTAAGTTTTGAAGCTCACTGCTGTCAGTCCTCCAAATTTGTTTTTTATTTTCAGCATTATGTTGGCTATTCTGAGTCTTTTGTTTTCTTTTTATTTTCTGGGTACATACTCTTAATTTTTTTTTCTATTTATTTTTTTTAGTTGGAGGAAAATTGCTTTACAATGTTGTACTCATTTATTCCATACAATGACATGAATCAGTCATAATTATACATATATCCCCTTCCTCTCGAGCCTCTTTCCCCTCCCTTTAGCCCACCCCTCTAGATCCCCCCAGAGTACCAGTATGTGCTCCCTTGGTTATAGAGCAACTTCTCACCAGCTATGTATTTTACACATGGTTATATATATATACCCTGATACTATTTTCTCCACTCATCCCACTCTCTCCTTCCCCCACTGGGTCCACAAGTGCATTCTTTACAGCTGAGCCTCCATTCTTTCCCTGCAAGTAGCTTCATCAAAACTGAGTAAGTTCTAGTGAGGTGGATGAACCTAGAGTGAAGTAAGTCAGAAAGAGAAAAACAACTATCGTATATTAACACACATATATGAACTCTAGAAAAAAAATTTTTAACATATATAAACCTCAGAATCAGTTTGTCTGTATCCATGGGGTCGGAAAGATTCAGACACGACTGAGCGACTGAACTAAACTGATCTACAAAATAGTGTGCTGGCATTATGTTAAAACTATATATATATATATATAAAGTTGGGAAGAATTGACATTGGGCTTCCTGTTGTCTCAGATGGTAAAGGTTCTGCCTGCAATGTGGGAGACCTGGGTTCAGTCCCTGGGTTGAGAAGATCCCCTGGAGAAGGGAATGGCAACCCACTCCAGTATACATGCCTGGAGAATTCCATGGACAGAGGAGCCTGGTGAACTACAGTCCATGGGGTCACAAAGAGTTGGACATGACTAAGCAACTAACACACACACAGAGATTCTAGAAAAAATGGTTTCGCTTTTTTTTGTATATAAACTTTAGAATCCATTTGTCTGTATTTATAAAATGATGTGCTAGGATTATGTTAAATCTAGCAAACACCCTCTTCCAACAACACAAGAGAAGACTACGCATGGACTTGACCAGATACTCAATACCAAAATCAGATTGATTATATTCTTTGCAACCAAAGATGGAGAAACTATAGTCAGCAAAAACAAGACAGGGAGCTGACTGTGGCTCAGATCATGAACTCCTTATTGCCAAATTCAGACTTAAATGGAAGAAAGCAGGGAAAACCACTAGACCATTCAGGCATGACCTAAAAGTGACAAATAGATTCAAGGGATTAGATCTGATAGACAGAGTGCCTGGAGAACTATGGATGAAAGTTCGTGTCATTGTACAGAAGGCCGTGACCAAGACCATTCCCAAGAAAAAGAAATGCAAAAAGGCAAATGGTTGTCTGAGGAGGCCTTACAAACGGCTATGAAAAGAAGAGAAGCGAAAGGCAAGGGAAAAAAGGAAAGCTATACAAAAGAATAGCAAGGAGAGATAAGAAAGCCTTCCTCAGTGATCAATGTAAAGAAATTGAGGAAAACAATAGACTGGGAAAGACTAGCGATCTCTTCAAGAAAATTCAAGATACCAAGGGAACTTTTCATGCAAAGATGGGCACAATAAAGCACAGAAATGGTATGGACCTAACAAAAGCAGAAGATATTAAGAAGAGGTGGCAAGAATACACAGAAGAACTATAAAAAATAACATCTGCATGATCCAGATAACCACGATGGTGTGATCACTCAGCTGGAGCCAGACATCTTGGAATGCAAAGTGAAGTAGGCCTCAGGAAGCATCACTACCAACAAAGTTCATGAAGGTGATGGAGCTCCATTTGAGCTCTTTCAAATCCTAAAAGATGATGCTGTGAAAGTGCTGCACTCAATATGCCAGCAAATTTGGAAAACTCAGCAGTGGCCACAGGACCGGAAAAAGTCAGTTTTCATTCCAATCCCAAAGAAAGGCAATGCCAAAGAATGCTCAAACTACCACACTATTGCACTCATCTCACACATTAGCAAAGTAATGCTCAAAATTCTCCAAGCCAGGCTTCAACAGTATATGAACCATGAACTTCCAGATGCTCAAGCTGGATTTAGAAGAGGCAGAGGAACCAGAGATCAAATTGCCAACATCAACTGGATCATCAAAAAATCAAGAGAGTTCTAGAAAAACATCTATTTCTGCTTTATTGACTATGCCAAACCTTTGACTGTGTGGATCACAACAAACTTTGGAAAATTCTTCAAGAGGTGGGAATATCATGCCACCTGACCTGCCTCCTGAGAAATCTGTATGCAGTTCAAGAAGCAACAGTTAGAACTGGACATGGAACAACAGACTGGTTCCAAATCAAGAAAGGAGTATGTCAAGGCTGTATATTGTCACCCTGCTTATTTAATTTACATGCAGAGTACATCAAGAGAAATGCTGGACTGGATAAAGCACAAGCTGGAATCAAGATTGCTGGGAGAAATATCAATAACCTCAGATATGCAGATGACACCACACTTATGGCAGGAAATGAAGAGGAGGAACTAAAGAGCCTCTTGATGAAAGTGAAAGAGGAGAGTGAAAAAGTTGGCTTAAAACTCAACATTCAGAAAACAAAGATCCTACCATCTGGTCCCATCACTTCATGGTAAATAGATGGGGAAACAGTGACAAATATTATTTTAGGAGGCTCCACGATCACTGCAAATGGTGACTGCAGCCATGAAATTAAAAGACGCTTACTCCTTAGAGGAAAAGCTATGAGCAAACTAGACAGCTTATTAAAAAACGGAGATGCTACTTTGCCAACAAAGGTCCATCTAGTCAAAGCTATGGTTTTTCCAGTAGTCATGTGTGGATGTGAGAGTTGGACTATAAAGAAAGCTGAGTGACAAAAAATTGATGCTTTTAAACCGTGGTATTGGAGGACTCTTGAGAGTCCCTTGGACTGCAAAGAGATCCAACCATTCCATCCTAAAGGAAATCAGTCCTGAATATTCATTGGAAGGACTGATATTGAAACTGAAAGTCCAAAACTTTGGTCACCTGATGCAAAGAACTGACTCATTGAAAAAAAGTGCTGATGCTAGGAAAGATTGAAGGTGGGGGGAGAAGGAGATGACAGAGGATGAGATGGTTGGATGGCATCACCGACTCAATGGACATGAGTTTGAGTAGACTCTCAGAGTTTGTAAAGGACAGGGAGGCCTGGCATGCTGCAGTCCATGAGACTGAAAAAAGTCAGACATGACTGAGCAACTGAACTGTACTGAACTGATAGATAAAGTTGGGAAGAACTGGCATTTTAACAATATTGAATTTTTGAACAAGGCTTTTTTTTTTTTTTTAAACCAGCTTAGTTCACTTCAGTTGCTCAGTCGTGTCCGACTCTTTGCGACCCCATGAATCACAGCAGGCCAGGCCTCCCTGTCCATCACCAACTCCCGGAGTTCACTCAGACTCACGTCCATCGAGTCAGTGATGCCATCCAGCCATCTCATCCTCTATCGTCCCCTTCTCCTCCTGCCCCCAATCCCTCCCAGCATCAGAGTCTTTTCCAATGAGTCAACTCTTTGCATGAGGTGGCCAAAGTACTGGAGTTTCAGCTTCAGCATCATTCCTTCCAAAGAAATCCCAGGGCTGATCTCCTTCAGAATGGACTGGTTGGATCTCCTTGCAGTCCAAGGGAATCTCAAGTCTTCTCCAACACCACAGTTCAAAAGCATCAATTCTTTGGCGCTCAGCCTTCTTCACAGTCCAACTCTCACATCCATACATGACCACTGGAAAAACCATAGCCTCGACTAGACGAACTGTTGTTGGCAAAGTAATATCTCTGCTTTTGAATATGCTATCTAGGTTGGTCATAACTTTCCTTCCAAGGAGTAAGCATCTTTTAATTTCATGGCTGCAGTCACCATCTGCAGTGATTTTGGAGCCCCCAAAAATAAAGTCTGACACTGTTTCCACTGTTTCCCCATCTATTTCCCATGAAGTGTTGGGACCAGATGCCATGATCTTCGTTTTCCGAATGTTGAGCTTTAAGCCAACTTTTTCACTCTCCTCTTTAACTTTCATCAAGAGACTTTATAGTTCCTCTTCACTTTCTGCCATAAGGGTGGTGTCATCTGCATATCTGAGGTTATTGATATTTCTCCCGGGAATCTTGATTCCAGCTTGTGTTTCTTCCAGTCCAGCGTTTCTCATGATGTACTCTGCATATAAGTTAAATAAGCAGGGTGACAATATATAGCCTTGATGTACTCCTTTTCCTATTTGGATCCAGTCTGTTGTTCCATGTCCAGTTCTAACTGTTGCTTCCTGACCTGCAAGGGTGTAATTGACATAAATTAAGCTACCCATTTAATGTGCACAACTTGATAAATTTTGATGTATATATGCATTCCTGAAGCCATCACTACACACAATATAATGAACAAATTCATCAGTCACCTATTTCTTCATGTCTCATTTTAATTTCTTCCTTCTTATCCACCTCTCCAAATAACCAATATGATCTCTATTATCAGTTTACATTTCATATACTTTCATATAAATGGAGTAATACAGCATATATATATTTTTGGTCTGATTTATCACTTTCACTCAGTATAATTATTATGAGATTCATAAATGTCATAGTACATACCCATAGAGTATTTCTTTTAATCCTCAGGTAATATCCAATTGTATAGATATACCACAATTTGTTTATTCGTCCATCTGTTGAAGAACATTGGATTGTTTCCAGCTTTCAGCTATTCCAAATAGCAGCTGTAAACACTTGTATAGAAGTCTTCATATGGACACATGCTTCCATATTTCTTGTGTAAATATCTGGGAGTAGAATGACCGGATCAACTGATAAGCATAATTTTACCTTCTTAAGCAACTGCCATCCCATGCTCATCAATACCTTCATCTGTTGCAACTCAATTCCAGGGAACATTGTGAGATGTTAAAAATAGATATCTTCAAGCTGTTCTCTGACAGAAGAAGGAAGTGGTATGACAGCAATTAGAAACACTGGCCTCAAAGGTTGAGAAAGTTCAGTCCAAGTCAGACACTTCTTCCACCGCAGTCTTCTCTACTCTTGTTAGAGATATTTATTATTATGGACAGAAACATGTGGTTTTTGTGATTCTGTTCACTCCCTTCATGACAATGGATTCATAATTTTGCCATAGGTTTTAAATCTCAAGGGGTTTTAGACTGATTCTTTTCTAGTTTCAATAGCATGTTACTTAGACAACACTTTTGGGGAAACTTTCACATATTGTTCTCGCTTCCTGAAGATATGTTATGTTCTCCTTCAAAAAAAAAACTGTATATATATGCAGTCTTCTTGTTTACATCCCCTTGTGTAAAGTTCTAGGCCCCTTGGTTCTTCTTTTTTAAACTGTTTCTTTTCCATCCCTCTCTTCTACATTTCTTGGACTAAGTAAGGGTTTTTATTGAGAACTTCTTCTTTTCCCTTTAAGCCACTACCACAATAGTTTCCAGATAATGGGGACACATTTAAAAAAATTATTTGATACATTTTAAAAGTTACACTACATTTTCAGTTATTACAAAATATTAGCTACATTCACCATGCTGTTCAATACAGCCTGTCTTATACCCAATGGTTTGTACCCTTCACTCCCTCATCCCTGGTATATTGCCCCCACCACCTCCAATAACACTTAATTTGTTCTCTATATCTGTTGAGTTTGCTTATTTTATGCTATATTCACTAATTTGTTTTACTTTTTAGATTCCACATATAAACAACATCATACAGTATTTCTCTGATTTATTTCACTTAGTATAAAGCCCTCCAATTCCATCCATGTTGTTGCGAATGGCAAAATTCCATTCTTTTCTATGATCAAGTAGTATTCCATTACATACATGCCACATCCACTTTATCCATTCATCTGCTGATGGACATTTAGATTGCTTCCATGTCTTGGCTGTTGTAAATCATTCTGCTGTGAACACTGGGATACATGTATCTTTTCTCATTAGTGTTTTTGAAGTGATGTTTCTGTTTTTCCTTTTTGGTTAGGTCCTAACATTATCTTTCCTTTTAACCTAAGGATATTTCAGTACCTTTTGGTCTAAGAGGTTTTGATGGCTGAAAGACAGCCAGTCTTGGATGGTGTTTCCCTCGTCAGCTTGGGTATTTACGGCATCAGTACAGGTGGAGGTGGGCTGGGGTGGCATGAAGGCTGTAGATGCTGTGAGCTATAAGAATCTTCCTTTTCTCCTTCCCTCCCTTCTCTTGAAAACAAGAACTTTCCTCCTGTTCTTTCTAAAACAACAATATAACTCATCTCTTTTTGACCCCTCTTTGTGCTGGGTCTGAAGCTTTGTGGAACTCTAGAGCAAGAATTGGTACACATTTTCTTATAATAAATATTTTAGGCTTTGCCAGTCAGGAGTTAAAAATTAAGGCTATTATGTAGGTACTTGTATAACCATTTAAAATGTAACTATTTCAGAATGTAAAAAAAAAAAAAATTCTTACCTCTTGGATTATAAACCAACAGGCAGCTGGCCAGCTTTGGTTCCCATAGTTTTGCTGAACTTTGCTCTAGAGGACTGGATAAGATCTAAGTTCTCATGGGATTTGGGGTGTGCTCAGCTATAGAGAGTAGTGCAGAATCATTGGGAAAATTTATGTTCAAATACAGAATGAATTCACATCAAATCTATCTCTATCAAATGCTATCTGTTAAAATCCATCTGAAATAATTTTCTCTGCAAATGAAAAAGCTATTACTTAATTTCTCACTGAGCTGGGCCTGATATGTACAAGGGAAAGTAGTGACTGGTTGCTGACTGGTTCTAAAATTTTCTCCTACTTCAGAAAATTCTACAGCCTCATTTTTCTCCAGTGATCTTTCCATTCCAGTGAAGCAGTTCACACTCATCTTCCCACTCAACCTCTTTGCCCTGACATCCACACGTTTCCTGTGGTCTCTCTGTGGCTGGCTCTTAACTCCCCCGCCTCCTCATGCCCTCTGTCCACCGCCACCTGTGCCAAGTTAAGTCTGTCTGCATCCCTAATATGAGGAATTGCCAACATGCAAAACCTGAACCCTGAGAGTAAGAACGCTGATTTCAGAGAGTGTAGTGGTCTGGACAGACATGGAACGTGGTCTCACACGATTTCCACCTTGAGATGCCACGCCCTTGGATAATCCACTCCCTGTGAAGTCTGGGCTAGAACTAGCGACTTGCTTCTAAAGTACTGAGCTGTCCCGTTCAAGATGTGGTTGGTTACAAAAATCTATGACTGTCTCATTAGCATGCCTTCTCTTGCTTTCTGACTTGTTCAGTTCAATGAAGACAGTTGTCAAGTTGTGAGCTGCCCTATGGAGAGGCCCGGGTGGCCTGGAACTGAGGGTGGCCTCTGGCCCACTGCCATCAAGGAGCTGAGGTCGTCAGTGCAACCCCTGGGAGAAACTGAATCCTGCCAAAAGCCACGGAGAGAACTTGGAAGCAAATTCTTCCTTAGCCCAGCTTCAAGACCACAGTAACCCCAACGGACACCTCAACTACAGCCTCCTAAGAGACCACAGGCTTAGAACTCAGCCAAGCTACACCTGGATTCCTGAGCTGTGGAAACCATGAGATAGTAAATGTTGTTTTAAGTCAGTAATTTTGGGGGCTATTTTGTTATACAGCAATAGATAATTCCAGTAACCTCAGATTTATGATAATGTGTAGTGGGAGAAAACGGGCATACTAAACATTTGTATTTGTGTGTACTCAGCTAGGTCCAATCTCTGTGACCCCTTGGACTGTAGCCCACTAGGCTCCTCTGTCCATGGATTTCCCAGGCAAGAATACTGGAATGGGCTTCCATTTCCTTCTCCAGGGATCTTCCTGAGCCAGGGATTGAACCTGCATCTCCTGCATTGGCAGGCGGATTCTTTACCACTGAGCTACCACTAAATATTTAGTCTTCTTTTCAAATGTATTTAAGTAAAAAAAAAAGAAAGAAAAAAAAAAACTTTACTACAGATGAAAACATTCAAATGTGACACATATTTCAAAAATTATGAAAATGACTGTTTTAGGCAATGGCTTTGAATTCATCACCACCAATAATCTGTCATGATTTAAGACCCCCACCCCTGCTCTCTTCTCCATCTCTATCACATCTTTACACCACAATTTTGTGTAGTTGCCTTGTGATGGCAAGGTGGGATGGCAAGTATCCACTCAGCATTTTGTTGTTTTGAGGTCTATTTTAGGACCTGAAGGAGAAAGATACAAGATGATTTCATGTCTAGGTTCATGGGTTTAATGTTGTAGTGAAGCATCAGAATTTATTTTCATGAAACAATTTATATGCATGTAGGAATAAGAGATTGTGCAATGAACATGGGACTTGGATAAATATTCAAGATTTGGGGGAGATCTGGATTATCAGTTCAGTTCATTTCAGTCTCTCGCCCAGTCATGCTTGATTCTTAGAGGCTCCATGGACTGCAGCAAGCCAGGCTTCCCTGTCGATTACCAAGTCCCAGAGCTTGCTCAAACTCATGTCTGTCGAGTCAGGGATGCCATCCAACCATCTCATCCTCTGTCATCCCCTTCTCCTCCTGCCTTCAATCTTTCCCAGCATCAGGGTCTGCTCAAATGAGTCAGCTCTTCACATCAGGTGGCCAAAGTATTGGAACTTCAGCTTCCGTCCTTCCAATGAATATTTAGGACTGATTCCTTTAGCATGGACTGGTTTGATCTTCTTGCCAATCTGGATCATAAAGGGAAATTACAGAGATTAGAAAAGTCTAGAGAGACTTTAAGGAAAGGTCATTTCAGCTCTGGAAGAAGGGTCAATTTAGCACTCACTGTGTGCTACTGTAAATACAGTACCATGTGCCTATAGGAAGCAGTAAAGGGACACACTGTCCTGGTTTGTCTGGGTCTGAGAGTTTGCTGGGACAGGGAATTTTCCGTGCAAACACCAGGAAAGCCCCTGGATGGTTGGCCTCCCTAAGTGGTGGCCTCTGTACTTGTGGAGCTTTGAGTCTGTGAAAAGTCACAGTTGGGCAAACCTTGTGAGAGACGTTGTGGAAAACTGAACAATGGTCCCCACATATCTCCACCTCACCCCTGTAACCTACAAATAGTACCTTATACGTCAAAAGCAGGTGGTTCAGTGGCAAAGAAATTGCCTGCCAACGCAGTAGACCTAAGAGACTGGGTTTCATCCTTGGGTCAGGAAGATCCCCTTCAGGAGGGCATGGCAACCCACTCCAGTATTGTTGCTTGGAGAATCCCATGGCCAGAGGAGCCTGGCAGGCTACAGTCCATAGGGTTACAAAGAGTTAGACATGACTGAAGTAACTTAGCACACACACATGCCTGCAAAGGTTCATTTTATGTGTCAGTTTGACCAGCCATGGGATGCTCAGATTAAACTTTGTTTCTGGGATCATCTTTGGGCATGTTTCCTCATGAACTAGCATTTGAATTGACGGACTAGGGAAAGTAGATCACCCTCCCCCATGTGTGAGGGAGAGCATCCATTTCCTTCTTGACTGCCTGACTGAGCAATATACAGGTCTTCTGCCTTTGGACTGGGATTTACACCATCATCAGCTCCCCTGATTTGCTGGCTTTAAGACCTGAGTGGAATTACAGGACCAGCCTCATGGGGTCCCCCATTCTCTTCCCCAGGCTTCAGTTTGCACATGGTGGATTGTGGAACTTCTCAGGCTCCATGATCTTGTGAGTCAATGCATCATAATCAATCAGTCTCTCTCCATCAATAAATAGGTGTATGATAGATAGATACAGCTATATCTCCCATTGGAGATATATTATACACACACGCATCCATGCACACACACACATACACATATTCTGTTTCTCTCAAGAACCCAGACTAATATACCTCCCAAGCCTAGGACATGTTAGAATGAAATGCATACTGGTTAAGTACTTATCTCCAATGTGGGAAAAACTCACACCCTGAAAAATGGAGATAATCCATTTTAGTGTGAAGAAAACAGGAATATTTCCATATTTTTCTCTATCTCATTATTTCCCTATTTCTACTTGGAGTTTTGTTATATACAGTAGATAATGTAGTCATGCTTGTGTATCATTTATAAATCAATAAGTAGATAGTGATGGAAGTGTCTCTTCATGCATTTTCTTCATAATGGGGTGTGCAATAAAAAGGTCTGATGATCAGAAATCTCTATAATGTTACACTTGGGTCGATTTACAGCCACCCCTACTTGCCTCCTATTGGATTCAGGAGATGTTTTACCTCTCCCGTCCTCTACATGTTCAATCTGTGAAATGGGATGGCAACCATGATACTAATACTTTAACTCATGATGTTGGATGAGGGCTAAAATTGAGGCTGCATGTGAGAGCTGGGACTAGAGTGAGCTCTCAGGGTATGTAAATGCAGAGTTGGCCCCTGACGTTTCACATCTACTGCCCATGAGCACTTGGCATGTACTTGCCACTGGTAGCTACTAGAATTGATACTCACTCTCAGTCCAGGCCCAGACTGGAAGCCCCCCTCCAACCAAGGCCCTCTCCCAGGAAACCTTAGATACTGAGTTTCCCATATCCCCAATCCCTGCAGTTCAGAGAGAAATGTGGTTGGCCTTTCCAGAGTGAAGGCTCAACCCTGCCAAGCCTCACACTGGAGGCCAGCTCTCCCCACATCAGGCACACTCTTAAACATCTGTCTGTGGTGTGATTTATTCTATTTTAAAATGAGGTTTTCAAACAACTCACTATCTTAATTTTAGCAGTTCAGCTCCTTTGTATGCTAACAATACCAAACATGCAAATGAGCTACCACTTTGCTTTCTAGCAAAAATGTTTCTGTGCAAACACTTGATTTTATAACGCACTTTGCAGCTTTCTCCTATAATTAGTTGTTAAATCTATATTTGACTTTGTCTAAGTGGTTGCATTGCAAGGCTATTTTTCTTGCCTCTCACTTTGGCTGGTTCATCTTACCCCTGCTCATGTATCTGTCTGCATGGGGACATAGCTTCTTGGCTAGTTTCTAGCTGGAAGGCAAAAATCAAGAAACATGCCAAAAGTCAGGGCACAGTTGCACCCAGAGACGATAAAGACTCCTGGATGTGTCAGGTTCAAATCGCATGTCTCTCACCCACTTTTTTTTTTCTTTTAAAGGGAGTATGGCCAATCAACAATGTAGTGATAATTTTGGGTGAACAGCAAAAGGACTCAACCATACATGTATATGTATCCCTTCTCCCCCAGACTTTCTCCCATCCAGGCTGCCATTGAGCAGAATTCCCTGAGATATGCATGTTGGTTATCCATTTTAAATATAGCAGTGTGTACATACTGATCCTGAACTCCCTAACTATCCCTTCCCCCATACTTCCCCCAGCTATCATAAGTTCATTCTCTAAGTCTGTGAGTCCCTTTCTGTTTTGTAAATACCTTCATCTGTATCATTTCTTTTTAGATTTCACATATAAGGGATGTCATATGATGTTCCTCCTTCTCTGACTTGCTTCACTCAGTATGGCAATCTCTAGTTCCATCCACATTTCTGCAAATGGCATTATTTCATTCTTTTTAATGGCTGAGTAGTATTCCATTTTATATATGCACCACATCTTCTTTATCCATTCCTCTGTCAACAGACATCTCATTCTCTTTGGATCAGCAGGTTAACCATGACCTGCCCTTTTTCATGGTGAGATGGGAGCAGAAGTACAAGAGGATGGGGTTAACCATGAAGCTCAGATCTGGCTTCCACCTGCATCATTTCTTCCAGCATCCAACACCAATGGACAGCAGGTGTTTTCCTCCCACCATGAGGGGGAAGTAAGCCTTATGGCCAAGTTCAATAGCAGTCAGTGGGGAAGTATATTGCTCCTTTGGCAGTGAAGAAGGGAAGAAAGTGAACATTTTTGAACAACAATCTCCCATAAGTACCAAAAAACAGAGCTCGAAGTGTTGTTCATTCATACTCAGTCATGGGAAAGGTTTTTTGAGTGACTACTTGACACTGGTTACTGCAGGTAACAGTAATTTAAGGGTTTAGACAGAAGATACCATGAACTCACATTTCCTGTGCTTATGGTCTAGACTAATCATGTCATTGAGGCTGACCTCAAACTCTCCAGTCTCCTACAGATGGTGGAGCCTGAAACCTATGCAGTTTGGGAGCCCTTGATGGCTCAGTGGTAAAGAATCCACTGGCAATACAGGAAACTCAGTTTCGAGTCCTGGGTCAGGAAGATCCCCTGGAGGAGGAAATGGCAACCCACTCCAGTGTTCCTGCCTGGAGAATCCCATGGATAGAGGAGCCTGGACTATAGTCCATGTGTTCACCAAGAGTCAGAAGTGAATGACTTAGGGACTAAAACTAGAACAACATCAAGAAAAAGACTGCGAAAGCATGACATAAACTTAGGCATGATGATCATGTTTATTTAAAACAAGAAAGGAAATCATGACAAGATACCAATTTTAAGAAGCTGATTGACCAATTTTTTAATTAAAACTTCCAGACAAAGAATTTTTAAATTAATTAGCTGCCTGGAACACCTCTATAGTACTTTTTCTTACAATTTTGGCTTCACACTCTTGGATTGCCTCTTATGATAATAACTTTGTCATATTTTCAGTGGAGAGACTAGAAAGACAGGTCAGTCTTTCCTCTCTATGGTTGATCAAAATAGTAAAACATGATATTTGGGCTGTGTGAAACATGCAACTTCACCGAGAGAAGTCCTCACTGAAAGATACAGGTTTGAACTCTTCAAACACAATATTTCTGATAAATTATATTTCATGAGATGTTCATATAAATGATGGTGGGTTTATAATTATATTGTCAATAAAATGCTGCTCTATTTGGTATATTCTGACAGGAAAGAGCTTCTTTTTTGACTAGGAATTAATGTGAACAGAAATTTCTGCTTATAAGTTTGCACATTTGACTAGTACAGAGTTTTTCATAGCCTTGTTCTGACTCACTGCTTTTCAAACGTGTTTCTTCTCTCCTCTTCTGTCCTCCTAATTCTAGGACTGGGGACCACAGACACGCTCCTATCTCAATACAGTGTCTGTCTTTGCACCATCTTGTCACAATGCAGTGAGCTGGCCCAGGGGCGGGAGCTGAACTCACAGCTTGCCTGAACCCACACTTACCCTGGGGCAGCCATCAATAGCTTACTCTCCATGGGCCCTCTGTACCACAAAAATATATCTCACTAAATACAGGCAAAAAGTGTCCTCAACACAGTGTCCTCTTGACCAGCTCCTGAAAAACGTTGTCAGCAACCAACACATGGACAAGTGTAATGTGAGGAAAATTGAAACAGAAAGAAATAGCAGCCCTGCTGCTGCTGCTGCTGCCAAGTTGCTTCAGTCGTGTCTGACTCTGTGAGACCCCATAGACGGCGGCCCACTAGGCTCCTTTGTCCCTGGGATTCTCCAGGCAAGAAGACTGGAGTGGGTTGCCATTTCCTTCTCCAATGCATGAAAGTGAAAAGTGAAAGTGAAGTCACTCAGTCGTGTCCGACTCTTAGTGACCCCATGGACTGCAGCCCACCAGGCTCCCCTGTCCCTGGGATTCTCCAGGCAAGAAGACTGGAGTGGGTTGCCATTTCCTTCTCCAATGCATGAAAGTGAAAAGTGAAAGCCAAGTCACTCAGTCGTGCCTGACTCTTAGCGACCCCATGGACTGCAGCCTACCAGGCTCCTCCATCCATGGGATTTTCTAGGCAAGCGTACTGGAGTGGGGTGCCATTGTGACCCAAGTGCAATGAAAATACATAATTTTGCAAATTTCACAAAAACATACTGCCTTAATCAGTCTATTCAGGTCACTGAAACAAAATGCCATATACTGGGTAGCCTGGAAACAGCAAATATTTCTTTCTCAGAGTTCTGGAGTTTGGGAAGTTCAAGATCAAGGTGCCAGCAGATTAATGTCTGGTGAGGGCCACTTCCTAGTTCATGAACAGCTGTCTTCTAGTGTAACCTTTTCATTCCAATCCCAAAGAAAGGCAATGCCAAAGAATGTTCAAACTACCGCACAATTGCATTCATCTCACACACTAGTAAAGTAATGCTCAAAATTCTCCAAGCCAGGCTTCAGCAATACGTGAACCATGAACTTCCAGATGTTCAAGCTGGTTTTAGAAAAGGCAGAAGAACCAGAGATCAAATTGCCAACATCTGCTGGATCATGGAAAAAGGAAGAGAGTTCCAGAAAAACATCTATTTCTGCTTCGTTGACTATACCAAAGCCTTTGACTGTGTGGATCACAATAAACTGTGGAAAATTCTGAAAGAGATGGGAATACCAGACCACCTGACCTGCCTCTTGAGAAACCTATATGCAGGTCAGGAAGCAACAGTTAGAACTGGACATGGAACAACAGACTGGTTCCAAATAGGAAAAGGACTCCGTCAAGGCTGTATATTGTCACCCTGCTTATTTAACTTCTATGCAGAGTACATCATGAGAAAAGCTGGGCTGGAAGAAGCACAAGTTGGAATCAAGATTGCCGGGAGAAATACCAATAACCTCAGATATACAGATGACACCACCCTTATGGAAGAAAGTGAAGAGGAACTCAAAAGCTTCTTGATGAAAGTGAAAAAGGAGAGTGAAAAAGTTGGCTTAAAGCTCAACATTCAGAAAACGAAGATCATGGCATCTGGTCCCATCACTTCATGGGAAATAGATGGGAAACAGTGGAAACAGTGTCAGACTTTATTTTTTTGGGGTCCCAAATCACTGCAGATGGTGATTGCAGCCATGAAATTAAAAGACGCTTACTCCTTGGAAGGAAAGTTAAGACCAACCTAGACAGCTTATTAAAAAGCAGAGATATTACTTTGCCAACAAAGGTCCATCTAGTCAAGGCTATGGTTTTTCCAGTAATGATGTATGGATGTGAGAGTTGGACTGTGAAGAAAGCTGAGTGCCTAAGAATTGATGCTTTTGAGCTGTGGTGTGGGAGAAGACTCTTGAGATTCCCTGGACTGCAAGGAGATCCAACCAGTCCATTCTAGAGGAGATCAGTCTGGGTGTTCATTGGAAGGACTGATGCTAAAGCTGAAACTCCAATACTCTGGCCACCTCATGCGAAGAGTTGACTCATTGGAAAAGACCCTGATGCTAGGAGGGATTGGGGGCAGGAGGAGAAGGGGACGACAGAGGATGAGATGGCTGGATGGCATCACCGACTCAATGGACATGAGTTTGGGTGGACTCTGGGAGTTGGTGATGGACAGGGAGGCCTGGCGTGCTGCAATTCATGGGGTCGCAAAGAGCCGGACACAACTGACCGACTGAACTGAACTGAACATGATGGGAGATTTCTCATACCTCCGTTATAAAGACACGAGTCCCATTCATGACCTAATCACCTCCCAAATGTCTCATGTACTAACACCATCTCTTGGGGGTTAGGATTTCCACATATGGATTTGGAGGGGACACAATCGCTATACAACAGGTGATCACGTGAACCCACTGTTAAGCCCTTCTCTGGGCTGCGGAAGGGGTTTGTGCAAGTGAGCAGTGCTAAAAATCAAGCTTCATGAACTTCATGGTAAGCCCAAACCTCCTTGAGCTCCCCCAGCACAGACACCATCCTCAGAGTTTCATGCCAGGGAGCATGACTCCTTGAAGGAGCTACTTCTGTAATATATCCTGGGAACTGTGACAAGGGAGGGTCTGTAGTTTTCCTTCCCTTTATACTTTGTATCAAGGAGAATCTGACATAGCCTTGTCCCATCCTCTCTCTGTTTCTCTTTCTTTCCTCTTCTAGCCTCTGATCTTGTTACTTCCTTTTGGCTTCTCCTTGCCTTCCTGACTTGACTGCATAAACCACAGACTTCCTAGAGAAAGCCTGCCCCAGCCCCAGGGGCCCTTCCTGTAAAGCCTTCTCCCAGGGACTTTAGGAAGTTCTTTCTAGATAAGATGCTAATAAAGGCTTATATGCATATGAGAAAATACTCAAACTCATTGCTAATGATGAAAATGCAGATTGAAAATCACAGTAAAGGACTTATCCAGCAGTCTAATGGTTAAGACTCTGCACTTCCAATGCAGGGGTGTGGGTTCATTCCCTGGTTGGAGATCCCCCATGCCACGCAGCTTGGGCAAAAAAAAAAAAAAAAATTAAAAATAAGAAAATGCAGATTGAAAATAACAGTGAGACACTATCTTGGTCTTATAATACTGGCAAAACCCTAAAATCGATCATTTCAACAATCCACACAGTTGCTGGCAAATAGGCAATCACCATGCAACATAGCTGTGAAAGTGAAAGTGAAAGTGAAGTCGCTCAGTCGTGTCCAACTCTTTGTAACCCCATGGACTGTAGCCTACCAGGCTCCTCAGTCCATGGAATATTCCAGGCAAGAGTACTGGAGTGGGTTCCTATTTCCTTCTCCAGGGGTCTTCCCAACCCAGGGATCAAACCCGGGTCTCCCGCATTGTAGGCAGACACTTGACTGTCTGAGCCATGGAGGCCTTTATTGGGCTGTCAAAATTTATAATGTGTCTACCTACTCCCCTATGTATGTTTCAAAGAGTCTGTTTTACAGAAATAATCTCATTTGCTCAAAGATATATTACAGGGACTATTTTTTTGTTCCCTGTGCTATACGGTAGGTTTTTATCTATTTTATATATTGATAGTGTGTGAATAGATGTATTTTAAGGTCTTCTTAATTGCAACATTAAAACAATAAAAAACCGGAAAGTGAAAGTATTAGTCACTTAGTATGTCTGACTCTTTGGGACCCCATGAACTGTAACCTGCCAGGCTAGTCTGCCCACAGGATTCTCTTGGCAAGAATGCTACAGTGGGTTGCTATTCCCTTCTCCAGGGAATCTTCCCAACCCATGGATCAAACCTGGGTCTCCTGAATTGCAGGCAGATTCTTTACTGTCTGAGCTACCAGGGAAGCCCCAATGAAAAAGTTGAGGGAACATAAAAGTCCATCAATGGGAAACATGTTAAATAAATTATGATTCATTCATACTGTGAAATCATCTGCAACTGTTTGTTTTTTAATGATTGTTCTGTCATAGAAGTATTCCCAGGACATATTAAAACGTGAGGGAATCAGGTCAAAACACCATGCGTGTGGTATGGGCACATTTCTCATGGACTGAAAAATTGGACAAATGAAATAATCTCTTGGGACCTCAGTCTCCTCATCTGAAGAGAATCTTTCCATTTCCCAGATGTTAGCAAATTAAAAGGGACAATGGGTGTAGAAGAAGCCTATAAACTGTAAAGTTCTATGTAATTCACCAATTGAAATTTATCGACTTAAAAGGGAATGTCGCTCAAGGGCACGAATCCTCATTTTACTATAGGATGTCTTTTAATCCCCAAAGTCTTCGATAGTTTATTAGAAACATCTTAAGAAATAAATTGTTTTGCTTTCAGCAGTAGCTGACTGTCACATAGTGTAAGTAGATTGGAGCATACCTAGCAAACTGCTTGGTGCATAGTAGGCATTTAAAAAATAGTTGTGGAATAAATGATTAAACCATTGAACGGAAGTAGGAATGTCAGGGTGAACTGGGTTAAACCAAAAGATAGTGCTGGTCTTGGAGGCCAGAATCACTCATGAATGACTCTAGAACCAGAGATGAAGTTCACCTTGATGGAGCATTCCCCCATTATTTACGAGATCATCAGGGTGAAATATTAACTGAAAAGAACAGAATGCCAACATAGAATATACACTATGACTACAACTATAAGGAAATGAAATATTTCTAGAGATCAGTCCTGGGAGGCAAACACCAAATTGGAAACAGTTGGTTTGCTTAGTGTAGTGATATTGTGGGTAAGTTTTCTTTTTAATTCTAGGAGTTTTAATGTTTCAGGCAATCCACACTTCACTTAAGTGGATTTAGAAAAAGAATAGGTACTCATTGAAGAAAATTAGGAAATTTGAGAAAAACTGAAAGGGGAAAAGAACTTTATTCCCAGAACCATTACTAAACAATACTTGTTATTAATTTGTTGTGTCTTTCACTGAAGTCTTGCTACTACATTTTTTCCTTATGTTTTGGAGACAGATATTTAACATATGTGAGTGTTCTATGTGCCATTCTCCCCACTCTGCAATAAAATGTTGATGAGCCTGTGTTTTTGGTGAAGGGCTTGTATTCAGAGTTTCTGAATTCTTGTTTGGTCACTTACCAGTTCTCCTACTTGCTGGGCAACATTCTGACTCCATCCAAGTTTCAGGTTCTGCATTTGTAACATGAGGGTATTCTCAGTACATGCTTCCTAAGTGAATTATATCCTGGAAACTTGTTCACCTCAGTTTCAGGCAGATATTACACACTCTGGAAAGAGTAATTCTGGAAGAAAAGAATAAAGGAACCAAGTAGGGGAACTTGACCTGGTCTAGGAGACCAGGGAGGGCTTCCCAGAAGAAGTGGCATTTCACCCTGGTATCTGAAGACAGAGCAGAAATTTACCATCAATGAGAAACAGGTTAGATAGAGTATGGTTCATCTGTACTGTGAAATATCACTGGGAACTCAGAGGTGGAGAATGAATTTCAGAAACAACTGCAACATCCTTTTTGGGCCCAGGGTCACTGGCACTGAAGAAGGGAAGGCAGAGGGGAGGGATCAGGCCAGATGACAGACCCAAAGTCACAGGGGGATTCAGAGGAGGAAGGGACCCAAAAAGAGGTCAGTGAGAAAGAGAATCAGGAAGCAAAGTGTTCTGTGACCCACAGAGGTCTCAGGTAATCACCAGGGCAGATGGTGCAGGGCCCCAGATCCCTGATGGAGAGGTGGAGCTTGATCCTAGAGAACAAAGGGGAACCATCAAAAGGTTTTAAGAAAAGGAACCCTGGTCAGATTTGTGTATTTAGAAGAGCATGCTACCTGCCTTGTGGGGCATGGCTCAGCAGGGGAGTGGGGAGCAGGGGTGGGAGTGACGAGTGGGCAGAGTGGGAATGAGAAGCCTTCTAAGAAGTCATCCTTCTCCTGGCAAGAAATGCTGTAGCTTGAGCTAGTTGGTTCTTCAGTCATGAATTTCCCCTTCATAAGTAAACACATTTTGCTGCATACTTAGTCACTCAGTTGTGTCCTACTGTTTGTGACTATGGCCTGCCAGGCTCCTCTGTCCATGAAATTCTCCAGGTAAGAATACAGGAGTGGGTTGCCATTTCCCTCCTCTAGGGAATCTTCCCACCCAGGGATCAAACCTGCATCTCCTGTGTCACTTGCATTGCAGGCAGATTCTTTACCTGCTGAGCCATTGAGGAAGCCTGCATAAACAAACACCAGAACTCATATTATTACTAGTCGTTGCCCAGCTCTTTGCTTCCAATGCATTTAAAGATGCACCTTGCTCAGCCTACTTTGGGTTTCCCAGATGGCACTAGTGGTAAAGAACCCTCCTGCCAATGTAGGAGATGCAGGAGATGCAGATTTGATCCCTGGGTCAGGAAGATCCCCTGGAGGAGGGCATGGCAACCCATTCCAGAATTCTTGCCTGGGGAATCCCCATGGACAGAGGGGCCTGGCAGGCTAAAGTCCATAGAGTCACAAAGGGTCAGACACGACTGAAGTGACTTAGCATGCACGGATGCAGCCTACCTTAGAATCTGCAGGTGTCCAATAAGTTGGGTTGAGAGGGTCAGGAGGAGTATTTCTGCTGAGTCTGAGAAATGTACAGAGTGCTGCCATGGATAGAAGAGAAGGCTGACCTGCAAGCCTGCAGCAAGCACCCTGGGTTTATATTCCAGACCACCAGCCACTGTAATTATACATTAGTGGGCCTCAGAACGGCACAGCATAGGTGCTTGCAGCCAGGGTCCCTGTTATAAAGACCCTGGTTGTGGTTGGTTATTAACTATACTGTACGAAGCCTCATAAACACCTTTTTACACATACAGTGCACCTTTCAATACAACAATCAAATGCTTTTCAACAAATTACAGTCTCCTAGAAAAGGGACCCCTTGATTGCTTCCCAGAAAGAGGTGGAAGGAAACTTTAGACAGAACTCACTCGAAGCCTGATGTTTAGAGCCGTGTTTGCTTTGGGGTGGAAATGCTAGCCTGGAGTTCAGACCCCAAGTGACTCTGGGGAAATCAGTGCCGATGAATCCAAACCTGGCTAGAGAAGAAAGCAAGACCACCGAAATAATCGAACCAATCTACTTTACAGATGAGCAGAATGAGCTCAGGATCTAGAAAAATGGTATAGACGATCTTATTTGTGAAACAGAAATAGAGACACAGATGTAGAGATAAGTGTGTGGATACCAAGGAGGGAAAGAGGGGTGGAATGAACTGGGAGATTGGGATTGACATGCAAACACTATTGATACTATCTACAAAATAGATAACTAATGAGAACCGACTATATGAGGACAAGTTTGAGCAAACTCAGAGAAAGTGAAAGACAGGGAAGCCTGGTGTGCTACATACAGTCCATGGGGTCACAAGGAGTCGGACACAACTCAGCGACTGAATAGCAACAACAATGAGAACCTACTCTATAATAGCTCAGGGAACTCTACTTAGTGCTCTGCGGTGACCTATATGGGAAGAAAGTTCAAAAAAAGAGGACTGATTTACGTATAACTGATCCACTTTGCTGTACAGTAGATGCTAACACAATATTGTAAAGCAAATATCCTCCAATTAAAATTAATTTAAAAAATACTTAAGAAAAGAGCAACCACTGTCTGAAGCCTCTTGGAACTCAAAGATGGACCTTTTGAGTCAAATTCACTCAAAAGTGAATTTCGGAACCAGTTGCCAGCATCATCCTTGGGCAGAGCTTACTGATCAACATGCTAAGTACAGAGCTTATACACACAATGTTGAATCCTTACTCCCAACACTTTCTTTGCATAATTCTTTCTCTTATGTCCGCAGTTAAGCAAATCATTTCACTGTTATAAAGATAGATTTTTTGATTTCATAGATCAGTAAAAGGTACATACCTAAGGTTGCAAACTTTTTATTTTGCCAGATAAGAACACTGGAAAAAAACAAACTGATAAGATGATGATCCAAGAATGTGTGTGATTTGCAATTACCAGCATTCCTACAAGGGGAAAACACTATTATCACTAGAAAAGGAGACAATAAAGTGGGGAGAGAGGAGAAAATATCAAAATTATATGGGCAGTTACCTGGCCTGGGTGGGGGTTGTAGTTTGGCTGCAGAGGGGAACAGGGAACTTTTCTGGGGAGATGGGCATATCCCATGTCTATTTTGATTGAGACAGTGGTTATATGAGTGTATCCATTTAACAAATCATTGCTGTTTGTTAGAAGATGTTCCTCCTGATACAAAAATTAAGCAAGATATAAGTAATAAAAAAAACCCATATCCTGATCAGGCAAATCTTTCTGGGATCCAGACTTGTGTCCAAGTTTGTAGCTGGATTGAGGGACACAAGAGGGAAAGAGACAAGGGTTGGTCCCTCGTGTAGCTTCCCTGTATCCTTCCAACCCACGTCACTCAAGAGAACACTGTGTCAGAGTATATTTCTACTCAGTGTCTCAGACGAAACTCAACTAGGGGCAAAGCCAAGGAATCCCTGTTCTTTACTTCGGCTAAGGACTTGAGAAAGTGGTACAACCGATCTTGGCTTCAGAGTCCTCATATGACCATTGAGAAAATCATCACCCTCTAGGCGTAAATGTTCTAGGGAACTCCCTAGAACATGTCTTGAGATTTCAGGCTCTGACAAGGTCAAGGGAGCTAAGCAAAGCCACTGAGGCTGGTTTCCTTGGTTCCAGACTTTCCTTGTTTGCTTATAAAATACAAAGCTTAAAGGGAAGTGACTAAATGCAGGCTTAGGCAGCAGAAAGACCTGAATATGAATCATGCTCTGACACTTATGAGCTGTGTGACATGGGGCAAGGAACTTCACCCTGATGAGCCTCCCTTTCCTGTGCTGTAAAATTACTGATCACGATAGTGACCATCCAGAAAGACTGCGGATGAAACAAGATAACAGGCAAAAAGTTGCCAGCTCAGTGTCTAGCACCGAGTAGGTTCTGAATTAATATCTAGATACTGTTATAATTTCTCCTAGACATTTCCACAGGTTTCCTAGCAACCAACAGGAATGGGAGAACTTGCATAAGGTAGGACAGGATTCTTGGAGGCTCTGTTTCCTCGACTCTAAAATGATGAGGATAAGATGAGGTGATGTGTGTGAAATGCTTACCCCATGCCCAACACTTAGTAGGTGCTCACTTAGTGAGAATCCCGGTCGTAACAGTGTTAATGGAAGCTCAGATCACTTTTGGCCAAACATGACTGTGGAAGAGTCACACTTCCACATGACAACTACACTACCTTTTTGCCTGTCAATACACATTTTCCTGAGTTTTCCCCAAGGGTTCAATAGGAATGACCAGAGCCCTAATGCTGAAATCGGTGGTACAATCAGCATCTTTTTCTTTTAGTCCTTCTGTTGGCAGGGACTCTGCTGGTTTGCAGCTGCATGCTCAGCTCCAGGAAAAGTGTTGAGCACGTAACAGGTGCTCAATAAATATTTCCTAAATGAATGAATGAGTTCACAAGGCAAAGAATGAATGAGCGTAATGTGTCTGAGACCTCTTAAGTTCTATATTCAGCCAAGTATGGTTCTCTAAATGCCAAGGCAGAGAAGCAGATACAAACACTGTAGAGAGACTCTCAAGTGAATGGCTGGCTGTAGTTAAACCGGCAAGCTCAGTGTTGCTTTTCCTAGAGCTGGAGTCCTGCAGATTTGGGTTTGGTGTGGGTTTTTGGCAGAGAAGAGAAATGCACGCTATGTCTCCGTGATCCTCAGAGTCCTTCATGCATGAGACTGTCCCAAGATCAGTGATCCCCAAATGACCAAAAAAAAGTACAACCTGGTTAATTGCTGCCCCCCACCCCCAACTTAAACCTGAATGTAAAGTCATACTCAGGAGGATTTGCAAAAACAGGCTCACAACATTGCAGAAAACCAAACCAAAGGCAAACCATCGACAAAAATAAAAATCAAAACTAGCAAGCATTTCTGCCATTGCAGGACCCGTTCTTATTTACACTTGGGTTTTAAAACTCCACAAGACAACGGGAGTACTCTAATTGGAGCCTGGGAGGAAAGACAGAATGGCCAGTCGCTAGTAAAACCGAAAGCATTTATTTATTATTTAATTTGTTTGCCCAGGAGACTTTGCTCCTGATGTAACATCTGGTTTTCATTGTAGCCCAACTTTTACCTAATTGTACAGCTGGGGAGATTAAGGCACTAGGGGTCACAGGCCAAGCCCAGCCAGGACCCTGGCCCCTATGAGAGCTTTGCTCCTCGCTTTAGGGTAGAGACCACACTCCTCGCCCCTGGTCCTCTGGTGGAGACCTATAAATAAGAAAGGAATGACTCTTTCAAGTCCCCACCTCTCCCTCCTTCTGATTCTCATTAATGGTGGGGATGGGGGTTGAGGGCAGAGGAGGGGGACTAGGGAGATGGAAGATGCAGGAGGTAGGGGCAGCAACCACAGAGGTTCCAGACCACAGGCAAGGGATGGGGGCGTGGCAGGGACGGAAGTGGCTCTTCCGGGGGGTCCTTTGTCAAAGGCTGGCTTCTCTGACCCCAAGTGACTGGTAAAGGGCAGACAGCGTCTGTTTTCCAACTTGGAGAGTGACAAGGAAGAAGCAGATTTCAACAGTCACATCAAGAGGCCAGAGTGGAAAAAGAATAAATCCCACCTGAGTGGAAGTTGCCACCCAAGGCTTGGGGAATGTTCTTACTGGATTTGAATCCCATCTTTGCCACTTCCAGAATGACCTTGGGCGAGTTGTTTTAACTTCTCTGAGCCTCCATTCCCGGGATTCTTGGGAAGATTAAATGAGATAATTTATGCAGAGAACCTAGGAGAAATAGCTGATGCTTGATAAACATTTTTTAAAAAGTAATAACCAATCTAAAAAAACTGCTCCAGATGCCACACTTTATTCTGTGACTATTTAAAGAAGTGAGCATACCTTCAGGGCTACCTACAGAATGTCATACGATGAACAAGGACTGGAGAGGTATCAGAAGACTTGTTTGAGCCTCCTGTCATTCTAGCCACTGGGGAATTGAGGAAGGGTGGAGACACAGGAACTTGAAGACATACGATAACAACCAAGAAACTCCAAATCTGTCTGGTGAGACCAGAAGTACTCACACAGAACTAAGCATTGATAATTCAGGGCTGAGTACCCACTACAGCCAAAATGAAGGCTACTCAAGTCAGACTCAGAATCAGTCAGGGCTAGGATTGCTAGGAAACCCTTCAGAGCAGAAGTGGGACTACAGGGTTTTTGAAGGATAGCTAGGAGTTGGAGAGGCAGTGTGACCTCAGTGGACTATTCCAGAATACAGAGGACTTGGGTGAACTGGATGTGATGGTGGAGGAGCGGTGAGCTGAGTAGCCTGGACAGAGAGATGGTAGACAGATGGGGCATGGAGGACAGTGTGCTATATTCTGGGAGGTCTTGAAAGTCAGGCAAAGGTGTGTGCCTCCCAGGACAACAGGCTGTAGCTACTGGCTACTGTGCCAAAGAAGAGGATGACGCAAGGACTTGAGAAAGCTCACAGGCACTGACCACATGGATAGGATGAAGATAGACTAAACACTGGGATGCCCCTGGGTCTGATCTTCTGGGATTCCTGCCTCACCAAGGCTCAGTCCATCTTTCTCAGCCTATGAAGCTTTGAGTCAGGGACTTCTCTTCTTGGTGAGCCTGGAACCATGCTCTGTTTTCCTGCGTTTCCTGCACACCCCACTGGCCTTGGTTGGGGTACACTGCGATGTATCTACCCTGGCATCATAGCATCTAGGCCAGGTATAGTCTAGCTTCAACAGCAGCCCGAGACTACTCTTAGGGCTCTGATGTATTCGTTAGCCAAGATTTTCAGAACAATAAGAATGTAAAGCAAGAAAAACCAGACTGGGAACCAGATACCCTGTTCAGCTGACCCGTTGGCATTCCATTGTTTAGATTATAGAATTATGGCAGGAAGACAAGGCTACTGAGCCTGGCACAGAGACATTCATGTTGGACATTTCAGAGCGAGTGGAGATGTGGAGATGAATCCAGACTCTTCATGTGTTTGGTGGGGGGCTCCCATTCTTCCTGCTTTGGGGTGACTTTACACTTCTCACCAGATGCTTTCTGAGCAGACATCAATGAAGATTCTTATGCTACCACTGGGCAGGTCACTGGACTTCCCCTGCCTCTCATTTTTCTTGTCTGTGAGATGAAGAGTTTTTGTTTCAAGGGTCAAATGAAGTCATAAATGTTAAAGCACCCTGAAAGCAATAAAGACACTGTATGGCTCGATGGTGTAGGGAAAAACTTTTGAGTGAATCTTTCCTAATTTTCATCTCCCATTTATATCCTAACCCTGTCTCCAACCTATGCAAACCCATCATTCTCACTTAGAAAAA
The DNA here is from genome assembly GCF_003369695.1 of Bos indicus x Bos taurus. Classification (NCBI taxonomy): domain Eukaryota; kingdom Metazoa; phylum Chordata; class Mammalia; order Artiodactyla; family Bovidae; genus Bos; species Bos indicus x Bos taurus. The sequence goes on from NC_040093.1 coordinate 45,704,221, forward strand.
TATATGATGGGCACTCAGTATATGCTGTGCAATGTGCACTGTGCAATTTGCCAGGGATGTGTGTGGGTAAAGTCAAAGAATTAAAGTATGGCTGATGGCACATTTCCCAAACCATACTCTACAGAGAACCAAGTGAAGGGACGTCACCTAAACACATCTGTCCCATTGTCATATAAAGCATGATGTGCAGGATAACCAGAATTCCTCACTACATGTATCTCAGAACATGCAATATGCTAATGTCACTGGAGATGTAGAAAGGACATAAGGTGTTTCTCATTCCACTCGTGGAGCCCACAAAGCAGAGCAATCGTCAAGTGAAAAACGGGGTTACTCACTTGTTGTCCTGGGCAAGGGGATGCTTCTAAGTTAGAGTCATTGACCTCACCCAGAGCAACAGCAAAGGATGCTCTCTTTCCAATTCATTTCACCCCAGTAACATTTTTCTCAAGCGACATCCAAGTATTTCAAATAAAATATTTAGTTCAATGTAATTTACAAATGAGAAAGTCACATGATACTACTTTTTTTCAAATCATGATTTTGAGCTTTTATTTAATAAGCAATAAAAAAATGCTTAAAATGACACTCTAAGACTTGATGATGCAGGGTAAATCTTCTGAGTGAATCTTTCCTAATTTTCGTCTCCCATTTATATCCTAACCCTGCCTCTAACCTATGAAAACCCATCACTCTCACTTGGAAAAATCAAGGGCTGTCAACATATCTATCTTGATCCAAGGGCAAGTTAACCATCGATGGTATTACACAGACCAGTTTCCCTTTTCCAAAAACTTTGGCTGAATAAAAGAGGGTTTTGTTGCTAAGTCTAGCTTCCAAGTTCTAATTTGTTCTAATTTGTCCTAATTTGTCATTAACCCACCTGGTTTCCACTTAAATGTCTAAGAGAAAAATCAGCATTTCAAGGTGACCAAGATTGAGACTGGGATTTCTCCTTGCTCCCTCCCTTGAACAATGGCCAAGGGTAAGGGAGAGTTCCAGTGTTAAATATTTGATGATGTTTAGTTCTGACGGGGCGGGGGGGGGGGGGAAGGTTGAGCCTTTTTTGAACTTTGTTCCCAAAAGGGCAATGGGTATTATTAAACACATCCATTAAGGCAGACGTATGAGGGGTGAGGTTTATGACCCTGGAAGAGAATGCCTCTGAGACTTCTAGGAGACTTATCTCTGGAAATCTTCCTGGGGTCATCTTCTCTGGTCACTTCTACTCCCATATCTTTCAGCTCAACTTGAAGGTAGTCTAGAGAACTAAGATAAATGCACAGAGAATATATCCCCACTGCCCTTTACAAATGGAGTACCATGAGCATGACTTACACAGTCAAAATACCCTCACCAGCCCAGCACTCCTTCAGGAGGCAGCACTAAAGAGGGTCCCTAGAAGAGCAAATGAGTGTACAGGTGGAATCTCTCGCCCATCAAACTGGGGAAGAATCAACGAGGCTATCACCTTCTTGTCCATCAGGTTTTTATCCTCACTCTCAGGTGATACTCAGTCCCTGGCTTTTTGCCGAAACCCTGCAGTTCAGCCTCTTAAACATGACTTTTTCTTCTTCTACGTTCTTTCACAACTGGCCTCCCACCCAACTCTGAATTTGAAAAGAGTTGAGAAGCCCCTGTCAGCATTATCAGCAGCCACCTTTCCTTCTAACTGTTTTGTGTGTGTTAGATTTGCATCCTTACAAACTTCATGAAGGCTGAGACCTAATCTCATCGACTACTTACAGTACCTTACAGTGATGGACACAGAGCAGACTCCTCTTTGGGGCTATCAACCAAGCGTCTGGAGACAGAAGTAATGCTAGCTTAATAGTGTCATTATATGTCTGTTTCAATTTACGGAAGTCAAGTCAGGAGGAAGAAACGTACTCATGTCTTGTCCGTTTTTCTCCATTACATACTCCATTACGTAATACATTGCCTATCTTCACCTATCAACTCTGTTTAAATTTTTTCCAGAAACACATGTATTACACACACACACGCGCACACAAAATCACCATCTTTTTAAAAATGTTTGTTTCTTTGTCTGCGCAGGGAACACTAAATAATTTAATTCTCTGAGGCTGACTCTGGTCAAGCTTTAAAAAGCATGAGAAAGGGTAACATGTAGACACCAGGGTCTGACTGTAGGATGTGAAAGAATCTGTATTCTTGCCTCTGACAATTCACTCTGCATAGGAAAAAGTGTCATGCATTGTAGAAAGAGAAAATGCAAAAATCTGCCCTTCAGATAATACATCTCTGCTTAGGTAGGTAGAGATTGGGGTGGGGGAGCAAATACATTGAATCACACCTTCTTTCATTATTTTTGACATTGATTTGTCATTAAGAAAATTTATTAGGCTCCAGATTAAATTGATTTGAAGAATCATTAATTCATGGGATGAAGCCAGAACCATTTGGCCTGCCCACACTGAAATGAGGCAGTATTGATAAAACAAAGGGGAAATATCAGAGCTATTTAAAATCCACTTTTTTCTTACCTGAAGGAACATGTTGGACATAATTTCAGGAGGATATCCTAATAGTTGACCTCAGTCAACTTTTTTCCAGAGAAGGATTTTTCCAATACCTAAATCAGAGGGAAAGGTGGATAATTAATTTCTGAAAAAAAAAGAAAATTACCAAGTGGCCTATTGCTCAAAAACAGTGATTATAACAGGTTTCCAAAGTGGTGCTAGGGGTAAAGATCCTGTCTGCTAATGCAGAAGACATAAGAAACCTGAGTTTGATCACTGGGTCAGGAAGATCCCCTGGCGGAGTGCATGGCAACCCACTCCAATATTCTTACCTGGAGAATCCGATGGACAGAGGGGCCTGGCAGGTTATAGTTCATAGGGTCGCAAAGAGGCAGACATAAATGAAGCGACTTATCACATCATCACAGAGATTATAACACGTCCTCCCTCCTCTCCTCATAAAAGAAAACCAGAATCCAATTTATCTGCACCCCAGTGCTGTCCCTCTCCAAACAATGTCGCTGTCCCCCAGATGACGACTTTTGCTCAAGCTAAGGGTAGCTACTTCATTTAAAGAAGCTAAGCCTACTGTGAGGCAGGATTATTGTTGGTCTGATTCTTCAACCCTTCAAAAGTTCTCAGAGAATATAAATCACTGTGGAACATACCATAAAACATGTTTCTCTACCTTTCTTTTAGTCATGTTCTCCTATATTTTCAGAAGAAAAATAAGAATAATATTAAACTCCTCCAATCATTTGTATTAATCAAGACTTAAATCAATTGTTTGCAAATGATCAAAAAGACTTAGGGGGAAGAGGGGCGGGGTGGGGTTTTTGCTTCATATGGCAGAAAAGTCTAGTAGTATAAAGGGCTCAGGCAGGGCTGGCAGGAGGTAGTTGAACAATGTCACCATGACTTGTTTCCTACTCTTTGTCTCTCTGTCTCTCTCCCTCCCATTCTTAATCCCTCTCTTCATTCAAGGGTCTCTCCATTACCTCTGGGTCTACATCCTCATTTTAACCAACACCATCTGTAGAAAATGGCTCCTCTATTCCAGAGCTTGGACCAAAGTCCTTGAATTAAGTCCTTTGTCTTGGAAGTGAACTTTGAATCTACATTCAGCTGTCTCCATGTCCTTCCACCAGTCTCTATCCCACTCTCTATCACATGCTAAGTTTGGGGGCTCAGACATAGCCCTCACCTTCAACCAATCTTTCTTCTGAAGCTAGTGCTTCCTTTCCGACATTCAAAGAACACAACCCGCAAGTTTACCTGTTGTGAGCATCCATCCTTGGGGCAAATGAATGTGGTTAAGGGTGACACACCCATTGTTCACTTCTCTAGATACTCCTCAAAAGCGGCTTAGTTTTCCAACCAAATGCAGAAAGCTCTAGAAGGCAGACATTGGGTCTGAGAAGTGATGAAGAATTTGAAGAATGAGCTTTGCAATTAACTTTACCACTCGCTGACATGATGATACTTGGGATTTTTTTTGGAGCACAGAGAAGCAGCTGAGGAGAGGGCAGCCCTGGAGTGTTGAGTATGGCACTGAAGTGGAATGAAGTGAAGGCAGAAAGTTCACGAAGAAGAGTTGGGGATGAAATGTTCAGAGACCAAATAAAAAGATTTATAGCTTGATGCAAACACAGACACACACACACACACACACACACACACACACAGACACATATACACACACACTGCTTTTTAAGTACACTGTGATCTCACTTAAGTTCTGCCTGTGTTTGAGTGCATGTGTGTCTGCGTTTAACTTGCATATTCTTCTTAAAGTTGGGAGAGTTGGGGAAGAAGCCAAGAGGCCCAGGCAGAGGGCAAAGTGCAGCCTCTTGAGTGCCAACAGAAGATCTCATCTATAAATGCTGCCTTGTCCCTGAAGCCTCGCTGGGTCCTGCCAGCCCTCTAGATTTACACCATCCCCCATGCCTTAGAACCTGGCTTGTCCTCTCTTGAGTGTTATTTTACTCCATTTGGGGGATTTATTTAGTTTCCTGATGAAAGGAAAGGTCTAACACCGAAGACACTCAATGAACCTCTTTCTTTGCATATCCTTGGGACCCCCAACTTAGGAAAGATTCACAGAATTGAAAACACCATCACAACTGTGTAGAACTCCACAACTTCTACACCGCCTTTGCGTCCATTGTATCATCAGCAAATATTTTCACACATTGGAAATCCATCATGATTAAACATTTGGCTACGTACTAGGCACTATGCTGAGTGAATGGTATATATCTTCTCCTGTTTAATGCATCTGAAAATTATGTGAGAATGAATATTATTATCCTCACTTGACAAAGTGAGAGAGAGCTTAAACAGCTTGCCCAAGGTCACACATCTCAGTAGCAAAGCCAAGATTCAGGCCCAATCACTGTGCTCTTATCAAAAGTATTAACTCAATACTTTTGACCCAGGGCACTGAGAAAAGATTTGTCGAAAGAATGAATGAATGAGCAATTCAGCATTGTGGATTACATATCAGTTCAGTGTCTCCCGTTGTGTTCCTGACTCTGATGCATAGATAAAAACTAAGAAGCTCATGACTCTAGCAGATTGTCCCACTTCCATTCTGTCTCTTAGGAGCCATTGACACATTGAGTCCCAGGCAGAGATTCTTCTTAGCTGAGCCTAATGGATCTTGGTTAGGTTCATTAATACCATTGTGGTTCAAAGACAGTCAATACTCTAGCCACTGCCTCCGATCAGACTACATGAAAAAAAGGAATTCAACTTCTTCCTGTGTTTTGCCCAAGCACAGTATGATGTGTGGGTAATTTCTGGTCTGGCCAGTAAAAACCTCCGGGAGCCTTCCTTTAGGTCTTTAATTATGAACTGTAGGGGACACCACAAAATAAATACTTAAAATGTCTAGACAACCAGTCATCAGAGTAGGATAATTAACTTCAAACATTCTAAATTGTTGGAGGAGTCGTTATTCACCTTCTGTAGTTCCTTTCTATATCCTTCCCTGGCCAATATGTTTGTAGCAACGAGGCTGGGGGACCAGTTGAAACCTTCTCCTGATACAAAGCAGCCTCTTTTCCCCGGCTCTTAAATGACAAGTCACAAAATGACCAGAGAACATACAATAAAGGAACATAAACTGAGACCATTAGTTTTTCCAAGGAAGGAAAAAATCTCTCCACTTTTTAATTACATCGAAACACAAAACAGCAGGAAGGCAGATTGGAAGAAGAAGAATTACTATTTTCTTATTTCGTCTATTTTATGTATTTCTGTCTTAATTTTTTATTACTAGAAAAAAAAATAATCAAGCCATCCTGATTCTTGATTAATACTCAGTAAGTTTGCCTCCTGACATCTAAAATGTGATTAGGCTGCTGTTGAACTTGGGGTGTTTCTCCCGTTACCCGTTCTCACCTCCCACATACTTCCTCCAAGGAAGGGGTTTTTTTTAGCATTGAGCGCACATTAATTTTGTCATGATCCCAAACCAAAACACTTCATGAAAGAGATATGGATTTCACAATGAGAATTAGCTCCAAACGTGTCTCAGACTCCAGCCCCCACTGCAGAAGGGGCCTGTGGGGGCCTTGCTGTTAATCAAATCCAAAACCTGAACTCAAACAGCCTGTCTTCGGGCAACAAATGGATCTTAAAACTATGAGCCATGTGAGTGCAGCACTGAGCTTGCCTCTGAGGCAAAGGAAAGCTGTTCAAAATGTCAGCAACTTCATTCTACACACTCTTTCACATCATCGTCCAAACAATCTCTAATAAGACACCAAATAATTGATAAGAATTCTCATTGTTTGATTCTGATGTCATTTTCCTTTCAGTGAAAGAAATGCCATGTCAACTGTTACTGAGTGAAAATTTTATATTCCATTTATAATGACCGTATTTAATTGCTACAGCTCTAATTAAAAGTGATATCCGATTGCATGCATGTACTTTTTAAAAACCATAATTGTCTTGTGCAAGCCACTGAATAGATTTAAGAATCTTCAATAACAAAATTGCATTAATAGCATATGCTATTAAATACGATTGATGGCAAAATTGGACCCCTCCTGGTTCCCTATTACACAAAGAAACACTGCCTTTGAAGATGGCGCCTGGAGTGTCAACAAGAGAGCCAGGAGAAATAGACTGGCACCACCAAGGCCTGCTTTCCCCTAAAGGAAAAGCAATGTCTTGGTAGGAATAAAAAGGGCCTCTAGCATTTGAGCTAAGTGCTGCTGTGTGCTGTGCTAAGTCGCTTCGGTCATGTCTGACCCTTTGTGACACCATGGACTGTAGCCCACCAGGTTCCTCTGTCTGTGGGATTCTCTAGGAAAGAATACTGAATTGGGTTGCCATGCCTCCTCCAGGGGATCTTCCTGAGCCAGGGATCAAACCTGGGTTTCTGATGTCTCCTGTATCGGCAGGTGGGTTATTTACCACTAGCACCACAAGGGAAGCCCTTGAGCTAGGTGGGTGGATGGATGTTTACTTGTCTAGGTGGGTTCTTGGGAATTTACTTGATTGGTTCTGTGTAGAAACCCCGCTCCCAATAAGTGTCAGAAGAACCCATGATAGAAGGGCAGTTAGAAGTGGGTTACATATTTGAGAAATTTCTCTAGAATTTTCTCCTAGAGCCATTTCTCTAGGAGAAAGCACAAACCAGCAGCAAAGCCACACTTAGTTGTATTGTACAAGTAAATGATTATGAAATGTTGGTTGTGTATATGGCTCAGTCCTTCCACAACCCATACCCTCAAGAGTCTTCATCAAGCTAGAAATTGCAGCCATAGAACAGGAAACAGAAATATAGGCGACACACAAAAGAGATGCCAGATTCCAAGATCGATGATGTGAACAAGAACTGAAATGAAAAAGAATTAGAGAAGAGAGATGGAAGGGACTGTGATTTTTCCGTGGCTGATTTTTTTCCTATTTGAACCTTTTTGCAATCCTCTGAGAGTAGAAGTGAAGAAACTGAGGCTCAGGGGAGAGCATGTAAACTGTAGACCCCAAATCCCACCCTCTTTCAATTCTAGCACATCCTGCCTCTCACAAGATCACAGTATGGATGCCTGTCAAGGAGACCCATTGTGCCTTGGATTCAATACATTCTTTGGATCCTCTGCTCCAGTTTCTGGGTTTATAAAGAGAACTCCTTATTGGAAAGGGCAACAGTAGTTAAACCATTTCAGACTAAGACTTCAGTACAGTCTTGGATAGACAACGGGGATCAAAGCTAGGTGATTATGCAGCATCACTCAGAATCTAGTGGAAGGAAGTATGGAGGCAAGACCTGATTCCAAAGACAGCACTGAACTGTCTAATTTTGATGAGAGCTTGTTCAGTTTCTCTTGCTCTCTTCCTGTTTGAGTCTGGTCGGGAGGAAGGGGCATAAATAAAACTCCTGAGCCCTGGATCCACTTAACGGGATAGCCACTCTTATCATTATTATCGTCACTTATCATTAAGTGACGATAATAATGACAACCATTAGTTGGGTCGATCATGTTCAACAAGTACCAGATACCATGCTGGATATTTTATAGACCGAATCTCATTGGCTTCTTCAGGAAGTACCTACTATTATTAATACTCGCTTTTGATAGCTGAGAAATCAAGGTTCCAGAAAGTCAAGCAACTTGAACCAGGTTTCATAGACTACTGTCAGAGCCAGAATTTAAACCCAGAACCAGTTGATTTTGAAGATTTTGCCTGTAACCACAGAGCTGTGTGGTTTAGAGCAAGATGGATGAAACTTCTGGAGGAATGACCCTTTTTTTTCCAGCCTAGACAGGTGGATGGACTTTGCCTGAGGGGCCTGGTTTGTTAACCTGAAACTAGCCTCATAAATGTTTATTGAAACAAGCTCATTAATTTTCATTGTATTGGTTCTGAGATGGCTAGGGAGAAGCAGTTTTCACAGTGAGAATAAGGCAGAAAGGACAACAATGCCTTAGAAAGCGAGTCTACAGTTTTCCAGGCCCCCACCCCTCCTATCTTAGTGTTCAGGCAGAAAGAACCTGAACCATCTTCTTTCCACCTTCGTGAACATGAGGTTGAACACTCTGGCTTAAAGCCTGCCTGCTGGAGGCAGAACCTTCATCACACAGACAATGGGAGTGCCGATATAAACTAGAGTAGAGATGAGATATCTTGGTCAAGTAAGCCTCCAAATACTAGACGTTAATAGTAAAACCACATCACTGAATGGGAAGCAATGAGGACGGTGAGAAAAATATGAGTCTTGATATATTTTTTTCCAGTTTTACTGAGATATGACTGACCAATTTTAAATTGTGTATATTTAGGTTGTACCATGTGACTTTTTAAGGTATGCAATGTGGTGATCTAATACCAATATACATTGTGAGATGATGGCTACAATCAAGTTAATTAACACATCCATCACCTCATGTAGTTATCTTTTTTTTTGTTGTGGTGAAACACTTAAGATTTACTTTCTTAGCAAATTTCAAGTATATGATGCAGTATTTTTAACTATAATCATCATGCTGTACATCAGATCTCCATAACATGTTCAGTTATGAGAGCTGACTCATTAGAAAAGACCCTGATGCTGGGAAAAACTGAAGGCAGGAGGAGAAGGGGACGACAGAGGATGAGATGGTTGGATGGCATCACCAACTCAATGGACATGAGTTTGAGCAAGCTTCAGGAGATGGTAAATGACAGGGAAGCCTGGCGTGCTGCAGTCCATGGGATCAGAAAGTCGGACATGACTGAGTGACTGAACAACAAAATGTTAATCTTCTACCTGAGCGTTTGTGCCTTGGCCAACATCTTCCCATTGCCCCTAATCCTCTACTCCAGGCAACCACTGATCTACCCTCTGGTTCTATGAATCTGACCTTTTTAATAGATTCCACATATAAGTGAAATCATAGAGTATTTATCCCTCTCATGGTATTTTTAAAGGAAGACAATGTGACTCTCTAGAAAGAATTCTAATAACCAGCACATATAAAACGTGTTTTGTTTCATTAATAATAAAATAAATGTAAAATTTTAAAAGAAGAATGGTAAAAATATCATTTTTAACAATAAAACTAGTGAAGATTTAAGAGAAATATGTATTGCACAGCAATAAAAAGAAACTAACTGCTGATACACGCAATAACAAATATGAACCTCAAATAGATGATGCTAAGTGTGAGAAGCTCAAAAGGTTACATCGGCATGATTTTATTTATGTGACAACCTGGAAAAAGCAAAACCAAAGGGACAATGTAGGAGGTAAGGGTGGGGAGAAGAGGTGGCTACACAGGAATAGGAGGGAATGTTCTATATCCTGATGGTGGTGGTGATTTCCTGACTACATACATCTGTCAGAATTTAGGGAACTTGACATGAAAAGCAGTGAATTTTTCTGCTGTAAATTTTGCTTTAATCTTAAAATGGAAAAAACTGAAGTATAATTTCAGTTCTATAAAATGGAAAATATTTTAGAAAAATCATATACACAGAATTTTAACAGTTCTTATATATGGTGATAGCTAATGGGTGTTCTTCACTTTCTTTTATGAGCTTTCAAAATTGTATAAATTCTTTTTAGAGTTAATAGATTATTTTGTTAATAAGGTCAGGAAAATATAATTATTTTCATGTTCATTAAAAAGGAAGATAGATAACGCCCAGGATTAATAAGTGGATAATAAAATTATCACCTTGTACACCTCTAGGAGAAGTTTATATTAACAACATAGTAATACACCTCAGAGATTTTGTAACCAGTTCAGTTCAGTCGCTCAGTTGTGTCCGACTCTTTGGGACCCCATGAGTCGCAGCACACCAGGCCTCCCTGTCCATCACCAACTCCCGGAGTTCACTCAGACTCACGTCCATTGAGTCAGTGATGCCATCCAGCCATCTCATCCTCTGTCATCCCCTTCTCCTCCTGCCCCCAGTCCCTCCCAGCATGTGCCTATTTTGGTATTTATAGTAGGAGAAGTGAAAGTATTTGCACGTGGATATTCATTGCATTGTTTATAATAGAAAAAAACTTTGAAGATGTCTGAGTGTCTGATATGATAGAAAATTGGTTAAATGGATTATGATATGTCAATTAAGTAGTAGTTATAATCATAAACATTAATCATGATTATAATGTAGGTGATTTGACATAGAAAAATGTTCGGTGATAAAGAAGCATATATACGTTTTCTTTGTTTTTCCTTTCTACTTTACCATTTTCTGTTGCACTTTGTTATCTTTGTTCATTTCTTAAAAATGTTCTCAGATAACTCTGGAATTTATCAATTACTTTTAATTTTTTAATGACCCCCCCCCCCCCATTTAAAGATAATTTAGGAAGAGTTGACTCATTGGAAAAGACTCTGATGCTGGGAGGGATTGGGGGCAGGAGGAGAAGGGGACGACAGAAGATGAGATGGCTGGATGGCATCACTGACTTGATGGACGTGAGTTTGGGTGAACTCTGGGAGCTGGTGATGGACAGGGAGGCCTGGTGTGCTGCGATTCATGGGGTCGCAAAGAGTTGGACATGACTGAGCGACTGAACTGAACTGAAGAATCTTGGGTTGACCATTATTTTCCTTAGCACTTTGAAGATATCATTCCATTATTTCTCTATGAGTAGTCTGTTTTGGTTTGTTAGGTTTTATTAAACATTTTACTGTGAAATCATTGTGAGATTGATGTATAGTTAGTATAATGATAGAGAGAGATTCCATGTACCCTTTATCCAGGCTCCCTCAGTGGTAACTTGTGCAAACTGGAGTGCAGTTTCACACCCAGCACAATGACCTATATACGTCAAGAAGCAGAACACTTCCATCACCTTAAGTATCCCTCAAGTTTCCTTATATCAACAGCGATGTCTTTCCTGCTATATCTCCTCAATAATTCCTTGTATCCACTGTTTTCCATGGCTATACTTTTGTCACATAAGAGTCTTACAGAAATAAAGTCATATGGTAGGTAGTCTTTTGAGATTAACCTTTTTCATTCAATAATTTTCTAGAGTTTCAGGCAAATTATTTTGTATGTCAATAGTTCCTTTCCATTGGTGAGTAGTATTCCTTGGTATGGCAACCCCAGTTGGTTTAACCATTCACCTGTTGAAAGATATCTGGGTTGTTTTGAGTTTGAGGCTAGTAGAAACTGCTGAGAGAATTCATGTACATGTTTTTGTGTGAAGAAATTTTCATTTCCCTGGGATAAATGCCCAGGAGTGCAGTAGTTTGGTTTTTATCAATCCTCTCAGCCCTTTAGAGAAATTACTCTCTGAGAACTAAGGGCTTCAAATTTAGAAATTCCTGTCATTATGTTTTCTAAAATTGCTACTTCACTATATACTCCATTTTTTTCCTTTTGGAACTCTGGAGCTTCTCAATGTCACGTTATTTAACTGCTACTTTTTCTGTGTGCTTGAATTCTTCCATTCTATGCCATCAGTTTTTATGATTATTTCCAGTCAAAGATTTTCCTATCTTTTAAGATTTGGGTTATTTTCCAATTTTGTAATATTTCCTTCACATATCCTTATTCTATTTCTTTCTGCTTGCTTTGTTTCATTATTATATTTTATTTTTTATATGAATAATTTACCTTGTAAACGATTCTAACTATACTGACTTTAAGTCATTTTCAGGCATTTCTATTTTTCATTTCACCTTGAATAAATTCCTTTTCCAAATTGATTTTGGTCTCTACTGATTTTCCACAAGCGTTTGAGATTTTAGTCTGCAGACTCATTGTAAATGACAGTCTCTTATTTTAATTTCTCATGTTTACCTCAGTCTATGAGTCTCTCTGTCCTTGTCCAGATATTTTGTCTTATCACCTTTCAGAGCTCTTAGGTTCCCAGTCTAGGTTTTACCCAAATGACTTGGGATGGTGTTCCTCACATGACCTGTGATGATGAAGCATTTATTTCCCCAGTCCCTCAAAGTCTAAAGGTGTTGTAAAATTTAGTAAAAAATAAATTACTAGAAATGCCATCACCATCATTATCAAGTCATGTACCAGTGACACAGGTCACAGAAAGCTACCAACTGGGGTCCCATGCCACACCTTGGCTTGTGGCTTTTGGCCAAATGACCTCGAGGATTTTACAGATCCAATCACAGACCTGGCTGCTGTCATGGTCTAGGAGAGTGCATGTACTTCCATCTACTTTTCTTGGTAATCAGCGTTTGGAAACCACAGCCCCTGGAGCAGACATGGCATTTCTTTTTCAGCCTCCTTTTACAGGAAGAGACGTCTTATCTGAGTTCCTAATTTTAAAAAGTGAAACTGATTTGGTTCTCATCCTCACTTAAGAAACTTCATAAAAGTCAAACTTCATACCCGCAGACTGGGGCACTTATCCCTGCTCATTCTCTGTGCTTCTGTTTTGGTTCTGTCTGTGGATATGAGGATGGTGTTCGAAGGAACAGTTATATTTTTTCAATTTCCTTTTAAATTGTGCATGCTGTAGCAGATAAGAAACAGTTGCCTTCTAAAGGCATTTTTGTTCCTGCTCTGTAACTGAACCCCAGCTATATATCCACTCTCCTATTCAGGGATAATTTCTTCAGGGAAATCTACCTCCTGTCCCAGATTTGGGCAGGGGCAGTGAGTAATTTATGGCTGGTCATGTGACACTCTAGCTAATGAGATGGGAGGAGAGATCTGGAGAAGGTCTTTGAGAAAAGTTTCATCTCTCCTAAAGAGAATGAAAAGCACAAATAGTTTTATTTTCTATTTAAGCATGTTGATGTGATGGGAGGTATAGAAGCCACTATCTTGTGTCCATGAGAGTCAACCTCAAGCCCATGATCAGGTATAAAGAATTTGCTTATTATCTGAGCTGACTAAAGTTGAGATTTTTCATTCCTTGCAGCCAAAGACATCCTGACTCATATATCTGTTGTTATAGTATGTCTGGGACAGGGTGGCAGTGTGACCCATACACCATGTTAGTTGATAAGCAATGGAGTTCTTGGCCTTCCCCAATCAATAGAAATTGACTAGAGCCCAGACAAGAAATTCACACAAGGCTATATTGGAGCCCCTCCTGCAGCAGGGAGGAGCAAGAGCAAACAACATTTTCCCTTGCTTGCTCACTCCTTGAGAGAAGGGTGAGTTTGTTCCTTATATGGAGTGAGAGTTGAGGTGTGTCCAAGACCAGTTTGGAGGAGTGTTTTGGTGGTTTGCCCATCCTTTGGGGGTATTGAGTGCAGAGGACACGCTCAGTACTGTGCTTTTGCTCCCCAAACCCAGCATTTTGCTCTAAGCTCTTCAGAGGTGGCAGTTGGTTTTTTGTTTTGTCTTTTGTATCTTTTTGTTCTAATTTGCCCCAACCATGCATGCATACAGCTATTTTCAGTCCCATATAGTTTCTTTGCATTTTGTTGCTCAAGGAGAGGTATGTCCAGGTGCAAGCACTGGAGCACTGCAGGAGCAAAGGGTCCCAGGTTCCAGCTTGTCTCATGATGACGTGTGTAACTTTCAGGATAATTCATGGTGATACTTCCAAAGTATATGAATTAACTCCCAATACGCTTTTAAAATATTCACAAATTTAAACTTTAAGGGGATTCCTTAATGAATTGATGAGAACATGTTCAAGTTAGTACAATGATTTTGATTGGTAAATGAGGATTTCTGAAGGAACTTACATTCTAGACAACATTTATTTACCATTTGTTAAATACCAAACTCCACAATAGGAGCCATGAGGGTTATTAAAGGAGGTAATGCTGGGGCCTTTTCCCTTAACAAATTCAATGAAGGAATGTGTTTGATCAGTCATTCAGTTGTGTCCAACCCTTCACAACCCCTTGGACTGTAGCCCACCAGGCTCCTCTGTCAATGGGATTTTGCAGTCAAGAATACTCTAGCAGGTTGCCATTTCTTACCTCAGCAGGTCTTCCTAACCAAGGGATCAAACTTGCATCCCTTTGCTCTCCCTCATTGGCAGGCAGATTCTTTACCTCTGAACTACCAGGGAAGCCCAAGACTTATAATAAACAGCGGTGGCCAGGAGAAGCAACCCCAAGCCCGAGGCCAGGGGCGGCGGCCGGGAGGACCAACCCCACGTCCAAGGAGCCATGGCTGCGCGGGCAGAGGAGGGCCTAGAGGAGCTATCCCACGTTGAAGGTCAGGAAGGGCGGCGGTGAGGAGATACCCCTCGTCCAAGGTAAGGAGCAATGGCAGCGCTTTGCTGGAGCAGCTGTGAAGAGATACCCCATGACCAAGGTAAGAGAAACCCAAGTAAGATGGTAGGTGTTGCAAGAGGGCATCAGAGGGCAGACACACTGAAACCGTACTCACAGAAAACTAGTCAATCTAATCACACTAGGACCACAACCTTGTCTAACTCAATGAAACTAAGCCATGCCCGTGGGGCAACCCAAGATGGGTGGGTCATGGTGGAGAGATCTGACAGAATGTGGTGCACTGGAGAAGGGAATGGCAAACCACTTCAGTATTCTTGCCTTGAGAACCCTATGAACAGTATGAAAAGGCAAAATGATAGGATACTGAAAGAGAAACTCCCCAGGTCAGTAGGTGCCCAATATGCTACTGGAGATCAGTGGAGAAATAACTCCAGAAAGAATGAAGGGATGGAGCCAAAGCAAAAAGAATACCCAGCTGTGGATGTGACTGGTGATAGAAGCAAGGTCCGATGCTGTAAAGAGCAATATTGCATAGGAACCTGGAATGTCAGGTCCATGAATCAAGGCAAATTGGAAGTGGTCAAACAAGAGATGGCAAGAGTGAATGTTGACATTCTAGGAATCAGCAAACTAAAATGGACTGGAATGGGTGAATTTAACTCAGATGACCATTATATCTACTACTGCAGACAGGAATCCCTCAGAAGAAATGGAGTAGCCATCATGGTCAACAAAAGAGTTCGAAATGCAGTACTTGGATGCAATCTCAAAAACGACAGAATGATCTCTGTTCGTCTCCAAGGCAAACCATTCAGTATCACAGTAATCCAAGTCTATGCCCCAACCAGTAATGCTGAAGAAGCTGAAGTTGAATGGTTCTATGAAGACCTACAAGACCTTTTAGAACTAACACCCAAAAAAGATGTCCTTCTCATTATAGAGGACTGGAATGCAAAAGTAGGAAGTCAAGAAACACCTGGAGTAACAGGGAAATTTGGCCTTGGAATACGGAATGAGGCAGGGCAAAGACTAATAGAGTTTTGCCAAGAAAATGCACTGGTCATAACAAACACCCTCTTCCAACAACACAAGAGAAGACTCTATACATGGACATCACCAGATGGTCAACACTGAAATCAGATTGATTATATTCTTTGTGGCCAAAGATGGAGAAGCTCTATACAGTCAGCAAAAACAAGACCAGGAGCTGACTGTGGCTCAGATCATGAACTCCTTATTGCCAAATTCAGACTTAAATTGAAGAAAGTAGGGAAAACCACTGGACCATTCAGGTATGACCTAAATCAAATCCCTTATGATTATACAGTGGCAGTGAGAAATAGATTTAAGGGCCTAGATCTGATAGATAGAGTGCCTGATGAACTATGGATTGAGGTTGATGACACTGTACAGGAGACAGGGATCAAGACCATCTCCATGGAAAAGAAATGCAAAAAAGCAAAATGGCTGTCTGGGGAGGCCTTACAAATAGCTGTGAAAAGAAGAGAAGCGAAAAGCAAAGGAGAAAAGGAAAGATATAAGAATCTGAATGCAGAGTTCCAAAGAATAGCAAAAAGAGATAAGAAAGCCTTCTTCAGCAATCAATGCAAAGAAATAGAGGAAACAACAGAATGGGAAAGACTAGAGATCTCTTCAAGAAAATTAGAGATACCAAGGGAATATTTCATGCAAAGATGGCCTCGATAAAGGACAGAAATGGTATGGACCTAACAGAAGCAGAAGATATTAAGAAGTGATGGCAAAAATACACAGAAGAACTGTACAAAAAAGATCTTCATGACCGAGATAATCACTATGGTGTGATTACTGACCTAGAGCCAGACATCCTGGAATGTGAAGTCAAGTGGGCCTTAGAAAGCATCACTATGAACAAAGCTCGTGGAGGTGATGGAATTCCAGTTGAGCTATTCCAAATCCTGAAAGATGATGCTGTGAAAGTGCTGCACTCAATATGCCAGCAAATTTGGAAAACTCAGCAGTGGCCACAGGACTGGAAAAGGTCAATTTTCATTCCAATCCCAAAGAAAGACAATGCCAAAGAATGCTCAAACTACCACACAATTGCACTCATCTCACATGCTAGTAAAGTAATGCTCAAATTCTCCAAGCCAGGCTTTAGCAATATGTGAACCGTGAACTTCCTGATGTTCAAGTTGATTTTAGAAGAGGCAGAGGAACCAGAGATCAAATTGCCAACATTTGCTGGATCATGGAAAAAGCAAGAGAGTTCCAGAAAAACATCTGTTTCTGCTTTATTGAGTATGCCAAAGCCTTTGACTGTGTAGATCACAATAAACTGTGGAAAATTCTGAAAGAGATGGGAATACCAGACCACCCGATCTGCCTCTTGAGAAATTTGTATGCAGGTCAGGAAGCAACAGTTAGAACTGGACATGGAACAACAGACTAGTTCCAAATAGGAAAAGGAGTTTCTCAAGGCTGTATATTGTCACCCTGCTTATTTAACTTATATGCAGAGTACATCATGAGAAACGCTGGACTGGAAGAACCACAAGCTGGAATCAAGATTCCCGGGAGAAATATCAATAACCTCAGATATGCAGATGACACCACCCTTATGGCAGAAAGTGAAGAGGAACTAAAAACCCTCTTGATGAAAATGAAAGTGGAGAGTGAAAAAGTTGGCTTAAAGCTCAACATTCAGAAAACGAAGATCATGGCATCCAGTCCCATCACTTCATGGGAAATAGATGGGGAAACAGTGGAAACAGTGTTAGACTTTATTTTTTGGGGGTCCCAAATCACTGCAGATGGTGATTGCAGCCATGAAATTAAAAGACACTTACTCCTTGGAAGGAAAGTTATGACCAACCTAGATAGCATATGGAAAAGCAGAGACATTACTTTGCCAACAAAGGTCCGTCTAGTCAAGGCTATGGTTTTTCCTGGGGTCGTGTATGGATGTGAGAGTTGGACAGTGAAGAAGGCTGAACGCTGAAGAATTGATGCCTTTGAACTGTGGTGTTGGAGAAGACTCTTGAGAATCCCTTGGACTGCAAGGAGATCCAACCAGTCCATTCTGAAGGAGATCAGCCCTGGGATTTCTTTGGAAGGAATGATGTTAAAGCTGAAACTCCAGTACTTTGGCCACCTCATGCAAAGAGCTGACTCATTGGAAAAGACTCTGATGGTGGGAGGGATTGGGGGCAGGAGGAGAAGGGGACGACAGAGGATGAGATGGCTTGATGGCATCACTGACTCGATGGACGTGAGTCTGAGTGAACTCCAGGAGTTGGTGATGGACAGGGAGGCCTGGCGTGCTGCGATTCATGGGGTCGCAAAGAGTCGGACACGACTGAGCGACTGATCTGATCTGATCTGAAACAGTAGAATGACCTGAACCCATAAGGAAGATACAACAACTATGTAACGGGTCAGAAAAAAGAATAAACATAGTACTGTAGATGTTATCAAAGAATGTTTGTTTACACTGATTGCTTGGTTACCGAATTCTCTACGGATCAAGGTTAAACCCCACCCCAGCCCACACTTGAATGGTTGTAAATGCTAAACTAAGGTAAAACAGTGTTAAGAAATTTCTCTATGTCATTAAATCAACTGCAGAAGATTTTCCAACAAACTTCAAGCCTCTAGTTAGCATACCTTTGAATGCAAGTGAGGCAGTTATCAAATTTGAAGAAATATTCCTTAAGGTGGTGCGTTCATTAAATGTGTAACTTTGTCAGAGTGCCACCGCATTACGGATTTTTTTTATAGCCAAGTGGTGAGAAAAGTACCTTTGGAATAGTTACTCACTGACAACATAGAAAGTGAAAATTGCGTGTATTCTCAAATCTTTACACATTTCTCTGACTGATCATTGGTTCCTTGGAACACTGGAGATTTGTGTGAAGCATGCCTGCAGGCTACATATGTTATAAGTTAACAGGAAAATGTGTACCAGAAATCAAACATAAGATTCTGTTCGATCACTCTGGTGCACCTGCTTATCCAACTGGACAGTTAGTGGTTTCTTTACAGCTGAAGATGGACCAACCCCCGAATGTTTATGTGGAGAAGAAATACCTGCAGAGCTGATCCGTTCTATGGTTGCTTGTGAAAATAAATGTCTACAAATGTTAAATTTTTCTACACTATTTACAGAATAGTTTGATACTTTTTTATTTAGAAAATGGTTATTATTTAAAAACTAAAGTAGAAAATATAAATGAATAGGAAGTTACACAAGAGATAAATGTCCATCTAATATATAGGCAGAAATGTATTTTAGTCAAGTATCTTTGGAAATCGAAGAGATTTCCAAGTGGGAACCAACAGCCACTTGATTTTCAGCAGCTTTTGCTTTTTCTGAAAACTGACAATAGGCAAAGCATCCTACTGAAGATCTATGCCATGGAAGCCAAGCTGTCAGTTACCACTCTAATCAATTAGGTTTGTTGGTTCAGCAAACCCAACACATGCCTTCAGCCCTATCAACGCAGATGCCAAGACTGGAAGTAACTGGACAGGACAGCAAATAAGGAAAATCAAGTCTGAAAGCCCACCCAGGCCAAGATACAGAGACAGTGATTCTTTAGAGAGTCGATCATCTGGTGGGAGTGGCAAATGGCATCATCATTGTCAAAGTGTGATTCATTTGAGTACATATTTTAAAATTTAAATTGGGCCCACTTTGTATTACAGGAATTCATGTCTCAGTATCTGTCCTTGAAAAATACATTTACACAAAAGCATGTACAAAAGGTTCATTATAAAAAACAAAACAAAAAAAAAGGTTAATGAGTTAAGCGTTCATCAATACAAGGATGGTTAAATAACAGGTAAATGTAATGAAGTGAATCAGCATTTGTCAACACGGGGTCTTCTTTAAGACACAAGGTTGAATGAACGAATAAAAATTGCCTTAGGAGTAATATGCACAGTTGAACACTCTGTATGTTAAATCCCTCACTCATTAAGCAATAGGATTTATTTTCCAGGAGTGCATTATTTTTCTATATGCAAAGCAAGGAAGAAGATTTGGAAGTTGACATCCCAAACTGGTTAACAGTGACTGCTTTTGTGGAGGTAAGAGGGGACAAGAATTGAAGATAAAAGTGTTTTAAAGGGGCACTGTACCTTTATGTGTAAGGTTTTAACTACATATATCCTTCATTTTTTACATATATTATGCATATGGTTTATAAAGTTAAAATAGATAAACAGAAAGCAAAGAAACTCTATGGACTTCAAGTTTAAACCTATTCTATGTATAAGTAAGATTTGTTCAACATTTTTTGAGAGTTCTCTTTCTTGAGTTGATATCATGGTTCTGAGCATTGAGGAGTCGTAGAGGAAACAGTGATACTACAATGAAAGTTTCTTCCCATCTATCTTTTCATGTGGTTAGAAGGGCAAAATCAAACTACTCTGCAGAAATTAGGGTGGTCCCATTGATCTCTGCTTCCTCAGTACCTCTTGGCTTTGAACCACCTCCAAGTGGTATCACATAACTCTTCAGCATTCTTCTCAGCTCCCCTAAGTCAACAATGGATTCTTGAAGCATCCATCGATGTACTGACATGGAACAGGCATGACAGACACACTGGCCAAACTGGCAAAGAGTGACACAGGATGTTGGCTAGACCAGAGGTCTTTGAACCGAACTAGGAATTTTCCAGTCCCTCCCGTGGGAAATCTTGCCAGTGGATTACAGATGCACTGACAACCAGCCCAAGTAAAAGATGGGATGGTTGGGAGTTATTGAGAAGAGGGGATATCTCTTTCCCTTCCACCTGCTTAAACCATTGGTGGCTATGTTGCTACTGCAAGAGGATGCTTGAAAATGGATCCAGAAACAACAGAAAGAGTAAGACATGGTAAAGAAGGAAACAGATTCTTAATAGCACTGCTATTCTAGATCCAACCTTATTTTAGTGTAGTAACTCCCATGAACTTTTTAATTATTTTATTGTTCAGTCACTAAATCATGTCCAACTCTTTGTAACCCCATAGCATGCAGCATGCCACCCTGCCCTGTCTTTCACTATCTCCTGGAGTTTGCTCAAATTCACATCTTATTCTTGCTGTTGTTGCTGTTATTGACTGGTACATTATCAAGGTTCTACTTGAGAAATATGCTGCTGCTACAGCTGCTAAGTCGCTTCAGTCATGTCCGACTCTGTACGCCCCTATAGACGGCAGCCCACCAGGCTCCCCCATCCCTGGGATTCTCCAGGCAAGAACATTGGAGTGGGTTGCCATTTCCTTCTCCAATGCATGGAAGTGAAAAGTGAAAGTGAAGTCGCTCAGTCGTCTCCGACTCTTAGCGACCCCATGGACTGTAGCCCACCAGGCTCCTCCGTCCATGGGATTTTCCAGGCAAGAGTACTGGAGTGGGGTGCCATCGCCTTCTCCATGAGAAATATAACCATAGGATATATTTACTGATATATATGTAGATACAAAGGGGTTTATTTCAAAGAATTAGCTTATGTGATTTTTGAGGTCTGACACATCCACAATCTGTAGAGTCGGCCAGAAGGCTGGAAACTTATAGGCTAGAACTAACACTTTCTTTTTCCTCACATTCTTCTTCCTCAGGGAAACCTCAGTGTTTCTATTATGGACTTTCAGCTGATCGGGTGAGGCCCATCCAGATTGTCAAGGTCAACCGATTATAGGCTGTTTAACCACATCTACCAAATACTTCACAGCAACCCCTAGATTAATGTGATTCAAATAGCTCACTCATTGGAAAAGACTCTAATGCTGAGAAAGATGGAAGGCGGGAGGAGAAGGGGACAACAGAGGATGAGCTGGTTGGATGTCATCACTGACTCATTGGGCATGAGTTTGAGCAAACTCCGAGAGATAGTGAAGGACAGAGAAGACTGTTGTGCTGCAGTTCTTGGGGTCACAAAGAGTTGCATACAACTTAGCGACTAAACAATAGTGACCTATTCGTTCAAGTTGATACATGAAACTGGGGACTCTGCCATCATCATATCTGGGGGCTCCCTTGGGAAAGCAGTTTCCATGAGAAGTCTTATCTATCTTGTATCCCTAAGTGCCTTGGCAGCCATTTTCCTCCAAATGGTCCGGACAAACCCAGGTAACATCTCAAGGTAGTCATGAGGTGGCATCTGCCAGAGGGGTCCTGAGCAGCTGCCCAATGATCCCTAACTCAGAAGAAGCTGAGATTTGGTGCCAGGTCTCTGAACATCCCATGGTAGTCTTAGCTGGCTGCCATGTGAGTTCTGATCTACCCTCAGTGAGTAGAGACGCTCCTCGGCCCTCCCAGCTTTGGACTCTTCAACCTCACTCAAGAAGTGCTTCTAAGACAAAAATCAGAATTTTTTAGAAAGCCTGCCAGGATGGAATCCTGCAAGCTGCCTTTAAAGACATCAGGCTATAAATCCAGGTTCGTGGGGGGGATGAGTGAAAGCATCTAGGGCTGTTCCTTAAATGGAGCTGAGAGCAGATGCTCTTCGAACCAGAGCACCTGATAAACTACTGAGTAATGAGAGGTCCCTGTCACAAGAGAGCTCTCTGCCCTTTGCCGTGGCAGTGGTACCACTGTGTTGCTTTGGGGGACCCTCTCCCCAGTGTCAGGGGAACCATGAGAAGAATGTGCCCCGCAGAGGCAGGTGTGAGCATCTTTGACATTTGCAGTACCTTTATACTAGCATTATTATCACTGATTTAGATGTTATGCATCTTCCCCAATAGATTGTGATCACCTTGAGTAGAAGCATCTGGACTGTTTTGTTAAACATTCTGTCATACCTGGAATAGTGTTTCACCGCTGCAGGAACTCTATTGACATTTGAAGAAGGATAAAAAGAGGCGAGGAAAGAAAGGAGAGAGAGAAGGAGGGAGGGAGGAATCAGTTACTATTCACTGAACCAGCATTAGAGGACTAGTTTAGGGGACCCTGAAATCCGGGCTCTGAGGAGGTCAGAGAGGCAAAATGTTAGACTGTTGAGTCCCCACATCCATGAATTTTTTCCTCTGTTACTGAGTCAAAATGTTGCCACAGGGCTACAAGATGACTAGACTCATCAAAAATGAACTGAACATTAAACTAGGGTGGTGAGTTTACAATGAATCTGTTATTGTGGTCTTTTGGGTTTTCATCACAGGGGTCAGAGATAACCCGGTGACACTGATTGTGATGGGGAAAGAGGAGGGGTGCACAGAGAAAAAGATGGAAGAGGGGATGTCCTGGTTACTGGCCCCAGTTCTGCACTGGTGATTCTCGAGCAAATCTTTCTCTCCATGCCTGGAGTCCCATCTTCAAAATGAAGGGGATGAAGAAAATCAGTGGCACTCAAGCTTTATTTTTAAACTGTGAAATCTTATAAGGAATCCCAATATATAAAAGCAGAGCAGTAGAACATAATTGGTATATACATACTATATATTTAAACGTATAAACTTACTTATACAGATAATAATATGGCTTCGTATAAACCACCTATTAAAATTTGGGGTAATGGAAGAAGAGGTAGCTTTATGTCTACTCTAATCATCTGATTTGTTTTTAATTTTTGTTTTCATGGCAAAACAAGTAAATTCTCACAGACAAGCACTTGCAAATGGTAAATGCTTATTTTTCAGTCTTAGAATCTTCAGTTTCATCAAAATGGCAAGTTGAGTGTTATTCCAAGATCTTCAGAGAAGTGAGTTAGCCTGGCAACACAGTTTAACCTCTATGGGGACACGAGCAGGCTAAGATACATTTTATTAACTCATAAGCAGCTAAATGAAATTAAAAGACGCTTACTCCTTGGAAGAAAAGTTATGATCAACCTAGATAGCATATTGAAAGGCAGAGACATTACTTTGCCAACAAAGGTCCATTTAGTCAAGGCTATGGTTTTTCCAGTGGTCATGTATGGATGTGAGAGTTGGACTGTGAAGAAAGCTGAGCACCGAAGAATTGATGCTTTTGAACTGTGGTGTTGGAGAAGACTCTTGAGAGTCCCTTGGACTGCAAAGAGATCCAAACAGTCCATTCTGAAGGAGATCAGCCCTGGGATTTCTTTGGAGGGAATGATACTAAAGCTGAAACTCCAGTACTTTGGCCACCTCATGGGAAGAGTTGACTCATTGGAAAAGCCTCTGATGCTGGGAGGGATTGGGGGCAGGAGGAGAAGGGGACGACAGAGGATGAAATGGCTGGATGGCATCACTGACTCAATGGATGTGAGTTTGAGTGAACTCCGGGAGATGGTGATGGACAGGGAGGCCTGGCGTGCTGGGATTCATGGGGTTGCAAAGAGTCGGACACCACTGAGCCACTGAACTGACTGATATTTCAAGATGTTTAGACTTGTTTCCAGTACTGGGGTGTAAGACAGGCTTCAAGGAAGTATTGTACAATACAGGGACTATAGCCAATATTTTGTAAGAACTGTAATTGGAGTGTCACCTTTAAAACTTGTATAAAAATTATTTTTAAAAATTAAAACAACAAAGTATTTTTGAATATATATGGATGATGCTACGATTTTGTTCCTTTCTACTCCCTTTACTCACTTAGGAGACCCTGTGTATGTAGACTATCTCCACACACGTGATTAAATACTTAGAGGTATAATTACAACAGTAATAATAATAATAATAATGAATCATATTTATCGAGCACAAGCTACATGGCAAACTTCTGCTGGATATTTTATAATTATTTATTGGCTTCTCTACTCCTCTCAGTTGCCTTGGAAGGTAGATAAGCGACAGTGATTTCTCAAGGTCATCATTAATGAATAGTCAAGCTGGGATTTGAAACCTGCTTAGGTTGACCTCCAAGCCTGTTCTACTTTTTACTCCATCCTGTTACCTCCGTTGGAGCTCCTTAATTACCCAACAGCCGTGGGGCTTCCCTGGTGACTCAACAGTAAAGAATCCTCCTGCCATACAGGAGACGTGGGTTCCATCTCTGTGTCAGGAAGATCCCTGGAGGAGGAAATGGCAATCCCGTCCAGTATTCTTGCTTAGCTAATCCCACAGAGGATCTTGTCATGCTGCAGTCCACGGGGTCACAAAGACTCGGACACGACAGCACGCACGCACCACAAGCCATCACACAGGCCATGGAATCAAGTGTAGTGATCAAGAATGGTGGTCGCCAGCCTGCCTGTGTCTGGTGGGCGCCTTACTTTCTCAGAGCTGTGCTAACTTTCCTTCTCTGTACAGATCAGGATGCAGGGTGGACCTCTCTCCTCCCCCCACTCCGAATCAGCCTATTCCTCCTGGGGCCTTTCAGCTGACAGCTGCGGAAAGGACAGTGAGCCTGCTGAAAACGGGTCCCTAATTTCCCTCTGGCAAGAGACTGCGGTCCAACTTTGGAGAGGACAATTAGCGTGCTCTCAGCTGGAACAATGGGAGCAGCAACAGATGCTTCCCGTCCCAGGGATGCTCCAAGCTGCAGCCCTTGCTAATGGGAGGCTTTCTTTCTCCCTGCGGAGGAAACCTGGCAGCCATGCCAGCAGCCTGGGTGGGTTTGAGGGAAGCATTATCGGACTAAAGCAGGGGAGCCAGGGACCACAGAGTCCCTTCACCACTCTCCTCATGTGGTGAGGAGAAGATAGCCACCCCATCTTCTTCCTGGACCAGGAGTGTTGGGGACCAGTTCTGCTCCAAACCAGTGGTTCAAGGAACTACAAAAATGATGCCCAAGGGTTAAGAGCAAGGAATCCAGAGTGGACAGATTCAGGCTTTAGTCCTAGAATTGACTCTTATTGGCCTTGGAAAAATTCTTAAAGGTTTCTAAGCCTCAGTTTTCCCATTAGTAAAACAAGGAAATAGTAACCTGCGCATCACGGGTTTTGGTGGAGGATGAAGTAAAACAATATATAAAAACACTTCACAGTGAAAGATCTGAAAAATGTTCTATATAAAAAGAACTGTTTGGGTTATAATTACCTCTGTTTCTGGATCCCTGGGTCCGGAAGATCCGCTGGAGAATGGCAGGCAAACCACTCCAGTATTCTTGCCTGGAGAATCCCAAGGACAGAGGAGCCTTGTAGGCTGCAGTCCATAAGGTCACAAAGAGTCGGATGCAACTGAAGCAATTTAGCACGCACAAGACTGGAACATAATATGTGTGCAATAAATACATACTCAGACTCAGAGCCTTTTAGAAAAAGAGGGACCTGTTGAGATTCTCCAGCCTAATGATGTTCAAATTGTTTACCTGGAGGTGTTTCAGAACATCTGAAACCATTTTTTTTTTTTTTTATTGTGGAGAATTTAAACATTTAGCTGCTTCAGTTCAGTTCAGTTCAGTCGCTCAGTCGTGTCTGACTCTTTGCAACCCCATGAATCGCAGCACGCCAGGCCTCCCTGTCCATCACCAACTCCCGGAGTTCACTCAGACTCACGTCCATCGAGTCAGTGATGCCATCCAGCCATCTCATCCTCTGTCGTCCCCTTCTCCTCCTGCCCCCAATCCCTCCCAGCATCAGAGTCTTTTCCAATGAGTCAACTCTTCCCATGAGGTGGCCAAAGTACTGGAGTTTCAGCTTCAGCATCATTCCCTCCAAAGAAATCCCAGGGCTGATCTCCTGAAATATAGGTGCCATCTATACTAGCAAACAAAACTCTGTAATAAAACAACTTTTTAAGCAAAAATAATTGTTTTAAAAATCATCTACTATGTCCTAAGTATGTGCTGGCTATTAAGCACCTAGCCAACAAAATGGCCTGGCCCTACTGGGAAGTCTTATAGAATGGGTGTTCTGAATTGGCGTAGCAGTCAATGTTGATAGAATTTGTTGGAAGCTTTGGCAAACCGCTGGAAGGCCCTGAACCTTGGGCCATACTATGGCCACAGGGTTATTGTCTCTGCATGGGAGTCTTGGGTCTCAGAACCATATGACAACACAACAGGCAAAACACAGGCCTGGGAATGAGTCTTGCCCACCCCTGTCCTGTTTCCATACTTCCTGGTTGTGGGACTTTGCAAATCCCTTCTCCTTTCTTGCCCCCACTTAGCTATACTGTAAGGATGACCACTGCTGACTCACTTATAATGAGAGGTTCGAGGACCAACAGAGCAACCTAACCACCCTGTGAATATCTCTGGAATCCAAATGAAAGGTGTTGTCTGCCATTATCTTTCTTCTCTTAAAGACCTTGGGTATAATGCAGTTCCCCAACGCAAAGATTCATATTTTGAATTTATAGAATTTGTGAGTTTCGTTCCTACACAGGCACATACACACACACACACACACCATCCCTAAAGCGCATATATAATACCCGGGGTCAAACACGCTCCTCACAATCATGTCCTTCCATCTAAGACAGAGAAAGGAGATATACCCATGTTGTCTCTATGGGATCCTTTCTGATCTGACTCCCAAATATCCCAGGATCAGGATCAAAGGAGGTATTTACCATATAAGGGTAAATTCACTGTATCTACAAATTTATTGATGTCTAATCACATTGTGACAGACATACTAGGGGGTCTTTCTTGTTCCTCTGCACTGCATCACTGAGGGTCAGAGGAGAACATGAGGCCCCAAGAGAAGAAGCAATAGCTCCTCAACACATATTTCTCATACTAGGAACTGTATTTGGTGCTAGTAACAGAGTGGAGTGCAAGATAGAAGAATGTCGTTTTATACATCTTACAGTTTAGTGTCTAGAAAAGAGGTATCATTGAAATATTACCACAAGTGTATCATTTCAGACTATGGTTAGGACTCTGAAGGTAAAGCACAGGGTTTTAAAAAAAAGTACAGAGAAATTAGAAGGGGCCTTGTAAGTAGCAACAAAAGGGGTTAAATTAAAAAGAAAAAAAAAAAAAAAGAAACCACTGTTTAACCACAGTCAATGAAATTAGATAAAATTATCTGCTAGTCTTTATGTAAAGATCTAATGCTGCCCTTTACAATAAAGGCTCTATATGACTTGCAAGATACAGTAAAATTAATTTTATATTGGGCTGCCAGGCGCTGTTAGGAGAGCGTGTTTATGTAAGCAGTCCCAGAGCTGAAAACATTCAGTTGTAAAGGCCAAGTCTCAGGAGTGGCTTAGTGAGGAAAAATCCAAGGGCTGGCACTCCCCTGGGGCAAAGTCTCAGCTAGCTTTATGGCTGGACACCCTGTTGGGTGTTTTTCCTTAAATAGCTCCTCCTGACAACACCTGGCAGAACCCCGAAGGAGAAATGGGATTGATCCGCCTTTGGATTTTTGCTCGGCAGCAAAGTGGAAGGGAATTGGAAACGACTGTCTTTACTTAAAAACTAGGTGAGGATAGTTTCTATATAGAGAGGTACGGATTGGACTTTCTCCAGTTTCTGAATAAGAAGAGTCAGGCTCACTGCAGGGAAGAAGAAAATGAGCTCAAGCAGGCTTGATTAGAAGAAAGTGAGACACTGTTTGAAGTGAGGATTCCCTGTGCAACCAAGGTGATGCGGACTTTTTTTGAGGAATCTACTTCTCGACCCTGGCTGCATTTGCCTACGTCCTTTGCATCCGCATGGGCTCATGAAATTTCACCAACAGAGTAGGACCAGGAGAAGGGGCACCTTCCAGAACTACTGCTGCCAGTGCCCCCGTCCCCAGGGCGAGCTACTGCCAACCCTCGCCTCCGTGGGAGACCCTCTAACACTGGCGGGTGTAGTTGTGTTGTTACCTAGTCTCTCCCATAAAAGGATACTAAAAAGAATTGCCCAAGAAAGAGGAAAACACAGGAAGGAAGCAGAAAATGACGACACTAGATGTAGTTAGAAGACAGCTAATCAAGCATATGACAACACTGCCACCACGCCTGGGAATATACATGTGCCACTAGAGGGACTGAGTGCAAGAGAGCTCAACGACATGGCGAGGGGCAGGCTGAAGATGTCTCCGGGAGGTGACATGGGTGAAAACTTTCGTGTTCAAGGACGTTTGAGAGAGATTTTTAGGACATTGAAAGTACAAAGTGTAAAATGTTGATCTTAACTTAGAAGGTATGTGTATTCATCAAGTTATAGAAAAAGTTATTATGCAAAGAAGGCGAGCACTGTTTAAATTACTGTTCATATGATTTTAGAAATTAACAAAAAGATTTCATTGCCAAAAAGAAAGAATGGGACCAGAAGCCCTGAGTGACTCTTTCAGACCGACAAACTTGAGAAGCCAGTGTGACGGCCACCATTCCCCTTTCCCCTTGCACCAGTTTTCCGCAGAAGAGGGCAGTCACCTAGATGGCACATCAGGGATTGCAGAGCCACAATGTGGAAGGAGCCTGGGTCCTTGAGTCACCATTTGGAGGTGAGCTAACTACCAGTTAGGGAGATCCATTCTGGCCATTAGGCGAGTGAGAAATTAACTTCTATTTTGTTGAAGCTGTTATACTGGGAAATTGTTTACAGCAGGTATTATCCAAGTAGAGTGACATTCAGCCCTAGAGATTTAGTGTGTGTGTGCTTGCATGCATACATGTGCGTGTGTGTGTGCTCTGTCGTGTACAACTGTTTGTGACCCCATGGACCCACCAGATTCTTCTGTCCATGAAATTCTCCAGGCAAGAATACTGGAGTAGTTTGCCATTTCCTACTCCAGGGGATCTTCCTGACCAGGGATCAAGTCCTAGTCTCTTGTGTCTCCTGCACTGACAGGTGGATTCTTTACCACCAGTGCCACCTGAGAAGCCCAGTAGAGTGACATTCAGCCCCAGGATTGGGTTTAGTACCTTTTCTTTAGCGTTATTAATATAAGGAAATATGTTGCTGCTATCCTTACTATGCCCATTGGGAAAACTTGTTCATTTTATGACATTTTTATCTGTCTTCACATGGTCTCAGAAACCTTCTTAACATTGTAGTTATTACCAGATTATTGAAGTTAGCTCTCAGAAAAATATCTATTTGCTATTCCAGCATGACGGTCAGCTTCCTCAAATAAGGATTTAATATCTCTCACTTATCACATGGCCAGCACATAGCAGCAGCTCAAAAATATTTGCTGAATGTATGGAAAGGGGTAGATGCTGTACAAAGATCTATTCTTCTATATTTACAACCTTCTTTAGGCCAGAGAGCTACCACAAAAAGGGAGGCCATAGAGACAATTATTAGGATAACTGAATTTCAGGTATTAAGGGTCCTGGTAGACTTGGAGTAGCCATCCTAGGATGGAAGGTCAGTATTCATTGATAATCTCTCACCTCTGTATTTTACTTTGCTTTCATAGAAAAAGCAATTCAAATTGTTCAGATCTACTTGGAGATCCAGTGTCAGGAGAGGTAAAGGGGAAAAATTCACACTATTGTTTAGATGGTGCTTTGAATATCATAGCCAGACAGATGTTAACTTAGAGAACCTGTCAGTAATCAACGTGAGCAGCAGCGAGCATAGCCGTCCCTTTCCTCAGCAGAACCAGCTCCAGTAGCAGGACTCCTGCATCCATAATTTCATTAGGTCATTGTTGAAGCAAAGAAAACAGAGGGGTCTACCCATTTCACAGATAAAGACAGAATCCTAGAGGGCATATGACTTGACAACATCATGAAATATTAAATACAAGCTCAGGTCCAGAACCCAGGACTCAACATTTCACCTATCCATTTGTACAGCAGTCATTCAGCTGAGAATCACTAAGTACTGAATACTTGTCAAGCACGAGCTGCCCCTGAGTCTTGCTGACCACATCTTCACATCATTTTTTCTACAGCACAGACTCCTGTGTCCTCCTCATTCTTGGTATTTTATTAAAGTATAGCCCTTTCTCTTCTACATTATCAGACTGTTAAAGCCAAAGTGGCGGGAGGAGTGTTGTATGGCAAGAAAGCATTGGACCCCTCTCTTGGAAACTTGCAGAGTCTGGGATTTGCCTGGAAGTAATAGAGAGATGGTCTAGAGTCTATGATGGTTCCCAGGGGCTTGAAAGCATTCCTTTGGTGCCTTAGCTGGGGCTTCAGACCTACAGCCTAAGAAATGTAGCTTTCTGATCAGAACCTGGGTCCATGAACACCACGATCCAGCTTTGCTGGCTCTCAGCCATCAAAGCATCTGAGATGGACATGGAAGCAACCTGTTCCGTCACTTCCACAGACACCGGGACACTCAGTTGCAGATGCCAGCTTCCAGCCCCAGGGTGCTCCCATCAGAGCAAGAGGGCTCTTCCCAAGGCCAACAGTAGGGGCCAAGGATCACTGCATGCACACATGCCAAGTCACTTCAATCGTATCCGACTCTGCGACCCCATGGACAGCAGCCCACCAGGCTCCTCTGTCCACGGAATCCTCCAGGCAAGAGTACTGGAGTGGGTTGCCATTTAGTGGAGACTAATTCCTTCTATTAGTGGAGACTAATAGACCCACATAAATATCAAGTCATTGCTTATCTTTGGAGGGAAGTAAGAATTCCCCTGGAAGGAGCCTGCGTTTGTATGTGTTAAATTGCTTCAGTTGTGTCCAACTGTTTGCGACCCCATGCACTGTAGCCCTCCAGGCTCCTCTATCTGTGGGATTCTCCAGGCAAGAATACTGGAGTGGGTTGCTATGCCCTCCTCCAGGGGATCTTCTTGACCCATAAGTGGAACCCATGCTTCTTACATCTCCTCCACTGGCACACACGTTCTCTACCACTAGTGCCACCTGCTGCTTTCCTGGTGGCTCAGAAGGTAAAGAATCGGCTTGCAATGAGGTAGACCCAGGTTCAATCCCTGGGTGGAGAAGACCCCCTGGAGAAGCGAGTGGCAACTTGCTCTAGTATTCTTGAATTTCATGGACAGAGGAGCCTGGCAAGCTACAGTCCATAGGGTTGCAAAGAATTGGAAATGATTGAGCAACAAATATCCAATACCAAACCAACCTGTGAAGCCCTGGAAGGAGCATTAGTTCAGTTCAGTCACTCAGTCATGTCTAACTCTTTGTGACCCCATGGACTGCGGCACATCAGCCTTCCCTGTCCTTCACCATCTCCTGGAGTTTGCTCAGACTCATGTCCATAGGGTTGGTGATGCCATCCAATCATCTCATTCTCGGTCCTCTTCTCCTCTTGCCTTCAATCTTTCCCAGCATCAGGGTCTTTTCCAATGAGTCAGTTTTTCACATCATGTGGCCAAAGTGTTGGAGTTTCAGCTTCAGCATCAGTCCTTCCAATGAATATTCAGGACTGATTTCTTTTAGGCTTGACTGGTTTGATCTCCTCACAGTCCAAGGGACTCTCAAGAGTCTTCTCCAACACCACAGTTCAAAAGCATCAATTCTTCAGCACTCAGCCTTCTTTATGGTCCTACCCTCACATCCATACATGATGGATAGGTGATGGAGTATAGTGATGTCATAAGGAGAAAATTGTCATAGTGGAATAGGTATTAGCAATCTCAGAACACATAAGGGTATTTTTTTTAAGTCCTTGGAAAACTCACTTTTACAGTTCTCTGAGACTGCTTCTTCATTTTTCCCTCCTTCCCACAAGATGTTCTACACTCCATTGCTCCCTAACTCTCAAACACACTAGTTTTATTTCTGCATTGTGTCACATCAACGATCTGATTTGCATCTTTCTTTTCTACCTGTTTCAGCAAGTCCTGCTCACTCACTTGGCAGTAGAATCCCTTCTTCTCTCCCCAGCTTTCTATGGTCTGGAGAGAGAGGCCCAGGCCACACCATTCATCACAGCTCCCACGGCTTTCTCTTTATGTATACTGATACCACATTTCCTCTGAGATTATAAGCCTTGTGCAGGAAAGGCAGTTGATCTTGTGCTCTTTAGTATATAAACTGAACACTCCGTTTTTAAAAATTAAATGTTGTTCTTTCTGTTATTGTTTCTCAAGCAGTGGATGAGGACTTTGATCTCACATAATAGAGGCTGTATTCTAAAGAGCTAATCCATATTTGGGGTCTAAGTGGATTTGCCATCTGCTATGAACAGTTTTAAGTAGATGAGACGGCCACATGGGGAAGACTTTGGGAGATGGGGACAACCTCCTGAGGATTCCTGCTCATAGATCTGGGGATTAGCAGTGGTGACATCTTGGAAAATGAGGTGACCTAAGAGAAAGTCAAGGAACTCAGCTTCCTCCTCTTCTCAGTAACTTTTGGAAATCCTTTTTTTTAAAAATTTTTTGTATTGGAGGAAAATGTGCTTTATAACATTGTGTGAGTTTATGCCATACAGCAATGCAGATCGGCCATAATTAATACAGGCCTCCCCTCCCTCTTGAGCCTCCCTTCCTCCACCCCATCCCACCCCTCTAGGTCATCACAGAGCAGCAGGCTGGGCTCCCTGGGTTATATAGCAACTTCCCATCCGCTAGCGATTTTACGCTTTGTAGTATACATATGTCCATGCTGCTTTTCCATTCGTCCACTCTCTCCCACTCTCACTGTGACCACAAGCCTGTTCTCTACATCTGAGTCTCAGAGAAGAGATGACGTGCATGTGAGACTCAGATCCACAGGGTAGGCTTCCCAACTGAGCATGAGACCTGTTAGGGAGGGAACGCTGATAATAGCAGAGGGGGAGATATAGACCCACCGTCCCCACCCACTTGTGGAAGGTCCCGAATCAACTGCCCTAGTTTTCTCACCACATCCCGCCCCCAACCCGCACCAAAGCTGGCCGAGAGCCAGGCAGACCTCCAACATTAAAACCGGCAAATGGAATCCAAGCCTTGATACGCCCCCTCCCCACCTTTTTTCCTTGCTCAAAGAGGATTTTGGTGCCAGCACCATATGTTGAAAGGGTCCAAGCACAATCCTATTACCATTGCAGGAGGCATTAAATAATTACATTAATTTACCTAAATATGGAAAAAAAAATCTTTACAAATCAGAGACACTTGGCAAATTTTCCAGCTGCACATTTTTCTCTTGGCACGGCACACTGTCCTGTTGGGTTCCTATTGCTACTTGGAGTGTTTCCTTTAATTGTGGGGCACATGGCTTCTCTTGTTCTGTTTAATTTTCTCGAAGCTGGTTCCCTATTCTGGCTACAAACGTATTATAGGGAAAAAAATGCCCACAGTAGTATGGATTGTGCTGAAGTGTACCCTAAGGGGGAGAACATAAAAATAGTAATTTCTCGTATATGAAACCTTCCAAAGGGGCGGTCTTTCATGAGCTTGCTTTACAAAAAGGACTGAAGGAATGGAAAGGGGGAAAAAGAAAGAAGGGAGGGATTAGAAGAGGAAAGGGAAAGGGTTTCTGCCATGGAGTCGGAGGTGGCTGTCTGGGTTCTGTGAGTATTAATACCACGAACGGGACTTTTCTTTGGTGGACCTTCCAGGGACACACCTCTTCTTTGGTCTATACCTTCACTGCCAATACTCCCTGTGTCTCAACCATGTGCCTTTACTGTTTGCTGGGAAACTGGAGGACTGACATGAGGGTCATATGTAAACAACCCTGTGTGCGTGCATGCTAAGTCACTCAGTCGAGTCTGACTCTTTGTGACCGAATGGAATGTAGCCCTCCAGGCTCCTCTGTCCGTGGGATTCTCCAGGCAAGAATACTGGAGTGGATTGCCATTCCCTTCTCCAGGAGATCTTCCCGACCCAGGGATTGAAACTGTGTGTCACTGTCTCTCCTGCAAGGGCAGGTGGGTTCTTTACCACCAGTGCTACCTGGGAAGCCCACCTTCCCCATAAAGCACAGGAAGAGCAGAATGACTGTCACCCACACAACACAACTGGAGAGACCAAGAAAGGGGAGGTCCTGGTACCTTGCAAAGCTCTCTGATCCAAGAACTGCCCTGGCTTCCCTTCTCTGGCATAAGGGCTTTTAGAAGCTGCTTCTCAAAGGCTCTGTGAAAGACCATGACTTTTTCTTTTGTTTCTAGCCCATTGCAGAAACTTTTTTTTCCATCACAGCCCTTGGCGGTTACAGTAAAGTCAAATGGCTGGAAAAATTTCTCAGTGCTTCCTCTTACTTTCTAGCCCTGTCTCTTTGTGGATGAGTAAGCAAGAGAGAGCAAGGACCAGTCCATGGCCCCCCCTTGAGTAGCTCTAATCTAAACTGCTGGGAGATGAGATGCAGCTAAAATGGCCCCTTCCAAGAGGGGTGCTCATTGACGTTGGGGTTAGGCTCCCATCTTTCTAAGAGCAGAGATACAAAAAGAGCAGCTGGGTCCCCAGAAGATGAGCCTCCTCCACTCCTGCCCAGTTTACAGAAGGTCCACTTAGCCTGAAAAGAGTGCCAAGTCCCACCAGACCTCACTCCAGTCCTTGAGATCTTGGGGGAAGCTTGTCTTCAGACATGGCCAGGGTAGCTATAGAGGGTGAAGCATTATTTTTTAAGGCAATATGTGTGCCTTTAAAAAAGATATTCATATGTGGTTAAGACAATAGCGAAAAGATGTCAGAGGAAGTAAAGAATGGTGATTTTTTAAGGTTCTGACTTCTCCACCCCAAAAATGGTGCCAGTTCCACCTCACAAAACATTTACTGTTCTGAAGTCAGGGTCTGGCAAGGCCTCTGCCTCTAGACATTATAAAAGATGCAATTTTCCTAACTTCGTCACACTCCTGCTCACGTCCAGCCTGTTCCATACATGACTTCTCTCTCTTCCCTGCTGTTAATTCCAGGTGTTAGGCTGATGCCATTTTCTTGATGGTCTGGCAGCATCCGCCTCATTGCCTATGAGATGTTTAGAAATGCAGAATCTCAGGCCCCGCCATGCCCCCAGCTGACCTGATTCCACATGTGAACAGCATCCTTGAGTGGTTTCCATCCGCACGCTGCTCACGGAAGCCACGATGGTGACACGTGACATGCATTCAGCTCCACTTTCTGCACGAGGGAGGTGGTATAGACAGGACAACCTCAGGGAGCTGGAGGACAGGAAACCAATAAGGTAAAGTGAAAGGCTAGAAAATCAGAAAGTTACTACTGACCCTAGACCGGAAGGGACAAAGAGAAGAAGCCCCAACCTCCCAGAAGCTGCAGGAGAGAGCCCTGACAGGGGCTAGGGTGGTTTATTTTTTATTTTTCCAAATTAATTTACTTATTTACTGGCTGCCCTGGGTCTTCATTGCTGTGTGGGTTTTCTCTAGTTGCGGTGTACGGGCTTCTCATTGAGGGGGCTTCTCTTGTTGTGGGTTTCCAGTTCTAGAATTCTGGCTCAGTAGCTGTGACACATGAGCTTGGTTACTCTGCACTATGTGGGATCTTCCAGGACCAGGGATCAAACCAGTGTCCCTTGCATTGCAGCAGGGAGGATTCCCAGCTACTGGACCACCTGAGGAGTCCCAGGGCTAGGGTGTGTTATGAAGCCTTCAATAGAGGAAGAGGGGGACAAACATCCTTTTGACCCTAGGGAAATAAATACCCCAATCTCTGTCTTCTCTCCACCTCCCTCTGCTGTCAGTGTTTCTATTAAGGGCTGAATTGTGTTCCTTGAAAGATATGTTGATGTCCTAACTTCCAGTACCCCAGAATGTGACCTTGACCTTATTTGGAAATAAGATCATAGCAGATGTAAGTAGTTAAGATAAAGGTGTACTGGGGCAGGGTAGGCCCTTCATCCAACATGACTGGTGTTCATATAAAAACAGAAGGGATGCAGAGACGGAGGGACATAGGAAGGAAATGGCTATGCGATGATGGAGGCAGAGATTGCAATAATGTATCTTCAAGCCAAAGTTTGCTGGCAAGCACCAGGCACTGGAAGAGGCAGGGAAGAATTCTTTGCTGGAGGTTTCAGAGGCCATGTGGCTCAATGGTAAAGAATCCACCTTCAGTGCAGGAAATGCAGGAGACACAGGTTTGATCCCTGGGTTGGGAATATCCCCTGGAGAAAGAAATGGCAACCCACTCCAGTATTCTTGCCTGGAAAATCCCATGGACAGAGGAGCCTCGTGGACTATAGTCCATGGGGTCACAACAGTGTCGGACACAACTTAGCAACTAAACAATAAGAAAAGCCCTGAGGCCACCTTGATTTTGGACTTCCAGACTCCAGAACTGTGCCGCAATAAATTTGTCTTGTCTTCAGCCACTCAGATCATGGTACTGCGTCAGTGTAGCCCTAAGAAAGGGATATAGTCTCCAAAGGGAAGGCAGAGAACAAAGGAACGACTTAATAGGAAGGTGGAAAAAAAGAGAGAATGAGTCTGGAGGAACAAACAGTGAGTGTACAACAGAGAGGGGATATCAAAATACCTGATAGAAAGCTTTTAGGTTAAAAGAAAAAAACAGAAAACAGTTTCCTTTTGCAAATGTTACCAAACCCTCTGCTGCTGGCTCCTTCCCTGGCTGCTTGAAAGAAACCTGCCTGCAACATGTGAGCCTGCGGCCAGCACACAGAGGGAACAGGACATTGACAGAGAGACAGTGTGCGATAAACCTGATGGCTTAATTTAAGCTCTTGATCCTCTCTCCTCTGTGACCTGAGCTATTCTTTCTAAAGACCTAGATGCCAGAGAATGGTCTCATGACTCCAATAAATGTAAGCATCCACATCAAGTCCTTCTGACTAATTTTTTTTAAAATATGTATTTATTTGGCTGCTCTAGGTCTTAGTTGCAGCACTTGGGGTCTTCCATCTTTATTGCGGCATGAAGGATCTTTACTTGCAGCATGCAAACTCTTAGTTATGGTACGTGGGATCTAGTATGTGGTATCTGGTTCAATCCTGACCAGGAATTGAACCTGGGCCCCCTGCACTGGGAGCTGAGAATCTTAGTCACTGAATCCCCAGTGACTGAGGGTTTTTAGGACCCAGTCCATATGAAAAGAACGATTTTATAAAATCAAATACATATTTTCTTGCAGATCATTTTTTTAATGAAAAATCAGAAACAGCCTAGATATTCAAAATCAGAGGATGAGTCAAATGAATTTTCTGCATCCATCTGGTGAAATTCTATTTAGGCAAAAATTATGACATAAATGATGATTTTCTAAATGTCCTCCAAAGGATCCCAGGATTTTTCTCAAAACCCCTCATGTATGAAAGGGTGTGAGTAAACATATGAAACTATGGATATCTTCAGACTGATTTAACCAGATTCTTTTATTTCGACTTATATTTATCCATTTGGCCTCCAGATAGGATTTCCTTCCAATGAAGAGTCCCAAGCAACACTCATTCGTATGTCATTTGGGTTGAAAATATGCATTGTTTACCTTTTATGCACACGGATTAGCACTGGGGAGTAATAGGGGGGAGATTCCAGGTTTAATGAGGAGCAGAAGATCTGAGAAGGACTGTGGCAGACTGATGGCTCAGTCAGTTCAGTGACTCAGTCGTGTCCAGCTCTCTGAGACTCCATGGACTGTGGCACACCAGGCTCCCCTGTCCTTCACCAACTCCCGGAGCTTGCTCAAACTTATGTCCATCGAGTCAGTAATATCCAACCGTCTCACGCTCTGTCGTCCCCTTCTCCTCCTGCCGTCAATCTTTCCCAGCATCAGGGTCTTTTCCAATGAGTCAGTTCTTCACATCAGGTGACCAAAGTATTGGCGCTTTAGCTTCAACATCAGTCCTTTCAATGAATATTCAGGACTCACTTCCTTTAGGATTGATTTGCTAGATCTCCTTGCAGTCCAAGGGACTCTCAAGAGTCTTCTCCAACACCACAGAAGTTCATGTAAAACTGATCCATGTGGATGATGAGACCAAGTGCAGAGAGGAAAGACTCTAGACTGGGAGCAGGGTGAGCTGGTCCCATCGTGTCACCAGGAGGTAATATGCTTGAGTAGGTCCCCTTTGGGCTGTGGTTTCCTTGTCCTTAAAGGTCAAGAGCTCCACCTGAATGATCTCATGTCTTTATGAACATGCCAATGTTCTTTAATACTATAGAGAAACTTAGGTGATGTCAAAAAGAAATTTCCCCAAATATCATTACATCCAATTGCATATTCATTCCTAACTTCAACTTTCCTCATGTATTTTCAGCTCTTTTCCTACACATGAACCAGATATGTGGATATAAATAGTTTCTGACAGATACAACATTGTGTTTATCTCCATATATGTTTGTATCTCTATACATCTGTATCTATCTCCATATCATCTATATATAAAGATTTTGAGAGATTATTGTTCAAGCTGGATTTAGAAAAGGCAGAGGAACCAGAGATCAAATTACCAACATCTGTTGGATCGTTGAAAAAGTGAGAGAGTTCCAGAAAAACATCTACTTTTGCTTTATTGACTATGACAAAGTCTTTGACTGTGTGGATCACAACAAACTGTGGAAAATTCTGAAAGAGATGGGAATACCAGGCCACCTGATATGCCTCCTGAGGAATCTGTATGCAGGTCAAGAAGCAACAGTTACAACTGGACATGGAACAACAGACTGTTTCCAAATCGGGAAAGGAGCATGTCAAGGCTGTATATTGTCACCCTGCTTATTTAACTTATATGCAGAGTACATCATGCAAAATGCTGGATTGGAGGAAGCACAAGCTGGAATCAAGATTGCTGGGGGAAATATCAATAACCTCAGATATACAGATGACACCACCCTTATGGCAGAAAGTGAAGAAGAACTAAAGAGCCTCTTGATGAAAGTGAAAGAGGAGAGTGAAAAAGTTGGCTTAAAACTCAACATTCAGAAAACGAAGATCATGGTATCTGGTCCCATCACTTCATGGCAAATTGATGGGGAAACAATGGAAACAGTGAGAGACATTATTTTTGGCTTGTTCCTTAGAAGAAAAGTTATGACCAACATAGACAGCATATTAAAAAGCAGAGACATTACTTTGCCAACAAAGGTCCATCTAGTCAAAGCTTTGGTTTTTCCAGTAGTCATGTATGGATGTGAGTGTTGGACTATAAAGAAAGCTGAGCACCAAAGAATTGATGCTTTTGAACTGTGGTGTTGGAGAAGACTCTTGAGAGTCCCTTGGACTGCAAAGAGATCCAGCAGGTCCATCCTAAAGGAAACCAGTCCTAAATATTCATTGGAAGGACTGATGCTGAAGCTGAAACTCCAATATCTTGGCCACCTGATGCAAAGAACTGACTCATTGGAAAAGACCCTGATGCTGGGAAAGATTGAAGGCAGGAGGAGAAGGGGATGGCAGAGAATGAGGTGGTTGGATGGCATCACTGACTTGATGGACTTGAGTTTAAGCAAGCTCTGGGACAGGGAAGCCTGACATGCCACAGTCCATGGGCTTGCAGAGTCAGACATGACTGAGTGACTGAACTGACTGAACTGAGAGATTATCTACTTATATCCATGTGTCTATCTATATCCATATCTATCTATCTATCTGTCAGGAGGATAGACAATTTTCATCCATTTTCATTGGATGGTAGGACTGGAAGTGATGGTAAACCATAGAGTCAAGTCTGTTCATTCCTCACGAAACTGACACTCAAACAGAAGATACATAGTAACCAAAGTCATACAGTTAGTTGACATCCAACCCCCAGCTAAATCTCAAGATTTTAAAGCCAAAACTAACCACTTTTCACACTACAGTTGTTAACTTTACACTCTATCCTAAGATGTACTTGCTGTGCTTTCTGAGGTCTTGAAGAGGGGAAAAAAAAAAACGAAAACTTGTTTCTGAACTTCCGCTCACCTAATGAACTCATCCGATTTACCAGATGCATGAAAGTGAAACAAATCTGATGCACAATCAGGTAATCCTGCATCTTCTTGGCGGCAGCGTCTGAAACAGCCGGAGGACAGTGCCCCAGCCTGCAGTGGTGTTACGGATCACAACGGAAGCATATTGTCATCAGATTAATTTTCCAACGCTCCTACCCCAACCTCAGAATCCTGAGAGAACGAGTGTCAAATACAC
Source organism: Bos indicus x Bos taurus (assembly GCF_003369695.1). Lineage (NCBI taxonomy): Eukaryota > Metazoa > Chordata > Mammalia > Artiodactyla > Bovidae > Bos > Bos indicus x Bos taurus. Next base: position 45,744,541 of record NC_040093.1, read on the forward strand.
TTAATAATTGCATAATTATGACATCTGTTACTCTCCAGCACCTCTTAGTGGAAAATTAACTGAAGAAATAGCAGGTTCAAAGATGTGTTAACACTCTGATAGCAGATTTAATTGAAATATGACGGGGGAGGATAATGGAGATTAAATTAAGCTCTCAGATAATCATCTGACACAGAGATAATTGAGCCAGCCTCTGCCACGTTGATGAACGCTTTGGAGATGCTGTGCGGGGTGGCATTTCGAGTATCTTATCCTTCAGGCAAAATGGAATTCTTCTCCCTCCACCCCCCCTTCCTCTCTCTCTCTTGTCATTCAACATTTGTATCCTCCAAATCGATAATGTGAACAGCAGCATAATTGGAAATAAAAGATGATCTGAAATCCACAGGAAATTAGGTTGAGGTGCGCAGAGGAGTACAGTTGTGTCCTAGACACAAGGGGGCTTTTATAAGCTGTCCATAAGAAGAATGTGCCTCCTCCCTGAAGTCTCACCAGGACTGTTTGTCCAATACCTCTGTCCTCAATGGAAAGAACTTCTCATGTTTGAGACAGGGAGGGGACCAGACAGAAGTGACTTCGTGCTCTCTTGACTCCACAGGGAACATTGCCATGCTTTTCAGGGCAAATTCAGAATGTAGTGTGCGCTGAAGATCTGGTACCCAGTACTGGAGGGCATGGAGTCATCCTATAGAGGCAGCTAGCTCACGGTGGTTATTAGTGAATGTCAGGGGTTACATGTGATGAACAGTTAAAAGCAAGAAGTGGGGAACAGAGTTCTGGTTGTTGTCATCACAAGGGTCAGCCTTCAACAGTCCTAGAGAGTAGGGACCCACCCTCTTTAACCCAGGAACTCCTGCCTCTCCAAGGGTTGTGAGTGGCAAGCCAAGTATAGACAATAAGATGGAATGCAAAAGGGGGTCTTCACCCTTTCTCCACCCAACCAGTGCCCCAGCTACTCAGAGTTTCAGGTCTGGGATTTTAGACCAATGTGATTTACCTGCTTTACTGATGTGGAGCTGGGAGAATGTGGTCACATCTTCTCAAGAGTCCACCGAAACATCTGTATCACATTTCTCTCTTATTCTTCTCTTCCTTGCCATCACCCCGCCCATGAACACACCAAGAATTCCCTGCCCTGGCCACTCCCTGTACAGTAACATAATTCAGGGGCACCCCTTTGGGGCTGGAGGAAGCCACTGACACAAGTGCCCCTGGAAGTGGATTGCCTAGCAGACAACCAACCTCCCAGAGCAAAGCTAGGCCCCTAAACTTAATACAGGAGGAAGAAATCTTCCTCCCACCAGTGCAGTCATGTGTCATATGGCGCCTGTAGGATTCAGTAAGGGGCTCAGCCAGTCTCTTACTTCAGTGATGACCACATCCTCTAGTTCAGATCCACATTTTGGCAGTAAGTCCTTCAGTGGGCCATGGAGCCTGACGACCAGAGGATTGCCTCCAAATCCAGCCAGAGCATCCACACTCCAAATAGACATCCTCTTTCACAGGGTCTCCAGGGCACGATGCCCACAATGGCTGAGACAGAGTCTGGAGTCCAGGGCCTTACAAATGACAAAATTCCCCTCTCATCACCCTGTCTTTTTTTTGAATCTCATGGAGATTTTATTTTACAGAGCTCATTGCTCCTCTCAATTATCAGTCTCAAGTAGGATCTTGGATTCAGCAAGATTACAGCAATGTTTAAATCTGGGGAGAACGATGGGGCACTCCATCCCATCCCTTCCCTCCCAGAAGAGTTCCATTAAGTACATTTCACCAATTCCTGGCTATCAACAGTAAATTCCATTGCATCCAGCCCCCGAGCTAATCTATGATGGCAAAGCTTAGAGGGTGGGTTGTCCCAGGCGTCCTGTAATTTCTGTCCTAAATTGTTAATTTATTGAAGCATCAAAGCGCAAGGAATCTCATGAGAAGACAATTTAAGGGATCGTTTTAATCATCCTCCTGCAGCCAAGTAATATGGCACCAGAAATTCCTTCCAAGGCGAAGATTCTTGACCTTCCTCTGACCTCTCTTTTTATCTGCAGGATGGGTGTGTGGGGCCAATAAATCAACAGAACCCACCTCTTTCTGTCTAGTCTGATGCTGCCAACTGACACTGGATGGCTAGACTCTGCTTAGAGAAAACATTAGAAAACCTTAATGTGTTCACAACGGTAACATGTTTTTGTTGCTTCCACCCCTTTTAAGAATTTCTGCAGTTCCTTCAAGAAGTTGATTATTTTTTATATTGGGTATCATCTTGTCTTCTTGGGCAAATTATACAATCTAGGATATGTTTTGCTGAGTATGTAAATGCCTTTTACATATTTCAAAATAATATCTAATTAAAATGTCAAAGTTATAGCTCATGTGGCTGGAGTGGACAGGGCTCCACCTCCTCCTTCAGCCTCTCAAAGTAACATTTACAGCATGTCCTACAATTAGGAGCAATTATAAATTCCAATTAAAAAGAAACACACACCATCCTGACGATATGGTTCTTTGATGTTTCTTTCTTTAATGTATGTGCTTGGTGTACCAAATTGTTTCAGCTTCCTCAGCTATGTTTCTAGACAGAAAAGACTCCCAAAACTGCAGGGAGAAAAGCAGACCAAGTGTGAGAAAAGTAGTAAAGTTCATTAAAAAAAAGAAAGGGTTATTGCATCTATAACTTCTCGACTTGGTGCTCATTGATTAGAGATTAAACATCATCCTTTGTACTACTCAGATTGGGATTTTTAATTAGGATGTCATTATTACACAGATATACTGAAGGCCAAATTGATTTCTGAGACCTTTTGAAATAATAGCACTACTTCTGCAAAATGAAAATCATAATAGATTATTGACTGCTTTAGGAGTTTTGATCCAAGGGCACCTCCCCAATGTCAGCATTTTCAATATTTTTAGTTTCATGCAAAGGGACACTCATAATTAGGCTTATATTAGAAGTTTGTGCACATCAATGCTGTGTTATGGATGCCAGTGGTGTCACATTGATTATCCTTAAATTATAACAGCAGTGACGTTGCTCATTGCTGAAATTGTTTATATGCCACAGAGTCTTTGTGTAATTTAAAAAGTGTTCATATTCATAACGAGTAACATACGTGACTCACAAGATCAGGAGCTCATCCACTTTCATAATTCATATGCTCTTCACGTCTCAGTAATTTTTTCAGGGTGCTCCTAGTTCAAAAGAAATACTTAATAGTTCCATGTATTAGTCAGGTCCAAACAACTTAATAAGCATTTATGTCCCAACAACTTAGTAGGCATATTAAAAAAACAGAAATTGAAAGAAAAACATATTATGTTTATTTTATTTTCTAACACCCACAATTACTTCTAATGGGATGTCTGTGCCGTTAGGCTCTGCACAACTTCTAAAGTCTTGGAATCCGATTGGCTCCTGCCACTGTCATTTCCTGTTCCACACTGAGGTTTCTTCAGGTCTTGCTTTTTATCACAGCAACTGTGGAAAACCAGCTTCCAAGAGATAGTATGTCATTGAAAGAAACACAGCATGATCTCGTGTTGAGACTGTGAACGACCTCAAGCTAAGTATTGACAGTTTGCAAGGTGTCTGAGAAATGTTGGGGGCTTCCCTGGTGGTTCAGATGGTTAAAAAGTCTGCCTGCAATATGGAAGACTAGGGTTCAATCCCTGGGTTGGGAAGATCCCTTGGAGAAGAGAATGACTACCAACTCTAGTATTCTTGCCTGGAGAATCCTGTGGACAGAGGAGACTGGCAGGCTATAGCCCATGGGGTCGCAAAGAGTCGGACACGACTGAGTGACAAACACTTTCACTTTCCCTGCCCTTAACCTCGACCTGAGCATGATGGCCCATGCCTGTAAGTCCCACTGATGCCATACATCTAAGAATCTGGAGAACCACATCCCACGCAATGTAGCATTGGCTGAACATCAATGCCCGGTGGCATATCTACACAACAGAGCACCGTTCGGTCTTCTAAAAGGAACGCAGCTCTGAATAAACACAAAGGAACCCTGAGACTATTATGCTAAGAGGAAGAGGCCAGGCAGATCACACATGGTATGATTCCATTCATATGAAGGATCTAGAACAAGCAAATTCATAGAGATCGAAAGTAGAATCATGGTTACCAGGAGCTGATAGGAGGGGGGAATGGAGAGTTATTGTTTAATGAGTACAGAGTTTCTGTTTGGGATGATAAAAATGTTCTGGAAATGGATAAGGGTGATGGTTATGCAACTTTGTAAATATGCTTATTGCCACTGAATTGTACACTTAAAAATGGTTAAAACTGTAAATTTTCTGTTGAGCCTATTTTCTCACACACATACACACACACACACTCACAAATATCCAGCTTGGAAAATGCATGTGGTTTGCTTTAAAAGATGACACTAATAAATAAAGATTGGAAATGCAAAAGCCCCATAGACACCTTGTCTCTTAAGGCATGAAATACCCAGTCAGAACAGGGGTTGGCAAACTTTCTCTGTAAAGAGCCTAATAGTAAATATTTTAGTCTTTACAGATCTAAAATCTCTGTTGCAACTATTCAACTCTGCCATTGAATTGTGAAAGTAGCTATAGACAATATCTAATCAGATGAGCCTGACTGATTTCCAGCAAATCTTTATCAATAGGACTGATTTTAAATGTCATATGATTCTCACACACCATAAAATATTGTTCTTCTTTAGACCTCTTCTCCAACCACTCTTAGGTAGACAGAGGGCCAGACTTGGCCCCTAAGCTGGAAGTTTGCTGACCCCCGAGCTAGAACCTTAAATCAATAATGAGTAAACCCCATAGTAACATAGTATATGGAATCTCTCGAAACATTAGGGATGGTGTTCCATGGTGGGTAGGACTTGCCACCCTTGCAAAATGTGTTAGTGTATGGCTCAGCCAGAATGAGGCATTCCATGAATGAGTTAAACCTAGAGTTGGCCCCCACTTCTACTTTCTGAAATTTTGTCCCATTATCCACTCAGGTCTCAAAGGCCAGCCCAATGCCCTGTTCATCCAGGCAATGAGAAAATTCATTTGATTCACTACAGGATATAAATAATGCCTTTTAACAGCTCCTGCAGGATTATTTCCACTGAAATATTAGAGATTCAAGCAAATTAGTAAGCATAAGCAAACAAACAACCCCTCCTCCAGTAGTTGTAGAATTTATAAAAACTTTTTTATAAAAGGAGAGGACAAGGAGGCTTTGCGGCACTGCTGATCTAAAATGATATACATACATATATTTGTGTGCATTCTTGCATGCTAAGTCGCTTCAGTCATACTTGACTCTCTAAGACCTAATGGACTGCAGCCTGCCAGGCACCTCTGTCCACAGGTTTCTCTAGACAAGAACACTGGAGTGGGTTGCTATGCCCTCCACCAGGGGATCTTGCTGACTCAGGGATTGAACCCTGGTCTCTTATGTCTCCTGCATTAACAGGCGAGTTCTTTATCACTAGCGCCACCATGCATGTGTATATATGCATGCTAAGTCGCTTCAGTCACGTCTGACTTTTTGCAGCCCCATGGACTGTAGCCTTCCAGGTTCATCTATCTTGCCTGGGACTTCCCCGGCAAGAATGCTGGAGTGGGTTGCCATTTCTTTCCCAGGGGATCTTCTCCATCCAGGGATCCAACCTGCATCTCTTGCATCTCCTTCATTGGCAGGCGAATTCTTTACTACTGTGTCACCTGGGCAGCCCTCATACCAGCTATAGCTGTTTGGAAATGGGGTCTCTGGTCAGTTTCTGGGCAATTGACACATGTGTACAGGCAACCTTTTCTGCGTACACGCCTATAACTTGGCCTCCGATGGCTCCGAGCACCCTGAAAGGTGAATGATGCTCACGGGAGACCGCACTGGAAGCTGTCACCCTGGGCTCCTTCCCTGCATTTTGCCTTCTTCCTCTAATTCTTAACATCTCTCTCTCCTTGATTCTTAGATTTCTCCTCCCATGTCTGCATCAACTCATGATACCATTTTGTCAAAACAATGGACAATAATAGTTCACAATGAGCTCTAAATAATTTAAATATTTGGTTACAATGAAGATGGCCACAGCCTGCACATCTCTTTGAGCTCAGAAAGGGTTTCCTTCATTAGTTCTAACTTTATTTCCCATAAAATAGGAGGCCATTTGAGTAAAATGATAGTTGGAAAAAATTTTTAAACAGAACCAGCAAATAAACATGGTCTTTATGAGTTGTAACTTAATCCCCAGCTGATGTCATGCTTCATGTTTCAACAGCCAGAAAATGCCTGACATCTATATATCAGGCAGATTTATGGAGACTTCAGGGTAAAGAGGTAAGAGGATTTCTTAAATAAGTATAGTGTGTTAGTCTGGGGGCAATTTGCATCCTCTGTTATTCAGAGATCGAAATGTGCACATTTGGGCAAATTATAGGAATATGCCTTTTCAGTTCATCTCTTTTTTATGCTTAAAAAGTCTTCAGATCTGGGAGATGAGTGCGTGAGAAGAGAGAGGTGGGGAGAGAGAGAAAGTCAAAATGTGGTTCTCCTTTGCCCCTATTTGGTCACTGATGTTGCTCTGGCAATACTAGAGAGAACAGGAAAGATCCTGTATTGCAAATCTCAGAATCATAAACCACACACAGACCCTCTCCTCTTCCATGCCTGGCTTAGTGGCAGAATTGATTGTGTTGGCTGCAGGGCATAAATGAAGATTCAGCACCCTCATGATTCCCTATCAATGCCTATTGAAAGTGAAAGTGAAAGTTGCTCAGTCAAGTCCAGCTCTTTGCACCCCATGGCCTATAGAGTTCATGGAATTCTCTAGGCCAGAATACTGGAGTGGGTAGCCTTTCCCTTCTCCAGGGGATCTTCCCAACCCCAGGATCGAACCCAGGTCTCCCACATTTCGGGAGGATTCTTCACCAACTGAGCCACAAGGGAAGCCCAAGAATACTGGGGTGGGTAATCTATCCCTTCTCCAGCAGATCTTCCCAACCCAGAATTCGAACCAGGGTCTCCTGCATCACAGGCAGATTCTTTACTAACTGAGCTATCAGGGAAGCCCCTTATCAATGCCTATTTGATCACCACAATTCCAGCAGTTATCCCACAGGGACTGAACTTTTCAGACGTAAACCTCTCCTTATATCACACATTGGTGGTCAGTTAGCCTAGAAAAAATGATTTTGAAGGAGTCCCAGCAAAAATGACTCACTTCAGTTTTGACATGTATTGTCTGTAGATTTAATCCAAGCTTCCCTATAGGTCTGCTCACCCTGGTGAATGAGTAAGAATAAGTCACACTAACTGATACAGAAAAATGCCCCACGTCTCAGTGGCTTAACACCATCACGGTTTCTTTGTTGCTTATACTGTAATGCTATGGAGTGCTTACAGAGTGGACTTCTATATGGTGACTCAAATAGTGTCTTTCAATCATGTACCTTTGCCATCTGGAAACACTTGGAGTCTACTAGATACCCTGCATTCATCTGGGAAATAAGAAAGACAGAGAGAGAGAGAGAAGTCTGGAGAACTACATAGGAAGTTTAATGGATCGCTGGGCAGACTGGGTCACACAGCTCTCTTAACTGCAAAGGATGCTGGGAAACGCAGACAACTGGTTTCCAACCTCTATTTTGGTGCAGAAGTCACAGGACTGCACAGGTGAATGGCTGCTGGGGTTTCCTCAGAGACAAAAAGATGAAACAAATAACAAAAACAAAAGTAGCTTTTTTATATTTTTATTTCACTGTTGACCACATGCTTCAGGCAGGACAAGTACTTTTAAATGGGGCTCTATAGACTTCTTTCGGAGAAGGCACTGGCGACCCACTCCAGTATTCTTGCCTAGAAAATCCCATGGGCAGAGGAGCCTGGTGGGCTGCAGTCCACCGAGTTGCTAAGAGTCAGACACGACTGAGCGACTTCACTTTCGCTTTTCACTTTCATGCATTGGAGAAGGAAATGGCAGCCCACTCCAGTGTTCTTGCCTGGAGAATCCCAGGGACGGGAGCCTCATGGGCTGCCATCTATGGGGTCTCACAGAGTTGGACACGGCTGAAGCGACTTAGCAGCAGCAGCAGCATAGACTTCTTTGGTGATACAGTGGAAAGACTCTGCCTTTCCACACTGCACAGGTTTGATCCCTGGTTGGGGAACTAAGATTCCACATGCTTTGCAGCTCAGCCAGAAGAAAAAGTAAATAAATAAATAAAAAGACAATGTTTTTAATAATTAGACAGATTCAACTATTTTACAACCCCATGGGCTGTAGCACACCAGGCTCCTCTGTCCATGGGATTTCCCAGGCAAGAATACTGGAGTGGTTTGTCATTTCTTTCTCCAGATCTTCCTGACCCAGGGATCGAAACTGCATCTCCTGCATTGGCAGGCTAATTCTTTACCACTGAGCCACAAAAGAAGTCCTAGATAGACAGATGGATAGATAGATATGGTGGTTCTAAGTGAGGTAGGGACTTGCCTGTGTCCCAGGTCATAAAAGTAATAAAGGACCCATTCTGAATCAGGACCCAGATATCCCAGTGTTGAATTCGCAGTTGTTGCTACTGCATGGAAATTGTAAATATAAATGGTACTAGAGGGTAGGAGGTGGGGTTTATCTCAAGAAAGCTGGAAATTAAATGGAATTGAGAGACAATTTCTAATTCCATCTAAGTGTTGGTAATGACTTACTTATGGGGTATTTGCGGAGTAGAGAGTGAAATTATTTCAGTCTCTGCTTTGAGGCTAAATGCCAGCCTAATTCAGAAATCCAGTCCCTGTTCACCCTAGTCTATCGTTTTTTTCTCTTTAAGAAATTAAAGCAGAACTTTTCATTGTGTCATATTAACATGACTGCTGGGACTTCCCTGGTGGTTCAGTGGCTAAGACTCCATACTCCCAATGCAGGAGACCTGAGATTTGATCCCTGGTCAGGGAACCAAATCTCACATGATGCTGCAACTAAGACCTGGTGCAGTCAAATATATATATATTTTTTTTCTTTTTTTAAATATAACAAGTGGTGATGACATTGGCCAGGACAGCAGGTGGAAAGCTGTTATGACCTCCTGCAATGATGCAGAATGGACAAAAAACACACTTAAATGAGTGCAGAAATATTTGAGAGGGTTAAGGTTAGAATCCTTGTGTGTGTTAATTTCCACAGCTAGTACAATACTAATAAAATGTTTTCATCCTTCCTGCCAAAGAAAGAGGAGCTCAACCCCCTTTGCTCTGGATATGCAGCTCCGAGGAGATGTCGCAAGGCTTTATAATCATGATTTCAAAAAGGTTTGTGGAAATGTTGCATTAATTCTTATAAAGAAATCTTTTTTTCTTAATTTTTTCATTAACTTCAGACATTTACTTGCAATTACATTTGTTCGGTGAATACAATGACAGAAATTAATAATTCATAGCTTTTGTCAGGGAAAATTTTTTTAAAAGGGACAGTTGTTCAATCAAATACAACTTTAAATGCCCCATCTTTATTTAAATAAGATTTTTAAAATAAATAATGGGGACTGTTATTGTACTTCCTATAAATCTCTTTTTCAAATTTTATCTATGCTCTACCTAGTGACATGAAATCTTGGGTTGTTCAGAGCCCATCAGGAAAATAACAGGTTCAGATCTGATGTTCTGAAAGCAGGGAAATTTGAGCTCTGTACATACCGCTCTGCCTTAATCCTCTAGGGCATCATGGTTTGTGATGGAGTATCAGAGCATGAGAAAGCTAAATGGGGTTGACAAGTTTGTGCCTTCCTGACAACCTCTCCTCTGACTTTTGGGAAGTTCAAGTTCAGAGAGAGTGTGAGCCTTTCAAGTTCACAGAGTGAATGAGCAGTACATACCTCAGCGAACATCTCCTGATCCCTGGCCAAGGCTCCCTCCATCTGTGATGCTCTCTTGAAGTCATCTTCCTGCCAAGGGCCTGCCTCCCCAGTGGCTACTTGGAGATTTTGGTGTAAGGTGTTTCTAGGCAGACTGAACCTTCCATCCCAACTGCTTAAACAACTAACCTGAGATTCAACTATTAAAATTTGGTTACTTTGGATTATGAATACAGATAAAAATCATGTTTCCCTTGTTAAAATGAAAGTACTCATCACTTGAGAATCAGCTTATGTGGAAAGGTGGAAAAAAGGCCAGGGTCTAGGAGAAAGAGGCTGATAAGGGGAGCCTTAGGTCATTAGGTCTCAAGACAGTGGATAAGATGGATTCTCTATGTGTCTCTGCCTCTCCCTGCCTGTAAGAACCTGGTTGGCAAATCAATTCCAGCCCTCAGTTGTTCCAGTCATAAAACAAACCATGAGACACTGGAAATTGCTAGCCTATCCATAGGCTGAGGGGGGGTGGGAGGGTCTCTGGGAAGTTTAGCCTAATGGTTAAGAATTGACTGTCTCTAGGTTTGATTCTTGACTCAACCAGCTGTAAGATCTGTGCCTTGGAAAAATTACCACTAAGATCTCTGAGTCATATTTTATTTGTAAAATGGAGAATTATCAGTTAGCTCTTGTGCTGTAACAAACAGCCCCAAATACAGGACTTAAAACAGCAATTATTTATTTTCATGTGTCTGAGGGTCAACTGTAGTGACTCTGTGTCTCACTGTGGTCTGTGGGTTAGTATGGGTGGTTCTGCTCTTTGCATGTGTCTTTCAATATCTTTCTGGGACCAGCAGACTAGGTGATTCTTCTGAAGGCGATGGCAGAAATGCAAGAGGGCAGGAGGAAACCCGGATGACCTCTAAAGACCTAGGCTCAGGCTGGTACTTCCATTTGTCTATACTTGACCAAAGCAAGGATGTGTGTGTTCTAAGTCGCTCAGTCATGTCCAGCTCTTTGTGACCCTGTGGACTGTAGCCTGCCAGGCTCCTCTGTCTATGGGATTTCCCAAGCAAGAATACTGGAGTGGTTGTCATTTCCTTCTCCAGGGGATCTTTCTGAATCAAGGATCAAACTCTTGTGTCTCCTGCATTGACAGGTGGATTCTTTACCACTGCAGAAGGATGTGGCCAAGCCCAAAGTCAAGGGATAAATTCTACCCCAAATGAGGCTATGGCAAGAGTATGGAGGAAGCAAGGAGTGAAAAATCCACTCCCCCCCCCAAAATTTATCATAGTAAATTTTGTGAATTATAGTACATAATTATCATAGTAAATTAGTAAACTTACATAGTCAATTATCATAGTACATTCCTCAGTTGCGTCTGACTCTTTGCAACCTCCATAGACTGTAGCTCACCAGGCCCCTCTGTTCATGGGATTTCCCAGGCAAGAATACTGGAGTGAGTTGCCATTTCCTTCTTCAGAGGGTCTTCCTGACCCAGGGATAGAACCCATGTGTGCTGCATTGGCAGGCGGACTCTTTAACACTGAGCCACCAGGGAGGCCCATCAGTTCAGTTCAGTCCCTCAGTCATGTCTGACTCTTTGCGACCCCATGAATCGCAGCACGCCAGGCCTCCCTGTCCATCAGTAACTCCCGGAGTTCACTCAGACTCACGTCCATCGAGTCGGTGATGCCATCCAGCCATCTCATCCTCTGTCGTCCCCTTCTCCTCTTGCCCCTAATCCCTCCCAGCATCAGAGTCTTTTCCAATGAGTCAACTCTTCGCATGAGGTGGCCAAAGTACTGGAGTTTCAGCTTTAGCATCATTCCTTCCAAAGAAATCCCAGGGCTGATCTCCTTCAGAATGGACTGGTTGGATCTCCTTGCAGTCCAAGGGATTCTCAAGAGTCTTCTCCAACACCACAGTTCAAAAGCATCAATTCTTCGGCATTCAGCCTTCTTCACAGTCCAACTCTCACATCCATACATGACTACTGGAAAAACCGTAGCCTTGACTAGACGGACCTTTGTTGGCAAAGTAATGTCTCTGCTTTTCAATATGCTATCTAGGTTGGTCACAACTTTCCTTCCAAGGAGTAAGCGTCTTTTAATTTCATGGCTGCAGTCACCATCTGTAGTGATTTTGGAGCCCAGTAAAATAAAGTCTGACACTGTTTCCACTGTTTCCCCAACTATTTCCCATGAAGTGATGGGACCGGATGCCATGATCTTCGTTTTCTAAATGTTGAGCTTTAAGCCAACTTTTTCACAAAAGTACTTTCTCACTGCATGGTTCTGACAATTAGTTAAGAAAGTATATATATTAGGCTTAGGTCTGGCTGTACCCTCTCAGAGAATGGCAGGGTGTGCCTAGATGTATATTTGGAGTCCTCTCCTGGGTAAAGCAGCAATGGTTAGAGGCTAAGGATTTCCCTTTTTGATTTGAGATTTGGACAGTTGTTACAGAGGTTGTCTCCTGGAGGTGAGGAAATGTGTGGTCTTCCTCAATCCATCCATTTCCTGCTTCCACTTACAGTATTGACCCTCATCTTACACACAAAAGAAGCAAATGGATTTGATTAGCAAATACTTTCATCTACATCCTAATTGAAGTCTCTGGAACTTCCTTGTTTAAGAAAATCCCATTTTAATGCACAACACATCAGGTAGTCAAAAGAATTCCCTCTCCCATCAGCCATCCTACCCCTCCCAAACAGGGGAGTTTATCCACCATTTCCCCATGAGCTCCATCTGTCAGATCTAGACCCATGCAACCAAGGCTCTAGGCTGGAAGATTCTCCTCCTGTTTTTGATTCATGCTGGGAATCACTCAGGTCTAAAGCACTTAAAACTGGAGGAAAAATGCCCCCAGTGGTGCCTGGTCCAGATGTCTTCCCCCTGTGAACCTTCCTACTTCTTGCTAGGACCCCCAAGACAAGAAGCCCACTCTCAGAGGCTGCTTCAGCTGAACTCAATTGCAGCTGAGGAGGCAACCATTTGGCCATCTGAAAAGTCTGACCAGTTGGCACATTGCTGTCTCCAAATGAGCCGGCAGGAAACGGGGTTTCCTAAAACTTGGTTTTAAAGCACTTACAACAGGAAACCATTTCCCATGCATGTTAGATCTCTCTAATGACTGACTAACGAGAAACAGGCTATCTTAATACTCTGCCTCAAGCCATTACAAATGGCTTTCTTTCCAGACTTCATTAGAATATTTACTGCGTTTTGGATAGAAGACTTTTGACACTGCAGTCATAAAATTTACAGGGGACCTTTTTTTTTTTTAAGTCTAAGAAGAAACTCGGAAGAAGTGGGGAAAGCCCTTGGCTCCCCAGCCACCAAGTCCTTCATTAGTGGTCTTCGAGTCTCGTGACCTCTAATTAAGAAAATAAACATCCCTGGGATAGTCCAATAAATTACCTTCAGAAAGAAAAACAGCTAGGTCTCTCCTTTGTCAGCTCCAGCCTCTTTCATATTATATGCAGCGAGAAAGAGAAAATCCACAATGTGGGCCAGTCCTTGTGCTAAGCACTTTGGAAGTTACGTTACTGAAGCATCACAACCATGTGAAAGAGCGAGGTCATCATCCCTGTTTCCCCTCTGAGAAAACGTGGGGCTGAAGTAAGCCAAAAGCACACAGTTGGTGAGTGACAGAGTTTGGAAGGGATCCATAGCTCCTGGAAACATAGCCCCTGTTTTACCAACCTCACTCCTTGTGCCTCGGCTCAAACAGACCCAGTCAATACAGGCAATAGCTACTCTGTGCAAGAGAGATGTGGACTCAGTTTCTTCTTGTTGTGAATTTCATGCATCCAGTCTTCATAAATGTCATCAACCAGAGTCCAACACAACTCCTGTTAAGTCTCCATCCAGAGAAACATCACTATGGGCCCATGTGCTGTAGTCTTTGCAATACTGCAGTACCCACTTGCAGGGCTGGCTATCGAGGAAACAACCAAAGATGCGGAAAAACAAAGCAGGGTGAAGGAATGGCCGGTGATATCTGCAGGGAGCAGGCTAGAGGAGACATTGAGTGGTTAACTGTGTGGTCAGGGAAGAATTCTGATGAGGGGTCATTTGAGTAGAGACCTGAATGAGGGAAGAAGAGAAAACTATGAAAGGTTTTGGCAGAACATTCTAGAATGAGTGGACAGGAAGGATTGGGGTCCCACAGTGGATGCATACAGCCCAGGTGTCTCTGGTGGTGTCCCCCATGGTCAAAGGTTGCATTGATAACTTTGAGTGTTCAGAGCTCTAAATTTGTCCTATGTAAACATACCAGAAACCTTCCTTTCTCCTAAAGTTTAATCCCATGTCAGAAACATCTTCACTGAAGCGCACTTTAATGATAGACCTTTGTTGCTTTGTTATGTTCTTTTTATAACTGGAAACTTTTATGCATTTTTTGGTGTAGGTGAATCACTCTGCTGTACACGTGAAACTAACACAACATTGTTATCAATTATACTCCAATATAAATTATTTTTTAAAAAGTCCATTGGTGTTTATTACCAAAATAATGCTTCTTCAAACTCAGCTATGCTCTGTGGAATACCCCATTCTCTATGATACTCTGTGTATTTAGAGACAAGAAAAAATGATCACTCATAAAGACAATGTGCTTTCTTTTAGTAAGTAATGAAGAACAATTGACCTACTGTGTTTCTACACTTTTGCCTTGATTCCTAGGAAGCTCCATGTTAAATTGAATATTTAATTAAAACAACAAACAGCTTTCAAGGATTTCAAACATTTCTAATGCTTAAAATTGTATCTGTTTTTTATTGCAACCATCCTTTAGTCCTTTGGGAAATGGTATGTAAATAGCACATGTACATAACATAATATATGCCAAGAATATAATAAGTATTGATCATCTAAAAAAATAATATCTATAATCAGCTCTTTGGATACTTATTCCATTTATACTACATGGAGGCCAACCATATGACCAGACTAGATGGGAAAAGGAGAAACGTTGTCGTAGATTGATAGTCTAATGCCCCCATGCGTGAAGCAATCAATGGTTTACATCTCCCAGTACCCACATCCTCACATAGCTTCCTCTCACATGAACACTGATTTTAGCCGGTGACCTGCTTTGGCCAATGCTGCTGCTGCTGCTGCTAAGTCGCTTCAGTCGTGTCCGACTGTGTAACCCCATAGACAGCAGCCCACCAGGCTCCTCTGTCCCTGGGATTCTCCAGACAAGAATACTGGAGTGGGTTGCCATTTCCTTCTCCTTCCGGCCCATTGGACATCAGCAAAAATGTTGCAAGCAGAGGATTGATAAGCAATCACAGGTATTGCAATCAAGGCTTACCCTCTTGAAATGTTGTTCCCACCTTATGAGACAGTCTGGTCCAGCTTTACTGAAGATGAAAAAACACATGGAGAGAGTGGTTCAACTCTCATATCTTTCTTATTTGAGCCCAGCCCCACACTGATCTTTCAGCTTCATGCAGCCTCATGAGTGAGTCCAGGCAACAAGGAGAGGAATCATCCATGAAATCATGGGAATTAATAGATCAAGCCTCCATATTTTACAGTAGCTTATTGCACAGCAATATATACAATCAGATCAGATCAGATCAGATCAGTCACTCAGTCATGTCCGACTCTTTGCAACCCCATGAATCGCAGCACGCCAGGACTCCCTGTCCATCACCAACTCCCGGAGTTCACCCAGACTCACGTCCATCGAGTCAGTGATGCCATCCAGCCACCTCATCCTCTATTGTCCCCTTCTCCTCCTGCCCCCAATCCCTCCCACCATCAGAGTCTTTTCCAGTGAGTCAACTCTTCGCATGAGGTGGCCAAAGTACTGGAGTTTCAGCTTCAGCATCATTCCTTCCAAAGAAATCCCAGGGCTGATCTCCTTCAGAATGGACTGGTTGGATCTCCTTGCAGTCCAAGGGACTCTCAAGAGTCTTCTCCAACACCACAGTTCAAAGGCATCAATTCTTCGGCGCTCAGCCTTCTTCACAGTCCGACTCGCACATCCATACATGACCACAGGAAAAACCATAGCTTTGACTAGACGAACCTTTGTTGGCAAAGTAATGTCTCTGCTTTTCAATATGCTATCTAGGTTGGTCATAACTTTCCTTCCAAGGAGTAAGCGTCTTTTAATTTCATGGCTGCAGTCACCATCTGCAGTGATTTTGGAGCCCAAAAAAATAAAGTCTGACACTGTTTCCACTGTTTCCCCAACTATTTCCCATGAAGTGATGGGACTGGATGCCATGATCTTCGTTTTCTGAATGTTGAGCTTTAAGCCAACTTTTTCACTCTCCTCTTTCACTTTCATCAAGAGGCTTTTGAGTTCCTCTTCACTTTCTGCCATAAGGGTGGTGTCATCTGCATATCTGAGGTTATTGATATTTCTCCCGGCAATCTTGATTCCAGCTTGTGTTTCTTCCAGTCCAGCGTTTCTCATGATGTACTCTGCATATAAGTTAAATAAACAGGGTGACAATATACAGCCTTGACGTACTCCTTTTCCTATTTGGAACCAGTCTATTGTTCCATGTCCAGTTCTAACTGTTGCTTCCTGACCTGCATACAGGTTTCTCAAGAGGCAGATCAGGTGGTCTGGTATTCCCATCTCTTTCAGAATTTTCCACAGTTTATTGTGATCCACACAGTCGAAGGCTTTGGCATAGTCAATAAAGCAGAAATAGATGTTTTTCTGGAACTCTCTTGCTTTTTCCATGATCCAGCAAATGTTGGCAATTTGATCTCTGGTTCCTCTGCCTTTTCTAAAACCAGCTTGAACATCAGGAAGTTCACGGTTCATGTATTGCTGAAGCCTGGCTTGGAGAATTTTAAGTATTACTTTACTAGCGTGTGAGATGAGTGCAATTGTGTGGTAGTTTGAGCATTCTTTGGCATTGCCATACATGTGTCCAAAGACTTCTTTTTAATACAAAATTCTAGAGAACTGTTACTAAGCATCTGGATCCAGTAAGCTCTTAATTCATACCTTAGAAAAGTAGGGCCTCCTTGAAGGACTTATCTTTCCAGGAAGTAAAATATACCAACAAGAACACATATTTTCTGAGAAACTACCATATATAAGAAATCTCTCTTGAGCCAGTGGTTATGGTGATAAAAACATATAATCATTATCTTCAAAGAGCTCAGTAGATTATAAGGCCAAAATAATTTAAATGGTCTAGAATTGCAAGAGAAACAGATAAATGAAAAAATCAGAACAGAAAATCTAGAAACAGATTCTAGTTAAGTATAAGCATGTAATAGACTCTAAAAGTGGTAATCCATATCAAAGGCATATAAAGTCATTATTAAAGGATTTTCCATGCAAGGTACTAAAATAATAAATAGCTACAAGGAAAAGACTCTAAGACCTTACTTTAAATATATAGAGATAATCAGTAGCATTATGCTCATACAGAATTTGGTAAATATTCAGAAATTTAATACCTAGTCATTAAACTGGTGGCATCTTAATATCTATAATAAGAGTAGTTAAACCATATTAATTGGCAAATGCTACAAACCAGAGCTTTTAATTTATTTTTTGAGACCTAGTTTACCAGCACACCATTAACAATTGGAAATATTTATGCATTTCACCTCAGATATATTTAAAATTTGCTTTTGAAAAAAAATCTATAAAATGAGGTTGAATGAACAATATATTTTGTATATGTGACAAAAGTATATGTGTGTAGAAAAATATTGCAAGAAAATTTCTCACATTCTCTTTATACCAGCCTGTAGTTTTCAGATTTTCCACAATGAGCCATGTCTTGTGTCTCATCATTCCAAAAATTAAAACAAGGTAAGTTTTGAAAATCTAATTGTATAAAAAGAAAACAAAAAATTCTTCCCTCTCAAAATAGTAAAATTACTTAATACTTAAAATTCCAGGCATTAGACTAGGAAATTGATGTTCATCATTGAATCCTCCCCACATTCCCAGTTTGCAGATGATAATATCAAAGTCTGGGGAAGCAAAGTGATTTAGCCAAGGTCATATGGGTGATAAACAAGAGAGAAAAATTTTACATTCTTTTCACCCTGTGGTGCTGGTTTCAGTATTGTGCCCAATGCTAAAAGTCATCTTAAATTACTGAGTCTCATAAAATCCTATAAAGCCTCATAAAATTCATAGATCCCTTGGTCTCTCAGGCTTTCACTTAGAGGCTATTTATTCTCATTTTAGGCAATATTACATGAAGCATGGTGAAAACAGTACATCAGAACGTGAAGGCACTAACTCTGGAGGCACATGGGCAGCTATAACAAGTGACAATTGACAGCTGAAGACTTTTGTTTAGTCGCTCAGCTGTGCCCTACTCTTTGTGACCCCATGGATTACATCATTCCTGGCTTCCTTGTCCTTCATTATCTCCAAGAGTTTGTTCAGACTCATTTCCATTGAGTCAATGATGCCATCCAACCATCTCATCCCTGCCACCCCTTCTCCTTTTGCCTTCAGTCTTTCCCAGCATCACGGTCTTTTCCATTGAGTCAGCTCTTCACATCAGGTGGCCAAAGTACTGGAGCTTCATCTTCAGCATCAATCCTTCCAAGGAGTATTCACAGTTGATTTCCTTTAGGATTGACTGGTTTGATCTCCTTGCAATCCATCCAAGGGTCTTTCAAGAGTCTTTGACAGCACCACAATTCAAAAGCATCACATCTTCAGCACTCAGCTTTCTTTATGATCCAACTCTCACAACTGTACATGACTACTGGAAAAACCATAGCTTTGACTATATGGACTTTTGTCAGCAACGTGACATCTCTGCTTTTTAATATGCTGTCTAGGTTTGTCATATTTTTCCTTCCAAGGTGCAGGACTCTTAATTTCATGGCTGAAGTGATTTCAGAGTCCAAGTAAATAAAATCTGTTTCTACTTCCCTTTTTATCCCTTCTATTTGCCAGGAAGTGATGGGATGGTATGCCATGAACTTAATTTTTTGAATGCTGAATTTCAACCCAGCTTTTTCAGTCTCCTCTTTTAACCTCATCAAGATGTTCTTTAGTTCCTGTTTACAATCTGCCATTAGAATGGTATCGTCTACATACCCAAGGTTGTTATTTCTCCTGGCAATCTTGATTCTAAGCTGTGGTTCATCCAGCCCAGCATTTCGCGACTGCATGCAACCCAATGGACTGTAGCCCCCCAGGCCCTTCTGTTCATGGGATTTCCCAGGCAAGAATACTGGAGTGGGTTGCCATTTCCTATTCCAGAGGATCTTCCTGAATCAGGGATTGAACCCACATCCCCTGAATTGGCAGGTAGGTTCTTTACCAATGAGTTATCAGGGAAACTCACCCACAGTGGATACACCAATTTATATTCCTAGTACATGTTTTTTTAATAGATTAAAACAAACAAACAAACAAACAAAGAATGGGAAGGAGAAAGAAAGAAAAGTAGAAAAAGCAAGAGTAGAATCGGAAGATGAACAAAAGGGAAAGGTAGAAAGGAAAACAAGGAAATTACGAAGAAGCAAACATAAGAAATAAATACCATAGTGATAAAGGGCCAGGTTCTACAGGGGCAGTGATCTGATGCACCTCAATTGCCTCAGAGTGCACCTCAGTTAAGTTACAGCCAGGATAAGAACTGATGTTCTTAATTAAGACCACAGATCATCAGAAAACTAAAGTAATACTTAGTATAACATTATTCAGGAGTCAAGGATAATATAGAGTATGTTTTAGAGGTATTTCTTTCATAAGTGATTAGGTTTAATACTTAGATGGGTCAGTATCAACCATGTAGAAAATTTATTTTTCTAGACCAGCTCATTCCCAATCATGGGGAATCATTATCTTTGATTATGAACACATTTCCATTCAAACAAATCTTGCAATGAAACTGATGACAAATTGATCACTCCAACTATTTAGATGTGCAGATGTTATCAGCATTTCACTATCATTTGGAAAAATCAAATATTTCTTGAAAGTTTCTTTTTGTTTCATTTTATCACAAACTGCATATTATCTGACTACACATTCTCTGGAATTTTTATGCATCTTCCTTATTCCTTGACTTTAGAAAGAGTATTTTATTTTTTTCAATTCTAAACCAGAAAAAATTCTAAATCAAAAATCTGGGCAGGATATGGTCATGATTAACAGTACTCATTCAAGAATCAAGAGGACCTGGGTTGTCCTCCTTCTCTAGGGTTATTTGCTGAGATCTGGCTACCTGGTTTACCTGTTCTTTCTCAGCATCCCTCTATAAAAAGGATTAAAGTTTTTTCCCCAAGGTAGGAGGAAATGAGTAGGAAATTATATAATGCTGCCTTCAGGTCTTATAATGGCATATAGTAAACACTCAAGAATTTAAAATAATAATTACTGAACTAAAAACAAAATATATCTGTCAAGGTTGTATAGGGATTATATTTTAAAATTTTTTTGATTGTTGTACTTTGAGATAGAAATAAAGCCAGGCTTTAAGCCTCTGGTTAAAATATTAGCTTCTAAACTTATCTTAAGGGACTTCCCTGGTGGTCCAGAGGTTAAGTGTCCACCTTGCAATACAGGGAACACAAGTTTGATCCCTGGTTGAGGAACTAAGATCCCACATGCCACAGAGCAACTAAGCCTATGCACCTCTACTAGTGAGCCTGTGCACTGCAACAAAAGATTCTGCATGACATAACTAAGAGCCCACATGCTGCAACTAAGACCAGACACAGACAAATAAACATCTATTTTTTAAAAAACTTAAATTCATCTTAAATTTTAGGTCACCTCTGGGGTTCTTCTCATGACAAGATTTTGTAGGGTAGATGAAATTAAAGTGGTGTTTAAATGGTGATCTTTATTTTTGACTGAAAATAATTTGTTGGTTATCACACAGTTGTTTCATGATGGAATCCTACAGTAGAGCTTTCTTCTCTCCTAGGTAGGGGAGTTCCTATCTTAATTGAATTTGCTCTAAGTAATTTTGGTTCAAAGTTTAGTGAGCATTGGCTGGGTAACTCCCGGTTCCTGTTTGTTACTATTTTTTTTTAGATTGATTCCTCCTACTCTTATCCTTTTGATATCAGATTCAATAACCCACCACGCAAACAAACTAAACCAAAAAATTCAATAAATGTCTTCCATTCAGAGTCATGTTCAAAAAGTCCAAAATCCATGCCTTCTGACCCAGTGATTGATGAAACATTGTTGCCCTTTAATGATCCAGCCACACAGAAACTCTAGAAGATGGGGTCGGGGTTGGGGAGGGCTGCAGGGAAGCCCAAACCTTGGATGTTATTCCACGGCAAAACAGAAGCTCTTATCCCCAAACACTGTATTTGTAGATGGAGGTTTATTTTTTTAGAGAAAACATCATCATAAAATTGGTTGTAAGCTTTCAGAGATGCGGATTCAAACCCTGGGTCAGGAAAATTCCCTGGAGAAGGAAATGGCAACCCATTCCAGTATTCTTTTTATTTTTTTTAATTAACTAATTTATTTTAAGTGAAGTGAAGTGAAAGTGAAGTCATTTAGTCATGTCCGACTCTTTGCATCCCCGTGGACTGCAGCCTACCAGGCTCCTCCGTCCATGAGATTCTCCAGGCAAGAATACTGGAGTGGGTTGCCATTTCCTTCTCCAGGGAATTTATTTTAATTGGAGGCTAATTACTTTACAATAGTGTAGTGATTTTTGCCATACATTGACATGAATCAGCCATGGGTGTACATGTGTTTCCCATCCTGAACCCCCCTCCCACCTCCCTCCCTATCCCATCCCTAAGGGTCATCCCAGTGCACCAGCCCTGGCAATCTATTTCACATATGATAATATACATGTTTCAATGCTATTATCTCAAATCATCCAACCCTCACCTTCTCCCACAGAGTCCAAAATTCTGTTCTTTGTACCTGTTTCTCTTTTGCTGTCTCGCATATAGGGTCATTATTACCATCTTTCTAAATTCCATATATATGCATTAATATACTGTATTGGTGTTTTTCTTTCTGAATTACTTCACTCTGTATAATAGGCTCCAGTTTCATCCACCTCATTAGAACTGATTCACATGCATTCCTTTTAATATCTGAGTAATACTCCATTGTGTATATGTACCACAGCTTTCTTATCCATTCATCTGCTGATGGACATCTAGGTTGCTTCCATGTTCTAACCATTGTAAACAGTGCTGCGATGAACATTGGGATACACATGTCTCTTTCAATTCTGGTTTTCTCAGATTGTGTGCCCAGCAGTGGGATTGCTGGGTCGTGTGGCAGTTCTATTTCCAGTTTTTTAAGGAATCTCCACACTGTTCTCCATAGTGGATGTACTAGTTTGCATTCCCACCAACAGTGTAAGAGGTTTCCCTTTTCTTTGCACCCTCTCCAGCATTTATTGTTTGTAGACTTTGATAGCAGCCATTCTGACTAGCATGAGATGGTACCTCATGGAGGTTTTGATTTGCATTTCTCTGTTAAGCATGTTAAGCATGCGTTTGTTAGCCATCTGTATGTCTTATTTGGAGAAATGTTTGTTTAGTTCTTGGGCTCATTTTTTTGATTGGGTCATTTATTTTTCTGGTATTGAGCTGCGTGAGTTGTTTGTATATTTTTGAGATTAATTCTTTGTCAGTTGCTTTGTTTGCTGTTATTTTCTCCCATTCTGAAGGCTGTCTTTTCACGTTGCTTATAGTTTCCTTCATTGTGCAAAAGCTTTTAAGTTTAATTAGGTCCCACTTGTTTAGTTTTGCTTTTATTTCCATTACTCTGGGAGGTGGGTCACAGAGGATCCTGCTGTGTTTTATGTCAGAAAGTCTTTTGCCTATGTTTTCCTCTAGGAATTTTATAGTTTCTGGTCTTTCATTTAGATTTTTAATCCATTTTGAGTTTATGTTTGTGTATGGTGTTATAAAATAAAGTGTTCTAGTTTCATTCTTTTACAAGTGGCTGACCAGTTTTCCCAGCACCACTTGTTGAAGAGATTGTCTTTTCTCCATTGTATATTCTTTCCTCCTTTGTCAAAGATAAGGTGTCCATAGGTGTGTGGATTTATGTATGGGCTTTCTGTTTTGTTCCATTGATCTATATTTCTGTCTTTGTGCCAGTACCATACTGTCTTGATGACTGCAGCTTTGTAGTATAGTCTGAAGTCAGGCAGGTTGATTCCTCCAGTTCCATTCTTCTTTCTCAAGATTGCTTTGGGTATTTGAAGGTTTTTTTGTATTCCCATACAAATTGTGACATTATTCGTTCTAGTTCTGTGAAAAATACCATTGGTAGCTTGATAGGAATTGCATTGAATCTATAGATTGCTTTGGGTAGTATACTCCTTTTCACTATATTGATTCTTCCAATCCATGAACATGGTATATTTCTCCATCTACTTGTGTCATCTTTGATTTCTTTCATCAATGTTTTATAGTTTTCTATATACAGGTCTTCTGTTTCTTTAGGTAGATTTATTCCTAAGTATTTTGTTCCAGGGTGCCCTGCCCTTCACAAAGAAAAGAGAACTCTCTCCAGGGCTCCCACCAGCTTCTCTGGGATTGGTTGCATTACTGCACTGGATGCCTTGGGGCACCCATCTCTGCCACTCTGGATTCAGGGATCTGAACCCAACTCCCTTTTGATCGGCTGAGGGCAACGGAGGCCATTGCCCATCCCTTGGAATGGTGCTCACTCATATCTCAGGACCAACTGACTCATGTTCCACTCCAGTATTCTTGCCTGGGGAAATCCCATGGACAGAGAAGCCTGGTGGGCTGCCATCCATGGGTCCCAAGAGTTGGGTACAACTTAGTGACTAAAGTCACCAACCAAGCTTTCCCACAATTTCCAGGCTTGCTGTTACAATCCAGCTACCTCTGGTTTCCTTTAAAAGGCCAGGAAGGCTTATAATATTCTACTAGCATTTCCTCTCTTGTTGGCCTTTCTTTTAACTGAACTGCTGAGGAAGAAACGGTGCATTAATTAGACACCTCAGTCCTTCTTATAAGAGACATATTTTTATCTACTGGTATGGGTTCAGCTGGGTCCCCTTGATTTCTACTGGGCATACTATCCAGTCTTATTTTGGCCTCCAGTTTAGACCTGAGGGGCAAACAAGACATCCTTTAGGGAATTCCAGCCAACTTCAGGTTTCTATAGACTTCCTTCTCTGTCTTTTCAATAGTTATTTTACAGGAAATTCACAGGTCTCCAAATCACACACTTCCCTACCCTAAAATTTTAACCAAGATTTACAACACAAGACAGCCCTACTGATGAGAGAAATGAACCAACTACCTTTATTTTTTCTTTCCATGGTGAAAAAGCCACAGTGCCTCGTTTGTTCCTAAAATTGACTTTAAAAAGAAAACTTCTCCCTTTGCTGACAAAAAGGAAATTTCAGGGGATTCCATTTCTTGAGTTATTTACCCTTTCAGGAAGGGCATTCCTGCTTATCTCATACTTTCTGTTCAAAAATCATCATGCTAGGTTTCTTTTGAATTTCTTCTCCTCTAAAAAGCTTACCAGAATTATCTAGTCTGCACATCACAGAGTACTGAACGTGTGTTTTATTCATCTTGGTAATTGATAATATACTGTATTGTACTTATTTCTAATTAATTTTCAACATATATATATATATATATCTCCTCCAAACTGAAAGCAAAGTTCCTTCTGTAGGGAATCCTTATCTTCTAAACAATGCTAAATATGTACTAGATAATGAACACTGATTATTGGATTTCTGTTGTGAATGTTTTTATAAATTCTATATATTTTCATGGAAGCATTAAAACTAAAGGGAGGGTGAAAGAAAAGCAGATACTTCTAGAGCAACTAATTCAAGTAAAAGGATCACATGAATCCTTGATATAAAAACATTGAATTACTAGAAGTGAAAATGCCTCATCTGGTATAAATCTCCATCCAATCTTGAGTTCTTACTAACCTTCTCTAAGAAGTTATTTTAAAAGCATTTTCCAGTATTTTAAGGTAGAATCATATCAACAATTTTAAGCAAGTCAAAGGAAAAAGTGAAAAAGAGGAAAGAAAATATATGAATAATGTTTCATGATCAATTATAGTATATACAACACATATGTATTTAAAACATACACATGGACACACTAGGAACCCAGTTTTCTGTTACTTGCTCCAAGTTAAAGTTCAAGTAATTGGTCAGTGGGATTAAAAGCACTGGGATTCAGTGCATGTTTAATGGCCTCACACCTGCCTTCCTGTAAAGCTGCAGCCTATTCCTGCTCTATAACCTTTAAAGTTCACCACCAGCAATTTACCGATGCAGCCAATTAGACGACAAAGAAGGCAAGATTTCAGGGGGATCATTCCCAGGTCTAAAATACAAGGAACTGTAGCCCTGCTGAGATTCTCGCTGAGAACATTCACGGCTGTCTTTCAGGTTGGAGCTTGGCTGAATTCCTTTCACATACTAAAATTACTAGTTTCAGGATACATTGTCACCAGGAAACGTGTTGCCAGACCATCAACCATCTCGCCTTTTTCCCTGATTCTAATTTCTATCTGGTGACTTCTACAGAGCAAGTGTCAGCCCATTCAGATTTCCTTTGGCAAGTCCCCACTGTTAAGAGAGACCCTTGAGGAGTGTCTAGAGTAGGAAAGAAGCATAGGTTTGTCACAAGTGATCATCAGCAACCATGTAGGATTAACAACTACACACTCAGGAGGTTTACTTTCTTACATTTTAATTTTCAGTACCATCTTGATCCTCCTGGCTTTTTGGATTCACTGCTATGTTTGGGTCTATTCCTTGAAACCTTACCTACAGAATGTTTAAGCCCCAAAGCCTATCTACCAGGTAAGAAATATAACACGTTTGTTGATCAAATCAAGATGCTCTGATTTTCTTGTAGATCTAGGTAGCAGAGTTCCCAGATGACAGGTCTTGGCAGAGCACAGAAAGGTCTCTCATTTGGAGCTGGGAGAGAAATCACCTGTGAGAAAGAAGGATTCTGCTGTTAGACTCCGTGAGCAGAGGGATGTTTCACGTGAAGTTCCTCTGACTGGGGGGACTTTTCTAATAGGAGAGATTTTTCTAGCAAAAATGCCTGCTTAGCATTTGTTTCCTTTAGCGTGTTTCCTAACAACTCTCCACTGATCTCTGTTCAACAAGAACACTAAAAAATAAAGGGATAAAAATCTTGACATTTGGGTCAAGATTCTGCTTAAGTCTTGCAACAAATGGCCATTGATGATTGTAAGAAGATGCTTTCAAAGCTTTTGTGCTTTTAAATGAAATTTTATACAGAATATAGGTAAGAGAGCTGCCTGATTTCAGAGCTTCTAATTATATTTCACTTTTTCAGTCAATAGGAAGACAAAAATGAAAGCTCATGGAATTTTGCATCCTATCAAACTGGCTGATTTAAATTGATGAGAAATATCTATGTAATATTTATGCCAGAAGTTACCCAAGCTATCGAGACACCTTTAAAATGTGATAATTCGGAAGTTGCTTTGGTAATGTGCTCATTTGACAGCTTCCTTTTTTAAAGAAATTAAGCAATTAAGTTTGCTCTTATATTTAGATGTACTTCCTTAGAATAGCCTTGTGTGCTGCCTTCTTTAAGCACAGGCCAAAAAAATACAGCAAATGTATTACAGATGAGTAAAAATAGAATGGCACTCCCAAACCCCATTCTATGTAATTTCCTTATGTTGTATAGAAAACCTACTTCTCTTCAAAATGTAGCTCTCGATACTTCATACGACTAAAAACAAAAGATCAAAAAAATATGTTTTTATATAAAAGGGATCAGCAGAAAGGAATTTACACTGGTCAATTATCTTTCTGTTGGTTGTTTTTGTTTGCTTGTGAAAAAATGAAAACTCAGTATTGGTTGCAGTTAAGCTGACTTCAGGATTATATGCCCCAGAAGAATTTTGAAGATTAACATTAAAAGAAAAAAAAAGATCTTTTACTCCTCTTTCAAAATTGCCTGGGAAAAGAAAAGAAATGCAGGTGATGGGCAGATCCAATTTCACCACTGCATTGAGAACTATGGAAAATTATACTATACAGAAAATAGTTTTCCACGAAAAGAAGTTTGAACTGATTTGAGTATCTGACTACATATGAAAACAAGAGGCCATGTGATGCTATATCTGAATCCCTCCTAAGCAGGGTTTGCTTGATGTCCTGGGTGGGGTGGGGGGGGACAAGTATTTCTGTACAAGTAAAAATGTGTGTTTTATGAATTGCTAAGACCAGTGTGCACTTCTGATCCAGGTGGATAATTCTCCTACCCTAACATTAGCCACACCCCACAGAAGATGGAAAACCGCCAGGATCAGTGGCTTTGAAGATGAAAGGCCTGGATTCTAAAATTGGCTTGTGATGGACAAACTTGGGCAAGAAACTCCCATGAATCTCAGTTTTTCCACCTGTAAAATGGAGTTGAGAATAGTGGCTACCTACACACCTCCTCAACCCCCCACCCTCACCAGTTGATTTGAAGGATCATTTTAGACGATTCATGTGAAACATGAAGCAGAGTCCTGGCACACAGTACGCACTCAGTCAACGCTGTTAACCATTACAGCAGGATCACTATAAACCTTTGTAGAATTGAGTCACGCACACTGACAGGAGAGAAGCCAGAGGTTACAAAAATGACTGAACAAGGCACCTTGTGAAGCACTAAGGCATTTGGCCTTCAGAGATCTTTCAGCTGAAAAGTTACAGGTAGGTATTAGAGTCAATGCAGGTGTAAAGACAGCTAAGCAGAACAAGGAGAGGAGAAAAGAGGTAATCTTTTAAGAAGAGGTAATCCTTAAGAAGGAAAACTGATTTGAGTCCTCGGACCGTCACAAATGCCTTGAATAGCCTGATGAAACATACCAGATATTAGAGATGGGGCAGAGTGGTTTGCTGTTCATCACACTTAATTCCCTTTCTTCCTGGCACATGGACAGACTACAATGATCAGTACCCCTCTCTTGTAGTGGGGTGTGGTCAGGAGACAAATACTCCAATAACTGGGGGAGTGCAGGCAGAATGGCCATTGCTAAGCTTGGCCCATGAAACTGCCTGAGTGGTCTTCTGCCCTCTCCTCATGCCTGGTTGTGGACATCCTTGGATTCCTCGTGATAAAGATGGTATAGCCTCCATCAGCCTGGGCCCTTGAATGACCACATGGAACAGCCTCCTCCTGTTTTACTCCTGCATCTATGTCAACTGGACTATATGTGAATAGAAAATTAATGTGCATGAAGTTAAACCACCAACTGGAGAGTTATCATAACTGAATCAGCCTCCAATTCATAACTGAATTTTCCCCTAGTCTTTTCTGCCCCTGAAATTAAGTATGTGACCCAGCCTTTTCCCAATAGGAACATTTTACATTTTGACTCTATTTTTCCTTAAAATGTAAATAAGGCAAAATTGTTCTTGGTACTTAATTAATTCTGTTGATGAACATAACTTCATCTTCAAGGAAATTCTAAGTAAATTAACATGAAAGTAACTCTATGGAGGCTTATAAATTTTAGGATATTAAAGAACCAACCACAGTGAGAAATGGGACAGTATGAGATGAATGAGGACTCTACATTCATCCAAACATCTCTAACTCAACTAAAACTCCGCACAGGAAGTAGGCCATTGAAAAGCTAGAAAACAAAATTATGAATCAATGTTCTACTTATATAATATTATCAAATACATTTTAGGATGCTTTTTGAAAATTAAAATAATTTTACGATTTTTTTCCTCACCATAAAATAAATGCATCTTTTTTTTTTACAAGCATATATATTTCTCTTTATTTTGTTATATGTTAATTGTATTTTATATATGAATGAAAAATACCATAACATTTTTTTTTTTGCTGGTTAGTAGTTATTTTTTTTTAAGTTGCATTTTTAATTGGAGGATAATTACTTAACAACATTGTGTTGGTTTTGCCATACAACAATGTGAATCAGCCATAAGTGCACATATATCCCCTTCCTCTTGGAACTGTCTCCCACTCCCTTCACCCCACCCGTCTAGGTTATCACAGAGAATCTTTTAAAAATCTTTGGAGAATACCTAAGTTCAAAAAATGATATCAAGGTCATCTTTAATGTCACCACCCAGAGGTAATTGCACTAGTAATAGACCATATGAGATTCTTATTCCCATCAACTCTCACTGACCTAGACAGCCTCATCACTCACTCTACTCTGCCAAAATGGTAAGAGAAAAAAATTGCATCCCCATGTTCACTTTTATTTCTTTGACTATCTGTGAGTATATCCGTTATGTGTATTTCCTTTGGCTTATTATTGAGTTGGCTAAAGAGTTCATTCAAAACTTTTTGCCAACCCAATATATATCCTTTTGCACTCTTTTTTTTTCTTTTGACATGTTCATCTCTTATTGGTTTTTTAAAAAGGTCTAAATAGATATGAATTTGACTTTTTAAAATAGAAAATAAATTTGAATACTCTATTTTTCTAAATATATTTGAATATTTCAATGCTGTGAAATAGGTTTAGATAATCTTTCTTGATGGAGCTTTCTTAAGCGTGGGAAAATATTAATAGTTTTAATTTGCATAAGGATTAGAAACGTCACACATCTGGATCTTTTCCTACTAACATAAAGATCTCTTTTAACTTTTCAGTACAAAATTGTCCACAATTGACAAGGAAAAAGACCATAGATTCAAGCTTTTGTTAATTGACCAGTGCTGTGGATATTAGATGTAACTTATTTTTTTTCTCTTAGTACTTTATGACGTGAGTCTGAGTGAACTCCGGGAGTTGGTAATGGACAGGGAGGCCTGACGTGCTGCGATTCATGGGGTCGCAAAAAGTCAGACACGACTGAGCGACTGAACTGATCTGATCTGATGATGTTCAAAAAATTTCAAGGAATCTGGTGATAACTAAAGCTGTCATTCTATCTCACTTGAAGATTTCTTGGTCTGGAACACAAGACCAAATAAAATCAAAATAATCATCACTTCTTTATTTTAATCTATACTTCATAAATGTCAAATTGCTTTGAGTCCTGTTTTTACAGCTGACTTAATATCAGTCTTGTAAAACTGACAGGATATGTATCATTTTTTTATAGGTGGAACAGATCAAAGTTTTGAAACATTGCATGAATTTTCTAGAATTACAGTGAATAATAATAGTAACTAATGGTATTTAAATTCATCATGCCCCTGTTACATAGTAAATCAAGTATAGCATGCTTTATCTCATTGAATTGTAATAACCATATCTTAGAGATGAGAAAAATAAACCTCAGAAAGGTGAAATGACTCCCCCAAAGTCACACAGCAAAGAAACGATAGAGCTGTGACTTCAACTACGGCAGATTCTAGAACCTGTTCTCTTAAGTAGCCAGCACTGATTAACTCCGTTGGAAAAGTGGCAAATCAGTATTAACTACAGAAACAGAACCAAGGCCTAGGGATAAACTCCAAATATAAACTTCACACTTTGCTATTTGTCTATTCTTATCACAAGAGCATCTTAAAAGAGCTTCTCCAAGCAGTTTGAAGGCTAGGGTGGGGCTTGCTTATAACAGGGAGTCGATGAAAGGATGGCATGGTTCACCGGTCAGACTTTTCCCAATTATAAGCAATTTTAACATTCTCTCAAATCTATAATTATAGGATTATTACAAACTCAATATATAGGTTGCTCAATCTGAAGCCTGCATGTACAGAATTCTGAACAAAACAAAAATTATATGTTTCAAAAATGTTAAAAACCCTCTTAATTTTTGTACAAGGTGATCCTCAAACAGCATAAAGGTGGTTCTTAGCAGAGAAGATTTTGGGAAAAAATATTCTGCACCAAAGTGTGTAGATGAAAGCTGTCTGATCTTTTAAACTCTATTGCCTAAAATATCCATTTGTGTTATAAAAATAAATGCAGATATTACAGAGAAGTACTGGCAGGGAGCTCTGTCATAGTTAATGAATCTTGAAAACACTGTTCCCACTCCAAACCCGTGATTGAATTTTCATCTTCCCACTCCCAAGTTTAGATGCTGGAGGTAGTATTTTTTCTTTTCCTTTTTTCCCCTTCGAGAATACCACATTGCCTGATTGTCCTTCATTTAGACTCTCCCCTGATTGAGATGTATTCTGGATAATACAGACAAGCCTTTGCCAGAGGCAGTCAAATGGCCCAGACAGTCTCTCTTGGTCCCTTAATTGTCTTCCAGGTCCCTAAACTGGACCTGGAAGACAATTTAGAAGTAATTGAAATCCAACACCCCCTTTTTCTAAACAGATGAGGAAAACTATGGTCCACAGAGATTTAATAACTTGCCCAATCACACATCTCATTGCCTTGAAGTTATGATTCCAACTTAGATCTTGATTTACTTTTCAACTTTCCCCAGACCCTAGCACTCAGACTGGCCAGCTTCTAGGCAATGTTTCTGTGTCATCAGCATCTGGAAAGAAGAGAAAGGGGCAGGTCAAGAAGTCAAGACTTCTGAGGCTCAGCGAAGCCAAGAGACAGTACCAAGTTGCTTGATATCTTGTTCTGCAGTCACTGGTGTCACACATCACATTTGGTCTGCAGCTGCAAGTGTGAAGAAACTATAAATTTACCAGTTCCAGGACAAACACGTCTTAACCAGTGTAGAGAAAAGTCTCGTGGTAACCCAAGCATGGTCTTCGGTGGTAAAGAATCCGCCTGCCAATGCAGGAGATACAGATTCAATCCCTGGTTCAGGAAGATTGCCCTGAAAAGGAAATGGCAATCCACTCCAGTTTTCTTGCCTGGGAAATCCCATGGACAGAGAAACCTGGTGGGCTACAGTCCATGGGGTCGCAAAAGAGTCGGACATGACTTAACCGACTAAACAGCAACAAGCCAAGCACACCCCCATGTAACCAACAAAAGCCAGCTCTAGCAGAGCGCCAGCCACAGGGCACCCCAGAGTCTCTGAGATCTTGCACCCCCAAAAAGCATACATAGGGCTGGGGTGGGGAGTAGTTTCTGGGCATGTTTCTTAAACAGCAGAATTAGACGCAATTGGAAACAGAGTAGGGGGAGGGACCAAGCTTTCGCTGTTCTTTTTCTTTTTTTTTCTCTTTTCAAGGGGTCAAAAGCCAACAATCTGACACTTATAAAAGTGTCAGCCCAAAGGGAGAAGTCTCCTTGGAAGACAGGATCGCTCACCCGGCGTGTATCAGAAACCGAGATTCATCACCACGTTTTCTTTCTCTTCTTTCCAACAGCCTCTGTTGCTCGTGGCAGATTTAATGGTGTGATTTACAGCACCGAGAGACCTTTGTCAGGGCCAGTAAAATGACAAACAATGAATATATGGAGCAGTATGTTAACAGCCCACCACACAATACCTTGTCAGTTACAGCTTGATAGTGATACATTTTAATTTTGTCTTTCATAAAAATCTTGGCATGTATGCCTCATTTGAACACAGGCTTCCAAGTCAAGTGTGTCATCCAAGCAAGCAGTTTATCACCCTCTATATTTTCTGTCCTTTTCATTTAATGTCATTCCTATGGCAACAGACATCGCCCTGGAAATCATTTTCAAAACAGCTTATTTGTTGAAAGGGACTGGATGAGGTTAAAATATGTGTTTGGCTGGGAAGAATGTCAGAGTGTGAATATGGCTTAGTTACATTAATCATATTCTTTGAGGACTTTGTGTAATCAGATACTTGAAGGAGGCGTATTGTGGGGTGGGATTTGACATCTCCACCCCACCCCCAGCTTTTTATGGGTTCACATTTCATAAGGATAAAAATAAGAGAAGCAAATTTGCAGTGCACTTCACGGGAAGGCATATTCACGTGTTTCTAATACGGCCCAGTATATCCTTTTGTGGAGTTGGGTGGATGGGTGGATTGTAACCCTAATGTTAGGGTTACTCTGAAGCTGATTATGGAAAACCAGATTTACTCATTCAGCATTTATTCAGTGATTCTTTACTGAGCATCTATTAGGAAATAGGCATTGTGCTGAGAATGTGGGTGAATAAAATAAACTGAGTTTCTCCTCCTATGGAGGGAGGAGGGTTAGAGTTTAGACTCTAGTGGGGAAAACAGATTGTCCAAGTTGAGTTCTCTAGCAATAAGGTCTGAGACGAGGATTCTTCAGTTCAATTCAATCCAGTCACTGAGTTGTATCCGACTCTTTGCAAGCCCAAGAATCGCAGCACGCCAGGCCTCCCTGTCCAACACCAACTCCCAGAGTTCACTCAAACTCATGTCCATTAAGTCCGTGATGCCATCCAGCCATCTCATCCTCTGTCGTCCCCTTCTCCTCCTGCCCCCAATCCCTCCCAGTATCAGAGTCTTTTCCAATGAGTCAACTCTTCGCATGAGGTGGCCGAAGTATTGGAGTTTCAGCTTTAGCATCAGTCCTTCCAATGAACACCCAGGACTGATCTCCTTCAGAATGGACTGGTTGGATCTCCTTGCAGTCCAAGGGATTCTCAAGAGTCTTCTCCAACACCACAGTTCAAAAGCATCAATTCTTTGGCATTCAGCCTTCTTCACAGTCCAACTCTCACATCCATACATGACCACTGGAAAAACCATAGCCTTGACTAGACGGACCTTTGTTGGCAAAGTAATATCTCTGCTTTTGAATATGCTGTCTAGGTTGGTCATAACTTTCCTTCCAAGGAGTAAGCATCTTTTAATTTCATGGCTGCAATCACCATCTGCAGTGATTTGGGACCCCCAAAAAATAAAGTCTGACACTGTTTCCACTGTTTCCCCATCTATTTCCCATGAAGTGATGGGACCGGATACCATGATCTTCGTTTTCTGAATGTTGAGCTTTAAGCCAACTTTTTCACTCTCCTCTTTCACTTTCATCAAGAGGCTTTTTAGTTCCTCTTCACTTTCTGCCACAAGGGTGGTGTCTTCTGCATATTTGAGGTTAGTGATATTTCTCTCGGCAGTCTTGATTCCAGCTTATGCTTCTTCCAGCCCAGCGTTTCTCATGATGTACTCTGCATATAAATTAAATCATATAAATTAAATAAGCAGGGGTGACAATATACAGCCTTGACATACTCCTTTTCCTATTTGGAACCAGTCTGTTGTTCCATGTCCAGTTTTAACTGTTGCTTCCTGACCTGCATACAGGTTTCTCAAGAGGCAGATCAGGTGGTCTGGTATTCCCATCTCTTTCAGAATTTTCCACAGTTTATTGTGATCCACACAGTCAAAGGCTTTGGCATAGTCAATAAAGCAGAAATAGATGTTTTTCTGGAACTATCTTGTTTTTTCCATGATCCAGCGGATGTTGGCAATTTGATCTCTGATTCCTCTGCCTTTTCTAAAACCAGCTTGAACATATGGAAGTTCACGGTTCACGTATTGCTGAAGCCTGGCTTGGAGAATTTTGAGCATTACTTTACTAGCATGTGAGATGAGTGCAATTGAGCGGTAGTTTGAACATTCTTTGGCATTGCCTTTCTTTGGGATTGGAATAAAAACTGACCTTTTCCAGTCCTGTGGCCACTGCTGAGTTTTCCAAATTTGCTGGCATATTGAATGCAGCACTTTCACAGCATCATCTTTTAGAATTTCAAATAGCTCCACTGGAATCCCATCACCTCCACTAGCTTTGTTCGTAGTGATGCTCTCTAAGGCCCACTTGACTTCACATTCCAGGATGGCTGGCTCTAGGTGAATGAACACACCATTGTGATTATCTTGGTCATGAAGATCTTTTTTGTACAGTTCTTCTGTGTATTCTTGCCACTTCTCTTATTATCTTCTGCTTCTGTTAGGTCCATACCATTTCTATCCTTTATTGAGCCCATCTTTGCATGAAATGTCCCCTTGGTATCTCTAATTTTCTTGAAGAGATCTCTAGTCTTTCCCATTCTGTTGTTTTCCTCTATTTCTTTGCACTGATGGCTGAGGAAGGCTTTCTTATCTCTCCTTGCTATTCTTTGGAACTCTGCATTCAGATGTTTATATCTTTCCTTTTCTCCTTTGCTTTTCGCTTCTCTTCTTTTCACAGCTATTTGTAAGGCCTCCCCAGACAGCCATTTTGCTTTTTTGCATTTCTTTTCCATGGGGATGGTTTGATCCCTATCTCCTGTACAATGTCATGAAGCTCCGTCCATAGTTCATCAGGCACTCTGTCTATCAGATCTAGTCCCTTAAATCTATTTCTCACTTCCACTGTATAATCATAAGGATTTGATTTAGGTCATACCTGAATGGTCTAGTGGTTTTCCCTACCTTCTTCAATTTAAGTCTGAATTTGGCAATAAGGAGTTCATGATCTGAGCCACAGTCGGCTCCTGGTCTTGTTTTTGCTGACTGTATAGAGCTTCTCCATCTTTAGCTGCAAAGTATATAATCAATCTGATTTCAGTGTTGACCATCTGGTGATGCCCATGTGTAGAGTCCTCTCTTGTGTTGGTGGAAGAGGGTGTTTGCTCAGTGCATTCTCTTGGCAAAACTCTATTAGCCTTTGCCCTGCTTCATTCCATATTCCAAGGCCTAATTTGCCTGTTACCCAAGGTGTTTCTTGACTTCCTACTCTTGCATTCCAGTCCCCTATAAAGAAAAGGACATCTTTTTATGAAGATTTATTTAAGACACCATAGAAGAGACTTACAGGAAGTTAATAAGGAGGTATAGAGGGCAGAAGAGGCAAGGAGATGAAGGTGAGCAAAGCTGAGTCCAGCCTCAACATGGTCCTGGGAAAGCTTAGAGCTTGCATAGCCCCAAGAGTGACCACCCTCTGAGGCACTGCACCAGGCCTGGGGTTTTGGGTGTGGGCTTCCCAGGTGGCTCAGTGGTAAAGAATCAGCCTGCTAACACAAGAGACACAGATTTGATCCCTGAGTTGAGAAGATGCCTTGGGAAAGGAAATGGCAACCCACTCCAATATTCTTGCCTGGGAAATCCCTTTGACAGAGGAGCCTGGCAGTCTACAGTCCACGGGGTCGCAAACAATCAGACACGACTTAGCAACTGAACAACAACGAGTTGGTCACTGATTGCAAGCTGTCATGTAGGGTCAGTGTCTACTGTCATAGTGTCCTCTACATCCTTGGGCTGGGTGACTCCTGTTGACAAAGAGTGAGCCTTGAGAGAAGGGTGCAGAGTGGGCCAATAGCAGTCAAAACTCACAGCAGTTAGGGAGTAGGCACCCCAGCCAGGCATAGGAATCTGGTAAGAGGACATAGCTTCCACTCTATGCATATGTATGATATTTTATGTTAGTAGTAGTGCAATGAATAGAATGAGGATAGTCAATCAATGGCAGATGGACAGGTCATGAAATGCTTCCCTGGAGAGAGGACATCTGAGCTGAGAGCCAACATGGTGAAGATCTGGGACATTATCTCCCTAGGGACTTGAAACAGCAAGGACAAATAACCAGTGGGATCTTTTTAAAGGTGAAAGTTTAAGATATTTGAGGAGCGCAGAGAAAGCCCAGGGGGTCCAAATGCCACAAACAAAGGAGGGGCTGGTAGAGGAGAAGGTCAAAGAGACAGGCAGGGGTCAGAGAGGATGTGGCAGCCCATGAACAGGGCTTGGGGGTTTATTCTAAGGTCAGTGGAAAGCCTACTACCCTATTTCACTTTTTTGACTGTGCTAGGTCTTAACTGCTAGTTGTGGCGAGTGGGGCCCTCTCTAGTTGCAGTGCGAGGGCTTCTCATTGTGGTGGCTTCTCTTGTGGAGCACGGGCTCTAGAGGATTGGAATTGCAGTGGCTGCAGCGCGCTGTCTCGGTAGTTGCACCGCACGGGCTTGGTTGCTCTGCGGCACGTGGGATCCCCCTGGACCAGGGATCAAACCCGTGTGTCCTACACTAGCAGGTGAAATCTTAGCCACTGGACCACCAGGGCATCAGATATCCCAATCTGGGAAATCAAACCTTCAGCCCACTTTCAGCTCCTCTTAGCACCATGCCAGAGGGTCTGAGAACATTGGTGTGCACAAGATACTGCTTATTTCACCACAGAGCTGGGCCTTGCTGGATGGAATGATTCCCAAGAAGCACATTCACGTGAATGTGAAAATCAGCTACAAATACTGCAATTCTTGCATTAAGACCACCCAAATATTGGTTCACACAGCAACCCATACAAGTCTTCTTGACCTCTGTCATGGATGACCTGTAGTTTTGATGGCAATCTGAAGCTTTTTTCCCCCATGTATTGTCCCTGTAACTGGTGTTTCAGGAACACATTGTCCCCACATTAGAACTTAGTGCAGGGCTTCCCTGGTGGCTCAGAGGTAAAGAATCCACCTACCAGTGTAGGAAACATGGGTTTGATTCCTGGTCTGGGAAGGTCCCACCTGCTGCGGGTTAACGAAGCACCTGTGCCACCCACTGTGCCCGTGTGCCCTAGAGCCAGTGCGCCACAAAAAGAGAAGCCACTGCAGTGAGAAGCCCATGAACCGCTACCAGAAAGTAGCCCCCACTCACCACAACTAGAGAAATCTCTTGCAGCAACGAAGACCGAGCATAGCCAAATATATAAATTAAAAAAAGAAGAAGAACCTAGTGCATTTTCCCATAGAGGAAATACTTGCATGGTGAACAGCCTTATAGAATTTGGCTACCCAAATTGTGATCCATGGGTATTCCACTTAGAAATGCAGACCCACAGGCCCCCTCCCTCCCAGGCTTACTGAATCAGAATCTGCTATTTAACCAGGCCCCCAGGTGATTCTACATGCACATAAAAGTTTGATCAACTCTGTTGTAAAAAGTTGTTTCTACAGGAAAATGTTTCCTGAAGTCCAATAGCTCACTTATTAACAAACACTGGGAATATACAACCAGTGTGTTAAAAAGTATTGAACTTTAAAAAAAGTAAATAAACTTAATAAAAAAATTTTAAATATTGAACTTTATAATACAATTAGAAAAGAAAAAACCATGTATTACTTTTCCGCATAATTACAGTCATTTTGTGTGGACACTAGGAAGCTACCTGGAGGCCCAAAATGATTGAAGAGAGACCCTGAATGGAAAGAGATTTGAGAAGAGAAGAATAAAGAAATGTAGTTTTGATGGATGGTATCACAGAAAGGAGAAGTGAGCATTAGTCCAAGTGTGTCTGAACATATTTTTTCTCAAAGGCGAGACTTCCAAAAAGGTAGGAATCCAGAAATCTGCTCTTCTATAAAAGCAATGGGGCAAAAAAGTAACATAGAGAAAATTGACTAAACCAGCTTTTTAGAGCTCTGGAAATTAATCAAAATTTTGCAATAATCCAAGGGTGTTTATTCAAGAAAATACTAGTTTTACAAGATGATCATAAGTTTTACTCAAAAGAAGACCCTGTACTTAAACGAGAAGCATTGGGTGTGAGAAAGTTTAACAGGTTTCTCTCAGCAGGACCTTTCAGGGCCTTTAACATGCCAAATGTACAGTGTATAGCATGCAATTTTCCCCCAAACTTAATTGATCACAGATCCCTTTTGTTGTGAGCTATTTCAAGGATTTAAATCCTGAGAAATATACTTTGGGAAATACTAGGTAAGACTCTGAGGTGAGATCTGAGGAAAAAAGGGGGAAGAACTGTGCACACTAGAGGAGAGAATGGGCATAAGAGAGAATGAGATGATATTGTCAATGCACCTTTCCTATCCAGAAAGTCTAAAGAGCAAAGAATGTTGACTGGATAAGATTAATGATAAACAGGTTGAAATATAGATGGTCAGAAAATACATGAAAAGCTGTTCAACCTCCAGAATTAACAGGGAAAGACAAATCAAATTAAAACCATTATACATTTGACAAATGTTCTAATCTCTGATGATATCAAGTGTCAGTGGAGAGATAGAGCCTGGCAACTCTCAGATATCATCAGTAGGGGTATAAAATGGGATCACCATTTTGAAGTGCAACTTGGCAAAATTTAGAAAAGTTGAAGATGTACAGGCACTCTAGAGAAACTCCCACTTGGATGCTCATGGAGACAAGTCCAAGAGGGTTTGTTTCAGTGTAATTTGTGGAAACAACCTAAATGGCCTTTATGTATGAATATATTATTTTACATTCATAGAATAGAATGTTATACAGTAGATAAAAATGAATGAAGGCTATATGTATTCACATCAATAAATCTTAACAGGGCACAAAGAGACTGAAATCATTTAAAGTTTTTAAAAATTTCAAAATATTGCATATTGGATTCTCTCATATTAGGTCCTTTTCAGATGTTAAAACATCCATAGAAATGATGCATACACATTCCTCATGATGGTGACTTCTGGGGAGGGAGAGAGGGGGATGGAACTGGGGAGGGATACTCAGCGACTTCAACTCCATAACGTTTTGTTTCCTCACAAAAAATATGAAACAAATATGGGAAAAGGTTTAAACCTGACTAGGTTCTGTTCAGTTCAGTTCAGTTGCTCAGTCGTGTCTGACTCTTTGCGACCCCATGAATCGCAGCACGCCAGGCCTCCCTGTCCATCACCAACTCCCGGAGTTCACCCAGACTCATGTCCATCGAGTCAGTGATGCTATCCAGCCATCTCATCCTCTGTCGTCCCCTTCTCCTCCTGCCCCCAATCCCTCCCAGCATCAGAGTCTTTTCCAATGAGTCAACTCTTCGCATGAGGTGGCCAAAGTACTGGAGTTTCAGCTTCAGCATAATTCCCTCCAAAGAAATCCCAGGGCTGATCTCCTTTAGAATGGACTGGTTGGATCTCCTTGCAGTCCAAAGGACTCTCAAGAGTCTTCTCCAACACCACAGTTCAAAAGCATCAATTCTTCGGTGTTCAGCTTTCTTCACAGTCCAACTCTCACATCCATACATGACCACTGGAAAAACCATAGCCTTGACTAGATGGACCTTTGTTGGCAAAGTAATGTCTCTGCTTTTGAATATGGTATCTAGGTTGGTCATAACTTTTCTTCCAAGGAGTAAGCGTCTTTTAATTTCATGGCTGCAATCACCATCTGCAGTGATTTTGGAGCCCAGAAAAATAAAGTCTGACACTGTTTCCACTGTTTCCCCATCTATTTGCCATGGATAAATACATGTTTATGTGTGTTTGAAAAATTATTTGCTTTGCTTCTCTCGATATAAATTTGCTATGGGTTGGATTACATCCCTCCAAAATTCACATGTTGAAGTCCTAGCTTCATTCTGAAGCCCCGAGAATGTGACCTTTTAAAGTCACTGAAGCTCTGAAGTTATAATTAGGATGTGATCATACTGAAGTAAAATGTCCCTCTTATCCAATATGGCGGGTGTTCTTATTTTAAGAGGAATTTTAACACAGACACGAGAGTAGGGGTAATGCCAGGTGAACATGAAGTTGGAGATCAGGATGATGCATCTACAAGCTTCACAGTTTAGATGATGCATCTAAAACTTCAAAGTTTGCCACCCAATGGCCAGAAGCTAGAGGAGAGGCACGGTACAGATTCTTTCTCAGTAGAAACCAACCTGAGTGACCTTGATCTTAGATTTCTAGTCCCCAGAACTGTGGGACAATCCATGTTTGTAGCTGAAGCCACTCGTCTGTGGTACTTTGTTACAGTAGCTCTAGCAAACTAATGAAGATTTTATATGAGACAGCTCAAGGCAGAGATGCATTCTTGAATAAGAAGAGATTCAGGGACAGCCTCCTTCAGAAGTGACCTTTAAACTGAGCATTAAGTAGGGGGAGTGGACATAAGTTGTTCTGACCTACTCAGTACTTCTTCCTTTGCAGAACTGACCTCTCTCATGTCCCGTGATCCCAGAGGGCATCCCCATCACACCTTCCAATCTAAAGACCATGGGAAGCCACATGACACAGTTCAGGCCAATCAGACTCTCCCTCTTAGAAGGTGAGTTTAAATCAGACACAAAAGAACACTAGCAATAGATGCTGAGCTCACTGATGACAGTACATAGAACTGTGAAACTTCCCCAGAGAAGCTGAGACACATTTTGTTTTCCAGAGATTACTGCAGTAGTATCTCCACTCCTACCTGCTCTTCTTACAATGTGAATTTGATCCTGCTCCATTTGAGATGTAGGGCCATTCTCCCTCCCTTAACCTGAGTGAGTGGCCTTATGATGAGTGGAAATGATACTCTGAGATTTCTGATGCTACATCCCAAAAGGCAATATAACATTCAGCTGGCTTTCTTGGGATCCTTGGAACCTAGCTACCATGGAACCTAGCTACTTGCCTTCCAGAACCCTCTGTGTTCCAGGCTCATCACAATGAAGCTAGTACCAAAAGCCTAGGCATACTGTAAAGAACCTCAAAAGCCTGTGGGAAGAAACCAAGGCTCCCAGCTCCCCTGTTCAGGTATGCTCTCAGCTACCAGCCATGTGACTGAGCCATATTGAAAGTGGGACCTCCAGCTCCCATCTGGGCCATGCCAGGTGATACCCCACAGGATGGAGGGGTTTCCCTGTCCAAGCTGAAGATTCATAAGTGAAATAAAGGACTGTTCTTGTTTCATGCCATTGAGTTTGGGGACACTTAATTACCTGGCAATGAAGCTTCCCTGGTGGCTCAGTGGTAAAAATCCTCCTGCCAATGTGGGAGCCGTAGGTTCGATCCTTGGGTTGTGAAGATCCCCTAGAGAAGGAAATGGCAACCCACTCCAGGATCCTTGCCTGGAGAATCCCATGGAAGAGGAGCCTGGTGGGCTATAGTCCAAGGGGTTGCAAAAGAGTCGGACACGACTTGGTGACTCAACAACAACAAAGACTGAAACAGCCGTCCTGATTTTCCTTTTTCCCATGGCCTGGATGTTGGGTTCTTTTTAATTTTGCAGACTTTTGAGGAATATCCTTTTGAGGAATTTATTCTTACCTAAATTAACCAAACTTTGTTCCTTTTGCTTGTAACTACTTGCATATAACCTTGGAAAATGATAGAAAGGCAAACGTCAAGTGAGCGCTAACAATGGCCTAAACACGTGTTCAAGGAAGAGCCCGGGCCCTTGAAAGGAAGGAGAACAGTTGGTGAGGCTGGAGTGTGAAGGGGTGCAGGTCTCAAGATGAGGTTGAGAGGGAGTAAATTAGTACTAATCGTGTACCACGCCTGGGCAAGGTATGTAGCTCCTAATGTCTCAGTCATCTGCATATCAACAGTAAGACGGAAGTCCTATTTTTAAGCAACTCCCCACCTCCACACACACAATACCCCATTTAAAGGAAAATGAAATCAAAACTCAGCAACCTCTATTTACTGCTGACCTGGAACTCGACCCGGCTCTGTCTTCCTCCAAAGCTTGTCCTCCTAACACATCTGCTGCGTGGCTCAGGAGATGATTTATAACTTAGAAGACAGAGTACAGGGAGAGCGCTAAGGGGGATATGCATGGATGAATACACAGCCCAGTTAGAAAGACCCAATAATGTTATGGAGCCATAAAACTCATTTTACAAAGAAAGAGATCAAACATGGAATGTGACTATCATTAAAGGGTGGAAGAAAGAATATGGACTTTGGAACTCCACAGAACCTCCTACTATGGTATGTGTAATCTCAGGCATTTCACCTGACCTCACTCAGAATCCATTTTCTCTAACAAGGGGGTGAGGACCCCCAAGTCCCCCTGGTAAGGTTTGGCAATGACGCTTATAAATTTGATGGTGCCTGGTGGGTATCAAAATGTCACCAATAATTCTTGATATTGAGAATAATTATAGTAACACCCAAAGTTGTATAGATAGAGACTCAAAAAAGTGAGGGGAAAGAAAAGCAGGTAAAAAACAGAGGAAACAGGGTAAGATGGGAGAAAGGGACACAGGGGGAAGGAGTTACTGGAAGGAGGGAACATGGGCAGCAGGAACAAAAAAGTCAAATCTCATGCTGGAGGATTTTTAAGTCTCCACACAAAAAACAATTCCAGTGCCTGAAGCAACTCCTGGTGTGACCACCCCTGCAGAAGAGGTGCCAGCCACGTGCAGCCCAGCCCTAGGATCTTATAAAAGATCAGATTTTTATGCTTGGGTTTAGGGCACCATAGCTCCCAGGAAACCAGTCCCCAAACAATCAGATGCTCCCTTTGCAAAGACAAAAGGCAGCTAGCCCCCTTCTACATGAATCCTCTTAATTTCCCTAC
The DNA here is from genome assembly GCF_003369695.1 of Bos indicus x Bos taurus. NCBI lineage: Eukaryota > Metazoa > Chordata > Mammalia > Artiodactyla > Bovidae > Bos > Bos indicus x Bos taurus. Next base: position 45,787,364 of record NC_040093.1, read on the forward strand.
CTTGTCAAGGACCAAACAGCTCGTCGCGTTCTTGGTGGCCATGGGGCTCAGGCTCCCAAGGAAGCCTTGTTACTCTTTGACCGTCATGCATGGAAGAGTTACAGAAGGAATTTGGAGGAGGGCAAGTTGGGAGGTCCCCTGGGGGCAGTGCGCGAAGTAGCCCACACTAGGACCTCAGCCCCGAGTTTCCATTTCTGCCCAACACCTGATGAAAGGAACTGGTTTTCAAACCCTATCACCCAGGAATGAAGCAAGCAACAGATGAAAGGAATTATAGCAACTTTACCAAGTCATCTAAACTGTGGCCAGCATTGCTAGGATTCCTGGGTATGAGGTTTCCAGACAAGGGAGAAAAATGGACCGAAGGGAATTTCTTTCTTAAAAGGGAAGTGGGTCTGTGTTGAGATAATTCAGAAGAAGGATAAAGCTGGGAAGGCTGGTGCTGGTTCCTTGCCATCATCCTATCCTCGGGCCCTTATTGAAAATTCCTACCCTCCAGGCTCCCCATCCCCACATCAGGGTGGGGCCCCTTTCTATGAAGAAAATAGAGGTTGCAATGTTTGGCATATTAATTCGGAGCATATGGTCAAAAATATTGTTTGCTATGGCTCGTGGGCTTATGATATTTAATTTAAAATAGATTTTCCTAAATAAAAAGAGACTTTGTACAGATGGCCATTAAAAGCAAACCGTTTTGCTGCTCGGCATTGTTAAAATACAATGTTTTTAAAGCATTTTATAAGATGTTGGCCCTTTGGCAAGAATGGAGTGTTCTGAAAAGATGGAGGTTTGGCACAACGACAAGATGTCCCTGGTACGATGGTCACAGGCCCAGTTCTGTGGGCAATCTTTATCTCAGTAAGCTCGATTTTCTTTTACACAGTACACTTGCTTCTAAAATCCTGAAGTTACATTCAGACCTGAGAAAGTCCAACTCTTGAGATCAAGTAGCTAGAGTGATAACCACAAACGCTTTCTTATGTCATTTCTCATTAAATATGAACAGATTGTTTCCACAACAAACACAGAGCAAGCACGAGACCAGGTGTTCTCCCATTTTCCACATCTCTTCCAGCCTTAGTGGGAGGATTACAGGGCTTTTCCTTCCTCTCTCTCTGCTTCTTTTAGCGATCACCTGAGGTTGATGACTGCCACGGAAAGGGTGGCCTGGCATCTTAAAGGCTTGGAGGTTGATGAACATGTCAAATAAGGTTGGTCTACATGGAGCACGTGAGCGGCATTTTTGTGCTGTTGATAATGCAGGTTCTTTCGAGTGGTTACAAAATAAAAATACCTTCTGACTCATCTCAGGAGAGTCGTACCATGAATTATGTCTATCCAGCTTGTTTTCTCCAGACAATTCATTCTGATTTTCTGAAGATGGCAGCAGACCCAGAGGGTAGAGCCTGCTAAGCTGCTTAACCATGAAACACACACAGGAAAATGACAAGGAGGAGAATCAATGGTGTTAACTTATGGGCTCCTGCTCCAAACAGGAGCATTCTGAACAACACTGACCTCTTCTATCCTCCCCTCAAATCATCCCTAGACAATATCCTTCCCTGGAATATGATCAGGAGAGAGCGCACATCTCAGGATCCAACTTGCTGCATTGCTTTTCATGATGCAAGGTCATCCACTGAAGACTTTTGTTGAAAAGCTGATACTTGAGAAATGGTTTCATATTAGTTCGGGATGGGAAAGAAAGCGGATAGAAGTTTCTAGATTGTCAGTAATCTTTTCTTATGAATGGCCAAAGAGAAACAGCCCACTTTTTGATGGAGGGTCAGAGAAACATGGAGGTACCAGAACAATTGTTCCCAACACAGTACCATCTGTAATTAGTGACAAACAACCAGTGTGGTTTGTTTTCTAGTTCAGTAACTTTTAACAACACTTGTAATCAGTCGGGTTTTTAGAAAGAGGGTGTGAGGGCCAGGGGAAAGAATTACATTACACACAGCACAGCAGTCCTTGGAGAAATGCTCACGGCTGGACACACCTTTTTGCCAGGGTGGCTTTCTGAGCCTTTGTTTGAAGGGATATAAACAAAAGCTCAGGGAAACACAGGAGAGATGCTTCAACCCCATGGGGGTAACCTCAGAGGGGAAGCTTTCTCCTCTGTCCACGAAGTGAGGGATTGGGTTTGCCAGCAGCCTGAGGACTGCAGCCCTGCCTTTGCAGAGCTTTGGGGACAGGTATTTACCTGGTCTGCACCTGGATATCAGACGCTTAAATGGGGCACAAACCTGCCAGAGCTTGAAAGAGTCAGAACACAGAATATGTAACTAGAATTAACAACACTGGAAGACATTTTTACTGAAACAGGCAAGACTCCTACTGGGGCTTTGGCAATTCAACTCCAGAAAATTCTTCAGTGGAGTTATCAATTAGCACACGCTGTGGTGAGCAGGAAGGTAAATATTGATTTGTAAAGTTCCTATCTCAGTGGCTGTCTTTGAATGAACTCAAGGAGTTTGACCACTCTTAACCAGGCATTAAAATTAAAGAAAAAAAATGACTAAGGTCTTTTTTTTTTCTTGTTAAAATGATTTTTTTTTTCTGTTTATAACAAGACACTACGTGTTCAGTATAGACAAATTAGAAAGTATAGATAAGAGAAAAAGAAAAGCCAAGGACATTCATAATCTCAGCATTCAGCAACCATTTCTTACAAAATTCAGGGCTGAGAAGACATACTATTTTGTAATATCCTTTTGTCACTTTTGAGTCTTCATTGTCATTACTTACAATTGATAAATTTGCATCTACTTCATTCGTAATGGCAGCTTAGTATTGTATGTCATGGATGTACAAAAGCTTATTTAATCACTCCTTTGTTTTTAAACATTCAGATGGTTTCCAACTTTTCGGTGTGTTGTAAACTGCCTTGGTGAACCACCTTCTGGGTAAGTATTCACATTAAATACTTTAAATAACACATTAAAGTGTTATTTTCATTGTTGTTCAAAAGGAGTAACTTGGCAATGCTCTTGAAAATGTTCTGAGAACTAAAGTCAAGACAAGGAACTGACATAAGCTCAAATGAGGCCAGGACCTTCCAAATATGTTTGCATAGAAGATGTGAATGGAGTTTTCTAGTAAAATAGTTACCTAGTAAAATAGGAAATATTGAAAGAAATTCTGTAAAAGTACCAGGCATTGAACCAACCTGTACAGGACCACCAGTGACCTGTAGATGTCTGCCATCTCTAATTTCTAAACATGCTATTCTAGGAGCCTCTGTTTTTACAACACATAAATGCATGTGGCGTCTTCCTGGGTTATTTGGACCAAATACTGTAATTCTTTAAGCTCAGCAGGCTGTTTTGGAGGATGACAAAAAAAAAAAAACAACCCTGGTTGAGATGGCAAGAGAGAGCTAGGGGGCAGGCAGATGTTGAAATGATAGTGGTAAAAGGCAAAATGCTAGGACAGAGTAGGTCTAAAGTTGTCCTTAGTGAACTCAAAATATATGATTTGATAAAAATAATCTTAAACTCTGCTTTCAAGGAGAGTGTTTATAAGAAGCATGAAAGACAGTTAAGGAATTCAGCAGACAGCCTTGTGTATGGAGGGCAATCACGGGGCAGGACTGTCACCACCCCCTCTCCCAGGTCCTCGTTGACCTGACATGGCTAAGCAGTCAGACAGCTTTTCCGAGTCCACACACAGCCCCACGTCCCTCCATCCAGGTCTCCAGGCTGCCAAGAGCAACCTATTGAAACTGATGCTGGAGGTGATACTTAGTTTCTATTGCTGGCCTGGTGGATTTTCCACCAGTAAGGGATGTTTTGGATGAATGGGAGGATTTAGTTGGTTAGGAAAGTGAGAAATCAATGCCTGGAATTGATGGAGCTAAATGGCAGGAGAAGGGCATTCTGCTGAAAAAGCTGAGAATCCAACCTGTGGAACAATTCCAGAAGGCCTGTTTTTTTCGTTTGTAATTTGGAACTATTTTAATAGTGTTTAATCATGACACCATCACACGCCAGAATTAGGGGGCGACTGTGAATGACTCTGTTGCAGCAAATGGCAAGCCCTCACTTTCATATACAGATCTATCAATTAGTCAACATTTGTTGAGTGCCTTAGGCTCATCCAAGGAGCCTGAGACAGGTCTTGTGCACAGCTAATTTATTGTGGGTCTTGAGTTCAGAGAACCTCGGCAAGGGATTGGAAAGAACAACACAGAAAAAGAAGGAATGCTGATATGAGGCTGTGGACTGGATCCCCTAGGAGCCTCTGAGGAGCTTCTAGAATCTTCCTCAGCCTTATCTGGTGAGGGACTGAGGAGGGGATCTGTGCTCCTAACCCCCACATGTCAAAGATCACGCTGAGGAATAAGTGTTGCACTCATGTGCGTGCAAAGTGGGTTCCTGCTGTCAGGCCTGAAGCAGAAAGTGAAAGATACACAGTGTGGCCTGGGCCCAGGGCTCTGGGGCAGATGCTGTCAGATTTCACTCCTGCAAAGCAGGTTGCTACAGTTATGACTGTATTAGAAGTAATAAAATTATTAGAGACAATCTTTCTGAGTGTCAGCTAAGTGATGGAAAGAAACAGGACTTAAAGCTGATGGGAGAGCAAGTTCATAGGCAGAGAGCAAAAAGAGCTTGGCCTGTACCAGGACCAGATAGTCCAAAATGACTGGAGCCCAGTGAATAAGGAGAAGGGAGTCAAAGATAAGAGATGCCAACCTACCAAGGGCTTTGTAGACCGTGAGAAGTTTGTATTTGATGGGAAGACATTGGAGAGTTTGTGAGTGGAAGAGTAACATCATCTGATTCAGCTTTAAGGAAAAAAAAAAAAAAAACACTCTGGGAGCTGAGCAGAGAATTGAAAGCTGAAAAACTGGGCATGGGAAGGGTGAGCACAGAAGCAGAGGGAACCACGAGGGGCAACTGTAGAAGCACATGTAACAGACAAGAGTCGTTTCTTTTTTTTCCCATTGGGGTATCATTGCTTTATAATGTGCTCGTTTCTGCTGCACAATGAAGTGAATCACGTGTACATGTATTCCTCCCTCTTGAGCCCCGCTCTCCTTCACCTCCCATCCCACCCCTCTGGGTCATCACCGAGCACTGAGCTGAGCTCCCTGTGCTGTATAGCAGCTTCCCACTAGCTCTCTGTTTTACACATGGTGGGGGATGTACGTCAAGGCTACTTTTTCAATTAGCCCCAACCTCTCCTTCCCCGACTGTGTCCACAAGTCTGTTCTGTACCTCTGTGTCTCTATTCCTGCCATGGAAATAGGTTCATCTGTTTCTTATAGGGTGATAGTCTTCAAACATTTTTCTCTGGTTCACTCTAATAAGATTTTGAAAAATTATGAATACAGCCCCACATTTTTAAGTTGACATCTGAAATTTTTCAACCTAAGTATTAAATAGTTACCAAAAAGGTAATTTCTGCTCATTATAAATATTGACCATTTAAAATAAAACTTTAAATATATTACTCTTTTCAAGATATTCAGTTGAAACTAAATTCCAAAGCTTAAACACCATTTACTGTGTGCATTCATTTTAAAAGCACATTAACAAGCTTTTCTATGACAAATATTTTATTCTATCTTTATCTTTTAACTCATATTTTTATTCTGATTTCCATTACATTTCCCTGCAATTTTTATCCTGATGTAATATATTTTAATATTTGAAATTCTTCTATTGATTATTCTAGCATATTCTCTACATCAAAAATGCATGTGAATATTGGGATTTATTTTTTCAATTCCTATGGTCATAAAACCTCTAACTAGTGATTTTTCTGATTGAATTATTAGAAATTCTAATGCACAATTAATTATAATAATACACAACTGATTACAATAACACAAACGTATTACACAATTGATTATAATACCATCAACTATTAATTACTAACACACAATTGATTACAACAATATAAACACATTTCAAATGCTATTGAATAATGATTAGATATAAAAAACTAAACTTTATTAAAAAAGCATCTCTTCGGGTGGTTAATGGGTTTTTTTTCCCCCTTGAATGGTTTTTACTTGCTGCTAGAACGAGACAGAGTTCAACATCAATTCTATCTCAATTCTTATTTTTATTGATACGAGTGCTAAGAAAAGTATTCACAAAAATATGTAAATAGAAATGAAAAGAGTTTTATTGTAGCAAATCTGTCATTGGTTTGAACTACCTCTGAGTTACATACCAAAATATGACAAGCTGATCGATCTTCAAAACATGCTTCAAGGATCTATCAGTTCAGTTAGTTCTTTCTTTACTTTGTTGAGCACGGAGAATTGGAGACAATCTGACTTCATCAAGGATGGTTCCCAGTCCTTGGATGCATTCCTTTCGTTCCTTTCACCAAAGAACCTCAGGGATTTTCCACGCCCCAGGGGAGGTGTTACGGTAAGCTCAGAAATGGATGCTGAGTAAACTTTTTGTTGTGGAAGGAAAGATGTGAGAGGAGGGGTACCAAGACTAAATAATCTCAGCATCCTTGTCAAGCAGATCCATTCAGAGAAAGAAAACAGGGAAATCAGTTGCTTTGGACTCTCTTTTATGTACACCTGGGAAAACTTTCTTGTAATCCCGCAGTGAAAAACTCTTTGCTTTCAAGCCCACTCATCTTGGTTTTGGCAATGAGAGTGGTGAGAATTACTGGAGTTAAAGTAAATATCAAAGGTTGATGCTCAGGACTTGATGATGGAGTAGAAATAGGGTCTGAATGAGAGAGGGAATCCAAGATGATACTTCAGTGTAATAGGAAGAGAGATGGAAATGAGAGGGTCTGATATTTATAAGAAGAGAATAAAATTACAGAAAAAAAAAAGATACACAACAATAAACTTTGTGTATTTCTTATTCAGGAAAGGCCTGCTGTGGGTTAAGACTGACCCTAGGATTCAGGGTTTCTCTAAGGCATCATGCTGCCATGTCAACATATGGCTTCCAAGACTCAGCAAAATGGAAAGAGAGAGGGGCTCCAAGTTACAACTTTCTTGTCTTAGAAATACCTTCCGTCATTTTTGCTTACAGTCCATTGGCTAGAAACAGTCACCTAGTGCTCAACCTATTGCATAAGAGGCTGGAACAGAGGATACCACAGAGCATTTTGTGAGTGCTGTCTTGGCCAAACTGGGTTTTGGCATATGAAACTAGATGAATGCTGCTTCTCACTAAGAAGATAATATTTGCATAGGCTCATTGCCAACCAGGGTTTTGGGGAGAAAAATGATAATGGTTTTCATCTTTCCATCTAGAAGAATAAACAGGCAAGACCTGTGGAGGAAAATATGGAAAACAACACCAATGAGAAAAACTTGCCCTACCAAATATTGAAATATATTACAAACCTAAAATAATTACAATGGCCAGTTTCAGAAGAACAAAAGAGAAAACCCTGAAACAGTTCAGTTTATATAAAGGCAGCCACATGGGGCATTAGTACCACTTTTTACACCATTACTAAAATAATTTACACATGGACAAAAGGGTTGAATGGGAAACAAAGCACTTATTTCAAAAAAACGATCTTGAGATCATTTAAATAATTTTCTCCTCTGAAAGAAAACTGTAGGTGATTACTTAAATTATTTCAAGATGAGCAAGGACTTCCTGAGCATAAAAGCAATAGAAAAAACGAAAGACATGAAAGAAAAGACTAAATCCATCTGAAAATATATTATTACACTTTTTGTCAGTAGGCAAAACAAACAAAATTAAAAGTCAAATGACAAACTGAAAATGGGTATTTAAATAAACACGAGGCAAAGAGTTAACAATCTCAATTTAAAGAACTCTTACAAAATTGTGATGCCACCAACATGCCAAGTTTTAATGGCAAAGGGTAAGAAAAGACAATTCACACTAGACATACAAATAGCTAAGAAAGACAATGGCAAGCAACGTAAAATAATCTTTTGCTCACTAAATTGACAGGTAATCTTAAGCTATTACCTCAGGAGTCAGTGATGGCAAGCATTTAATGAGAATGATGATGGCATATTCTGATGGAAAAAGTGTGAAGTGGAGCAAACTTCCTGGAAAGTGATTTGTAATATGTAATCAATACTGAGATGCTAAAGTGTTTATGACAGTGTTCTATATCTGATATATATATATATATATATAATCATATATATGTCATAATGTCAATTTAAAAGAAGGAAATTTGTGATATTTATATTCTGCTTCAAATAAAAAATATTACATCTGTTAACCTAGTAATTCTACTGCAATGGATTATCCTAAAGAAATAATAAAATTTACAATTAAAAATTTGTGTGTAAAGATATTCTTACAGTGTAACTTATTATAAAAGTGAAACTTAGAAAAGCACCAACACACTGCAAAATAAAGGAAAATGTTTAATTCAGTCATATTTTTAAAAGAGAATTTTAAGCACCCATTAAATATCAAGCTGTCTAGGAACATTTTGTTAAACTGAGATAATTATCATAATAGGATATCCAACAGTAATTCAGAAATAAAAATATAAGATGTATGTGGTGTGCTCAGTCTTGCCTGACTCTTTGCGATTCCCCGGACTGCAGCCTGCCAGGCTCCTCTGTCCATGAGAATTCTCCAGGTAAGAATACTGGAGTGGGTAGGCAATCCCTTCTCTAGGGGATCTTCCTGACCCAGGAATCAAACCAGGGTCTCTTGCATTGCAGGTGGATTCTTTACCAGCTGAGCTACCAACTTGGTCCCCATTTTAAATAAATTCATATGGAAACCTAAGTGCTTAAATGTGAAAGCTTCCCAGGTGGCACTAGTGATAAAGAACCTGCCTGCCAATGCAGGAGACATGAGATACATGTTTGATCCCTGAGCCAGGAAGATCCCCTGGAGGAGAGCTTGCAGCCCACTCCAGTATTCTTGCCGGGAGAATTCCATGGACAGAGGAGTTTGGTGGGCTACAGTTCATAGGATGGCAAAGAATCAAACATGACTGAAGTGACTTAGATGACAACAATGTGAAAATGGATAAAAATGTTAACATAGTAAGAGTAGTTATCTCTGAGTGATTTTTATTTTAGTTTTCTTTCCCACCATTATCCAATTTTAAATAATTAATATTAAATAATAATTAATGTAATGATTAAAATCAATGTCAGTAAAATAAACAGAAAAGTAATTAAGTACAGTCACTGGAAGTTATCCTGCTCTGAAGCCATTCCTCAAGCCTTTGAGAGAAATTCAGCTTTTGCCAAAGAATCATTAGTAGCTCAGTTCTCTCCCCCAAACCATGTCCGTTATGCAGTGCTGTGTAGAGGAAAGCATATTGGATTGTAAGTCATAGATTAACTTCCAAGGTGGTCATTACTAGGACTGCTCACTAGTGTGATTTACAGCAAGGAGGTCCTGAAACTCAACACACCCTCTGAAACTCTATAGGTGAAGAAGAACTGAAAAAGTAGCTGGATAGTGTTTGTCTTACAGGAGAAAATCTGTCATTTTAGTTAGTTGGGAATCACCCATTATCATGGGCAGTTAACTTGCAAAAATATCTTTTCCTGCCTCTGCCTTTAAGCTTCTCTGACACCTTGACCCGAGGCTGCAAGAAAAAACTAAGAAGACAAATATGGTGGCTTCTACCCAAGAGCCCATCTTCACTTTCTTGACATCACCCTGATTTTGTCTAGAGTCCAGTTCTATGGAATGAAACATGACTGCTCCATCTCCTTACAGCCATCCCATTTTGGCTTGGCAAATCACTCTTTTTCACAGCCTTCCTTGAAGCTGGACGTGGACCCACATAAGGAGAAGTCTAGCTTTTCAGGGGGAAATGTTTCTGCTAAGATAAAAAGACAGGGGCTTATAAGGAAACAGTCTTTAGAGTCTGCCTTACTCAACCATGATGACTGAGTCACGGTAGCCATCTTTAAGACCATAAGAGACAGTTCAAGAGAATTCCATAGAGGCCTACCCAATGCTCTGACATGGTTTGGCTGCTGAACCAGCTCTGGAGAGTTTATCTACAAATTTCTTGAGACATTAAGTGTTTGATGGCTAGGGATTTTTACTTGCAGCTAATTGCTTCTCTTTTTTGTAGTATAATTACTTTACAATGTTGTATTAGTTTCTCTTGTACAACAAAGTGAGTCAGCTATATGTATACATGTATCACCTCCCTCTTGGACATCCCCCCCACCCCATTGCACCCATCTAGGTCATCACAGAGCACCAAGCTGAGCTCCCTGTGCTATACCACTACTTCCCACTAGCTAGCTATTTTACACATGGTAGTGTATTTATGGGGCTTCCCAGGTGACTCAGTGGGCAGACTCTGCCTGCAATACAGGCAATGCAAGAGACTCAAATTTGATCCCTGGGCCAAGAAGATACCCTGAAAGAAGGCACGGCAACCCACTCCAGCATTCTTGCCTGGAGAATCCCACGGACAGAGGAGTCTGACGGGCTATGGTTCATGAGATCGCAAAGAGTCAGACATGGTGGAAGTAACTGAGAATGCACAGTGTATTTATGTCAGATCTAATCTTCCAATCATCCCACCACAACCCCCTCACTCCCCTGGGCCATGTCCACACATTCATTCTCTACATCTGCATCTCTATTCCTGTTCTGAAACTGGACCATTTTTCCTCTGTACCATTTTTCTAGATTCCATATACATGCATTAATGTACAATATTTGATTTTCTTTTTCTGACTTACTTCACTCTATAAGACAGACTCTAAGTCTATCTACATCTCTACAAATGACCCAATTTCATTCCTTTTTATGAGTGAGTAATATTCCATTGTATATATGTACCACATCTTCATTATCCATTCATCTGTCGATGGACACTTGAGTTGTTTCCATATCCCAGCTATTGTAAACAGTGCTGCAATAAACACTGGGATACATGTGAACTTTTGGATTATGTATCTTAAATAGATATAATGAGACTTTAGAGGTGCGTTGATTTGTTCATGATGTTATTTCTGGATTCCCAAATATGGGATGTGGCTATTTGTGACAACTTTAATGAGGCTGTCTAAACATGTCTGGGGCTTCCCCAGATGACTCGGTGGTAAAGAGTCCTCCTGCCACTGCAGGAAACAGAGGAGATCTGGGTTTGATCCTTGGGTCGAAAAGATCCCCTGAAGAAGAAAATGGCAACCACTGTATACCTGCCTGGAAAATTCCATGGACAAAGGATCCTGATGGGCTATAGTCAAAGGGGTCACAAAAGATTAGACACAATTTTGTGACTAAAACAAAAACAAACATGCTTTGTGTTCTTGCAAACTAACAGAGGTGAACGAGTTCATGCCAACAGTTAGATCAGCCCTGCATCAGTTAAATCTTTCAAATTCAAGAATGCGTCAGACCTTATTATTCCTCTTGTCTTGGTGTTTATTAGCTTTAGTTAACTTGTCTGGTGTCCAATGTTTCAGATCTGTTCTCTCGATCTACTCTTTGGGAGAAATGTCATATTTAGAAATATCTACCCACATTGCTTACAAATATGTATTTTTAATTCCTTGGTTTGTATGATCAGAACTAGCAGATTTGACAAACTCCATGGAAAATATATTCTTATTTAAAATATATCTCTTGCTATCTTGTCATGAGCTTTTTAGTGAGAGTCTATCTTCACCCATAAGCGTCAGTCTAAAAGAATCTGGGGCCAGGCTCAGATGGTAAAAGAATGTCCCTCCAATTCAGGAGACCTGGGTTTGATCCCTGGGTCAGGAAGATCCTCTGGAGGAGGACATGGCAACCCACTGCAGTATTCTTGTCTGGAGAATCCCATGGACAGAGGAGCCTAGCGGGCTAGAGTCCGTATGGTCACTAAGAGTCGGGCACGACTGAGCAACTAACACTACTACTACTACTTTTTAAACAAGAAAACTGTGATATCCAGACAAAGACTGCCGCTCTGTCAGTGTTTATATCCTGCATGAATTACACCCACTGAGGTAGTCAGACACACATACCTAAAAACTTATATATAATCTGAACTCAGTGCATAAACAACTTTTTTTTCTTTTATTTTTTTTTGGCTGCGCCAGGTCTTCGATGCTGCGCACGAGGGCAACTCTCTAGCTGTGGCGCGTGGGCTTCTCATTTGGTGGCTTCTCCTGTGGAGCACAGGCTCCCGGTGCAGGGGCTTCAGTAGTTGAGGTCCGAGGCCTCTAGAGTGAGGGCTCAGTAGTCATGGTGCACAGGCTTAGTCGCCCTGTGCCACGTGGGATCTTTCTGGACCAGGGATCGGCAGATTCTTAACCACTGGATCACCAGAGAAAACTAAACAAACAACTTTTAAAGCAATGACCCATCTAACGACTTTAGTAAAACAGTCAGTATTGACACTCACCCCTGTTATCAGCTGAAATGACCAAGGCTTAACTTCCCCACTTTCTGACAACATTTATGTATCCCATACTTAAACCTGTCAGGAATGTGGGGAAAGATTATTGCCTTGGATATCAGGACTTGGAACCTAATTCTCTGGCCCTTAGTTTTTTGGGGTCTTTTGTGTGTGGTGTAAAAAGATGAATTGGCCCAGATGCTCTTAAAGGTTCCAGACTGCTTTCAGATTCTTCTGCAGAGGAATGTAGGCAAATGGAAAAAAAAAAATTTACCCTCCTTCTTTTAGAAGATGCCCTGTAGACCTGAAAATAATAATATTTGGAATGTCAACATTTTCTGAGAACTTACTATATGCCAGGCACTAGACTGTGAACAGCTTTTTGTGTATTATTTATTCCTTAAGATAATGAAACAATATCACTCCCATTTTGCCAAGGAGACATCATGACTATGCCAGGATCACATAAATGAAAGGAGAGAACTTTTATTCCAAAACCCATTGTCTTACCCATCGCACCACATTTAAAACAACATATGAGCTCAATCGGGCTTCCAAGATGGCATTAGTGGTAAAGAACCCGCCTGCCAATGCAGGAGATGTCAGAGACATGGGTTCAGTCCCTGGGTTGGGAAGATCCCCCAGAAGAAGAAATGGCAACTCACTCCAGTGTTCTTGCCTGGAGGTGCATGCATGCATGAGCTTCATTGTAGAAAAGAACAAGACTCAAGGTTCTCCTTATTTCTGTCTAAAATTAAACATGCATTTCAGTAAATGTGTTTTGTATTTTTTGGAGGCTGTGTTTTGGCTCCCATGGGGAAATAGCATTTTCTTGATAAAGGATGGATAAGCAAAGAATGATCTGTTACATGTGATCATAGGAGTCACGTCCTGTGAGACTTTTTACAGCCCGTTACAATTCGGGTTTTCAAGAATTGCTGTCACTGAATTCCATAAACATCCTTTGTGTTCAGAATATGGTAGCACCTACTCTCAAGGTATTGTTAATATGCTCAGTAAAAACACACTTGCCTTCTGCAGGCTATGGTTTTGCTTTGAAATCTCTGTAATTAAGACATTCTCATTTCAGGCACTGGGTATTACTGAGTTCAAAGAAACAAAGATGTATTTCATCTTTTTTTTTTTTTTCCCTATAGATGATTCATCAATTCCACTCCTCCCGCCTACAGACGTCTAAATTTCAGTTTTCTGAGAAGCTACAAAGCGTGAAGTGGCATCTCCGCATTGAGTCAGAGGACACCGAGTGTTAAACTGTAATACCGCCAAGAGTTTGGTGTCAACCCTCTTAACCTGTTTTCCGGTGTAAGCATCATTAACAATGCTCTTTGCCCTTGGGCACTAAAAGGAAAAGACGCCAGTAACCCTACACCAACTGTTCCACTTAAGTAACTACCTGATGTGCCCGTTATCTTTCCAGGCTATCCGGGGAAGGGGGTGGGAACGTTTGCTCCTGTGTCCCTGGCAAGCCGGCTAATGCTTGTCAAAGCAACAGCTCTGTTCCCTGAAGCTCAATTTCCTGTCCCACATTTGAATCTGCACACTTGGGATAACCAGAGAATACTCACGATTGTGTTTACTGGACTATAAGACAGCACAAACATCAGTGTGTCCACTTCAGACACACACACGCATACAAATCAGACAGGTAACAGGAAATATTTCACACTGAAACACCTTGGTTAAATTTCCAGGTGCATCTGTATTAATTTGAAATATCATTCCTAGAAATTTGCAGGTAATAAGTTTGGAAAGTTCCTCTTCAACATTTTCTTTATTTGATCAAGTAAATCTATTCATCCACATTTTATTTGCTGAAGCAAATATACAAAGTGGTGTGCAGTATGCTGTTCTAAGTTTCTTCAGTCATGTCTGACTCTTTGCAATCCCATGGACTGTAGCCTGACACGCTCCTCTGTCCATGGGATTCTCCCAGGCAAGTATACTGGAATGAGTTGTCATTTCCTACTCCAGGGGATCTTCCTGACACAGGGATCAATCTCACATCTCTTACATTTCCTGCATTGGCAGGCAGGTTCTGTAAATTGCCATGTAGGAAGCCCCATGAAGTGCTGGCTCAGTGGTAAAGAATCCGCCTGCCAATGCAGGAGATGTGGGTTTGATCCCTGGGTCAGGAAGATCTCTTGGAGAAGGAAATGGCAACCAATTCCATATTCTTGACTGGGATATCTCATGGACAGAGGAGCCTGGCAGGATACAGGCCATGGGTCGCAAAGAATCAGACACAACTGAGCAACTAAACAGCAAACATATGACATATTCCAAATATTCACTCAGGATATCGTTAGAAGAGCTATAAGCACTTTTTTAATGTATCAAGATTGCCCCTGGCGATCTTCTTGAGTCTTGACCAGTAGAGGCAGCTAATTAGGTGGAATATTCCAGAGAAATGGAAGTCCCTGCAGAGTGAGATAATTCAAGCCATTCCTTATTTCATAATGAACATTGTAAAAAAAAATGGTTTCTTCATTATGAGAGGAAGGGGCTGCTCTAAGGGAGTGGAGATTGGCAGAAAGAGTGCTACTTGGGTTTTGCAGAAGGAACGTTTTCAACAGTTATATACCCTTAATATTTTAAAAATGTACTTTGGGAATCAAGCAGATCAGCTCTTCCAAGCCAATCATTTTCCAATCCAAGATCAAAAGTGACATTTTAAAAGAGGTACATTAAGAAAAAGAAGAAATTGCTGCAGTTGAGCGATTCCAAGGTCTCATCAACTGTATATAAATGAGTTCTGTGTGTAATCTCCTGCTCGTGTATAACCAAGACCTGAGCTCTCTGCCAGGAAATACCTGTGGCCACTGTTAAATGGGATATGGTCCATCTCATTGGCTCTGAACAGCCTAGGGTGGGAACAGTAAAATACACCTTTATTTGCTGGCTACAAGATGGATGTGGATGCCCAGTCTCACTCTGAGCTGACTTCTTCCCAATATGTGGTGCTCCCAGAACTTTTCACAGAACAGGCTGCTCTGAGCTTCTCCCTAGAACTCCATATATTCTGCTGCAGACAACAACTCTGTGTCCTGGACATGCACGCCCTTCTGGAGACATGATAGAACAGAGCAATCTCCTCCAAGAAAGTGAAAGTGAAGTCTTTCAGTTGTGCCCGACTCTTTGCGACCCCATGGACAGTAACCTGCACCAAGCTCCTCCATCCATGAGATTCTCAAGGCAAGAGGACTGAAGTGGGTTGCCATTTCCTTCTCCAGGGAATCTTCCCAACCCAGGAATCAAACCCAGGTCTCTCACATTGTAGACAGACAATATACCATCTGAGCCACCACGGAAGTCCGAATCCCAACCAAATTGTCAAAGTTTCAAGTTACTTTTCCACCTCGCTGAATAAAAAAGCAGATTCCAAGTCAATCCATAGGTCTAGGGTAACCAATGTCTCATCCTAGGAAGCAGCACCACCATCTTTCTATTTTCCATTTGAAATAAGTCTTTCTTTCTGTCCACCCCAAGCCACTTGCCTCATTAGGTATAGAGACAGGACAGCCGGCTGCCCATTGGTCATCTTCTGCCACGTGAGGAAGACGGTCTCAAGCTGAGCACACAGGTATAGTCATATCTGACCCTCGATGCGTACTGCACAAGTCCTGGTTCTTTTGGTTAAATTTGAAATCTCTATCACCTTGCCTCAAACCATTTAATCCACACTGTATTCCCACTGGTCAATCATGTTAGACCCACCACCTCTAACTCTCTGCTTCTCTTAATATCCTAAACTTGTCATTCTTGTCTCTTCTCCAAGCCTTTGTTTGTACTGTTCCTGATCCTTGAATTTAAATGACTTTGTGTTCAGAGGTATTGCTAATATTTTATAAAGTGCTGGCTATGTGCCCAGTCCTGTGCTGGTCACTTTGCCTATAGTACATTATCTTACCTGTATAATGTCCAAGGAAAATATGGATATTTATTCCTGTCACATCAAACAGGAAACTGAGGCTTGGAGGTCGAAGCAGATGCTGAGATGTCTCTACAAGAACTGCTTCTCTTTTCAAGATGAAGGTAATTCATTCTCCTTGCTGCCAAGGGTGCTGACTGCTCACCTCGGATAATTACTTTACAATATTGTGATGGGTTTTTGCCATTTATCAGCACAAACCAGCATTAGATATATATATGTCCCTTCCCTCTTGAATCTCCCCTGACATCCGTCCCCATCCCATTTCTGCAGGTTCTCACAGAGTTTTTACCCCTTGCAGCAATTGGAAGGGGACTGCTTTTCCTTTCTCCAGGGGCAGCCCCCTACCTATGACTTCTTAGTGTAAGAGTATAAAGGCCTGGACCCCTTAACTTAATTGGGGACATTTCTCTAGGACCATCCCCTGTCCAGAGCTCCCTGTGGGGTCAACTCAGGCCACTGGCGTCACCGCATCCTCTGCCCAGCCTGCCTGCTGCCCTCTCACAGTGCTCCTCAGAGCACTCCCTCTCACACCTCCTGCACACAGATCACAGTTCCAGGGCCTATTTCCTAGGGAACCCAACTCAATGAGGAAGACTGCTGGTGCCCAAAACCAGGAGCAAGGAGGAAGATCTGAGATTTCAACATGACTCTGTTTCAAAGACTGTGTTCCTTTCTCTCTGCTGTTCCTGTTTCCGTCGAAAGACCATCCATCTTTCCCTTCTCAGAGGGGCAGAAACTCTTTTTTTCAGTCTCTCTCTCCAAGCACTAAGATGCTTACATTTCACCAGAAGAAAGTGGGGAAATGTGGCCTCAGGGAGGACGAGTAATCACATAGATGCAGTACATAGATGTGTTTTGTTTGTCCTGTGTTGTCCTTTAAAATGATGGGTCAGTATTTTTTTGATTAGAAGATCTGACCCCAAAATACAGATTACCAACTTCTCTTGCAAAGCCAGAGTAGCTGGCTGTACTGTGTGGTTACTTGGTCAAATGAGCACAGTGCCTGCAGCTGGGTGGTGGCGTGGTGGCCCCTGTGGACACTGTAATTTGTTGCTATTTGCACCACCCCAAGCAATCCCTGACACGGGGTTTGGGGACAATGCCATCAATCGAGTTGCTAGTCTATTTTTATTTTTTTAATGAAGAAAGAGATCTCTCTGTGTGGCTCAACCAAAAAATAGGAAAATTAAAGATAGGCCTAGAAGATTATATATTTAAAAGAAAAGAATAGGAAAAAGCTTTAGGGGAAAGGGAATGAGCGGGAAGCTCATCACCAACTCAATGGACATGAATCTGAGCAAACTCTGGGAGATAGTGAAAGACAGTGAAGCCTGGCATGCTACAGTCCATGGGGTCGCAAAGAGTCTGACACGACTTAGTGACTGGACAACAACAACAATGATGTGTGAGCAGGATGGGTGAGTTACAGTTATATGTCTTATGTTGGTCAATGCATGGTCTTCCCAGCATCTGTGGAAATTCAAGTTTGGTCCGTGGCTCTGCTGAATAGCAGCGCTCTTTACAATAGCCAAGTCAACCAACCCAAATGGAAACAACCCAAATGTCCAGCGACAGATGAAGGATACTGAAGGACATGTACCATATATGGTATATATACACAATTGAATACTACTCAGCCATAAAAAGGAATGAAATAATGCCATTTCCAGCAACCTGGATGGACTTTATAGTAAGTGAAGTAAGTGAGAAAGAGAAAAACAAATACTATATAATATCACTTATATGTGGAATCTAAAATATGATAGAAATGAGCATATGCATGAAACAGAATTGTGGACACAGAGCATAGACTGGTTGCCAAGGAGAAGGGGGATGGAGGAAATTATGGAGTGGGAAGTTGGGGTTAGCAGATGAAAGCTATTATATATGGAATGGATAAACAGCAAGATCCTACTGTATAGCACAGAGAACTATATTCAGTATTATATGATAAACCATAAGGAAAAAGAATATTTTAAAAAAGAATGAATATATACATTCCTATGTGTGCATGTGTGCTCAGTCCTCAGTCATGCCTGATTCTTTGTGGTCCTATGGACTGCAGTCCACCAGGCTCCTCTGTCCATGGGATTCTCTGGGCAATTCTTCATGCTACACTGGACTGTGTAGCCATTTCCTGCTCCAGGGGATCTTCCCAACCTAGAGATCGAACCCACATCTCCTGCATTGGCAGACAGATTTTTTACCACTGAGCCACCTGGGAAACCCATATATATATAACTTAATCACTTTGATGTACAGCAGAAATTAACACAACATTGTAAATCAACTATACCTCAATTTAAAAAAATGTTTAATGAATAAGATCAGGGAATCACACTACAAGTCAGGTGTTGTCCGTGGTCTAACAGAATCAGCCTCAGATCTGGAGTGCATGGAGAGGCGGGTGAGGGAAGAGGAGGGATCTGATTGTGCTTCTGCTGTGATATGGTCCTATGGACAAGTCCCAGAACCTTCCCAATTCTTCTGTAAAACAAGTGATGTATTAGATAATTTCAAAGGTTATCTGTCCAGCTGTAAAATCCTAAAATCTATGATCTGTCTGCTTATTGTTCTATATGATTAAGTTTGCCTGAGTAACAGACATATGAGGGCACGGATTATGTCTGCTATTTCTTTGTATCTTTCACAATGTAAAATGGAAGATAAGCATGGTACACATGTTGATGGATTGAAAGACTCCCTTCAATCAATATGATACACATACTGATGGGCTGATGGACTCCAGAGCTCCAAGTGAGACCCTGTCCACAAGGAGAACCTACCCCAGACTACAGACTTTGTCTAAGGAGAAAGCAGAAAGCAAGAAGACAGAGCTACATTACAGATAGCAGGAGCTGCACACAGCGTGAAAGAAACATAACCACAGCTCACAAATGGAAAATGTCGTAACAGTTCTGGGGGAAAAAAGAGTTAAAACTGTGTTTCCTCCAGCACTACAGTTTCTCATGAACAGAAAGCGCCCTTTGGACGTAGTCTGGAGGGAATTGAAACTCACTACTCTGGAAAATCAATTCAACAGGATGAGAGAAAGTCACAGCTTTCCGAGACCTCGCTCCCACTCTCCTGGCCCCACTTTGTTTCAGAGGCGTGTTTCAGAAAGGGCTGGGGGTATTGGAGACTGATCTGAATCACCCAGAATTTAGCTAAGCTTCTATTCCCTCTTCAATTTCTTGCAATTTTCTAGGCATAGGTGTTTTAAGAGGGTTTTTCCTGAATTTTTGCTTCATTCCAATTGCCAGCTTGGTTTAGACCTATGCCACACTGTAGCTTCTATATCATTTTCCTTAAAAATCCAATCATCTGATAGCTAGTAAGTTTGGCAATCTTCCTGGAGACCAAGGAAGTATGGAGGGGCTCCGTGTTGTATCAAGAAGTCTGTCACCATCTTGCTGTCCCACCCCACCCCTCCACTCCTTTCTGGCTTCAGCACCTTTCAAAAGGCCATATTCCCAACCCATGTCTCTCCCTGGTATACATCGAAGAAGAATAACTTTGAGTTCCCCTCCTTCAACTGCTTTTTGTGGGGGAGGGGAATAGACTCTACAAGCTGGCCTACTTAGAATTCCCAGATCTATCAAGTTCTAGTGAGTAAAAATCTCTCTATACTGCTACACTTAAATATTTTTTAATAAGCCTTCCAAACTGCCTAGAACCCTGGACATAGCATCTCTGTATTTTCTCTGCCAGGCATTTGTATTTAATTCTTAGTGTAGAATATTAAACTGAATGCAATTTCTGGTGACGATTTAATTTAATGCTCTCATTTCATGAAAGTGAAAGTTTCCTGGGTGGCTCAGACAGTAAAGAATCTGCCTGTAATGCAGGACACTTGTTGTTTGAGGTTGGGAAGATCCCCTGGAGAAGGGAATGGCTACTACCCACTCCAATATTCTTGCCTGGAGAATTCCAGGGTATGAGAAGATTTGTGGGCTACAGTCCATGGGGTTGCAAAGAGTTGGACATGACCGAGTGACTAACACTTTCATTTTTACTTTTTCTTTTCATCGCTAGGGAAGCTAAGCCCCCTCACAAATTAAATGTCTCTAGAATTTTTAAATATAACTTGACTACTTTGACCAATGGTCAACAGAAGAAACAGGTCCTTGTTCCACATGGAGAGCTACTGGCTTTGTTCATACCCCAAACCATGTATCATCTATATTACGGGTGATATGAAGAATTTTTCAGGATAATTCTTTCAAAAAATGCTTGATGCCCCACACTCTGATATTAGAACCTAATGTCCACATAATATGGAACCCCACTATATATAATAAGGAATGTGAGTAAACACCTTGATGGGATGACAAATATACATGGGAACCAGCAGGGACAAAACAAAGAAGTTTGAGGCCTTGTGGGGAATTCCTAGAACTATAGGGGTTTTGGTTTAGCTGCCTCATGGGGGTTGGGTGGGTTGGGAGGTGGATAGCTTGGTGGTCTGATGGGGAGGGCACAGCGTTGCATGACACCTGAAGGTTTTATATTTTGTCTCATGGGTGGTGGAGTCACTGAGAAGGTTTAAGAAGAGAGAAATAGTCTATTTTTGCTTTTTATTTCTACAAGAAGGTGTAAGTTTGCCTATAGAAGGATAACACTGAAAATCAAGAAAATGTTTAAGGGCTCTTGCAATGATCCAGATGAAAAATAGAGTAATGGCCAGAGGGGGAAGATAAGGGAACAGATCAGATCAGATCAGTTGCTCAGTCGTGTCCAACTCTTTGTGACCCCATGAATCGCAGCACGCCAGGCCTCCCTGTCCATCACCAACTCCTGGAGTTCACTCAGACTCACGTCCATCGAGTCAGTGATGTCATCCAGCCATCTCATCCTCTGTCGTCCCTTTCTCCTCCTGCCCCCAATCCCTCCCAGCATCAGAGTCTTTTCCAATGAGTCAACTCTTCACATGAGGTGGCCAAAGTACTGGAGTTTCAGCTTTAGCATCATTCCTTCCAAAGAAATCCCAGGGCTGATCTCCTTCAGAATGGACTGGTTGGATCTCCTTGCAGTCCAAGGGACTCTCAAGAGTCTTCTCCAACACCACAGTTCAAAAGCATCAATTCTTCGGCGCTCAGCCTTCTTCACAGTCCAACTCTCACATCCATACATGACCACTGGAAAAACCATAGCCTTGACTAGACGAACCTTTGTTGGCAAAGTAATGTCTCTGCTTTTCAATATGCTATCTAGGTTGGTCATAACTTTCCTTCCAAGGAGTAAGCGTCTTTTAATTTCATGGCTGCAGTCACCATCTGCAGTGATTCTGGAGCCCAGAAAAATAAAGTCTGACACTGTTTCCACTGTTTCCCCATCTATTTCCCATGAAGTGATGGGACCGCATGCCATGATCTTCATTTTCTAAATGTTGAGCTTTAAGCCAACTTTTTCACTCTCCACTTTCACCTTCATTAAGAGGCTTTTTAGTTCCTCTTCACTTTCTGCCACAAGGGTGGTGTCATCTGCCTATCTGAGGTTATTGATATTTCTCCCGGCAATCTTGATTCCAGCTTGTGTTTCTTCCAGTCCAGCGTTTCTCATGATGTACTCTGCATAGAAGTTAAATAAGCAGGATGACAATATACAGCCTTGACGTACTCCTTTTCCTATTTGGAACCAGTCTGTTGTTCCGTGTCCAGTTCTAACTGTTGCTTCCTGACCTGCATACAAATTACTCAAGAGGCAGATCAGGTGGTCTGGTATTCCCATCTCTTTCAGAATTTTCCACAGTTTATTGTGATCCACACAGTCAAAGGCTTTGGCATAGTCAATAAAGCAGAAATAGATGTTTTTCTGGAACTCTCTTGCTTTTTCCATGATCCAGCGGATGTTGGCAATTTGATCTCTGGTTCCTTTGCCTTTCTAAAACCAGTTTGAATATCTGGAAGTTCACAGTTCACGTATTGCTGAAGCCTGGCTTGGAGAATTTTGAGCATTACTTTACTCGTGTGTGAGATGAGTGCAATTGTGTGGTAGTTTGAGCATTCTTTGGCATTCCCTTTCTTTGGTATTGGAATGAAAACTGACCTTTTCCAGTCCTGTGGCCACTGCTGAGTTTTCCAAATTTGCTGGCATATTGAGTGCAGCACTTTCACAGCATCATTTTTCAGGATTTGGAATAGCTCAACTGGAATTCTATCACCTCCACTAGCTTTGTTTGTAGTGATGCTTTCTAAGGCCCACTTGACTTCACATTCCAGGAGAGATACATTTAGGGAATGAGTCCTTGGTTTCCCAGGTGGCTCAGAGGTAAAGGATCTGGCTGGTGAGCAGGAGATGCAGGTTTGATTCCTGGATTGGGAAGATACGCTGGAGAAGGAAATGGAAACCCACTATCATATTCTTGCCTGGAAAATCCATGGACAGAGCAGCCTGGTGGGCTATAGTCCATGGGGTCACAAAATATAGCACAAATTAACACAATATTGTAAATCAACTATACCTAAAAAGAAAAAAGCACTGGCTTCCATAGTCTCAGATGTAGAGACTAAATTAATAGAAATGCTCCTTCTGCATCCAGAGTAGACTTGTGGAAGAACATGTTTTGGTTACCAGAGCAGAGCATGGGTTGTTTTTTGGAGACAAGAGAGGCAGCCTCCCACTGCACCCGGGTCCTCTTTGAGTTGACTCCAGAAGAAGGACATGAGATGTCTTCCAAGGTCCACATGTTCCCTGTGGGTTGGTTTGTGTGTCTCGCTCACAAACTAGGTGGAGGCCAGAGACACTTGCCTCAGGTGCAAAATGTAATAGGGACACCAAAACACTCTGCAATGGAAATAATAATACAAAAGCCCTTTCATGCATTATTGTAATATTAATTACTTATTAATAAAAGAATCATTTGTTGCATTGTGTTATTAATCTTAATAAAATAGTGCTTGATGAAATATTTTTAAAAATCAAAATTAATACCAAACTCCACATTGAATAAAAACATCATAATTTTCATCTTGTCTACACATAATTCCAGCTCTACTTCTGTTTATGCCATTTTGAATATTTCTATAACCTATTATTTCGCATTGTTCAGACTTGTCTCTTAAAAGGCACTGAATGAGACATATAATTTCAACCTATAAAAATAAATTTAATACAAAATGCTGTTCCAGTTAGAAAAATGCTTCATTCTAACTCCCAGAGAGTCTAAGATGCTTCAGCCTAACAGGCTGTATTTACGGGTATCATCTCTGGCTTCCCAGGCGGCTCAGTTGGTAAAGAATCTGCTTGCAATGTGGGAGACTTGGGTTTAGTCCCTGGGTTGGGAAGAGCCCTGGAGAAGGGAATGGATACTGGCTCCAGTATTCTTGTCTGGAGAATTCTATGGACAGAGGAGGCTGGCGGGGCCACAGTCCATGGGGTCACAAAGAGTGGGACACAACTAAGCAAGTAACACTTTCTCTGGCTTAGCCAGGAGCCAGCTAGCCTCCATTTCTTGCCCGCATTACCTGAGTGCCAAACTGGGAGCTGGAGCCACTTTATTAAGGATTAAAACATTGTTTTATTCTTCTGCTTTGGAAGTCCAGTAACTTGAGAAGAGGAGATAGGCTGGCAATGGGACTATGGCAAGCTGGCAGAAACAAAAATAGCTGTGAAGCTGCTTTTGTGTGTCTATTTCACACGTCGATTTCCGTTTCAGGGCCAGAACCTGGAAGTGCCCCAGGGGTCCAGAAAAGATGAAACTTGAGGTAGGAATGAATGAGTGACCGCTAGGCGTGTTTCAGTTCCTGTCTGGGGAGTAGAAGCTGCAGATAGCAAGAAAATACTAGCTTTTCTTACAGAGCTTATGCAGGCTGGAACTTGGGAGGAAAAACTGACCAATTGCACCCTGAACCACAGCTCTGGGGAGGGAATTGGTCAATTTTCCCATGGCACTCGTGTCTGCGCCATTCATGCAGAGTGTCTTCTGGGTTCTTCGTAGTTAAGCTGGCTTTATGAGTAAGTAGGTGAGATGCAGGATGAACCAGATGGGCTTTGGATATGGTACCAGAGTGTATCCCAGCTGTTACTAAGCTAGCACTAGCATTTAACTAGTGATCTTATCTGAGTGTCTGCACCATCCCAAGCCTCAACTTCCTCACCCTTGCAGGACAGGTATTAATATGAGATTGTGCTATGCATGCTAACTCGCTTCAGTTGTGTTTGATTACTTGCAATCCTCTGGACTGTAGCCCCCCAGGCTCCTCTGTCTATAGGATTCCCCAGGCAAGAATATTGGAATGGGTTGCCACTTCCTCCTCCAGGGATCTTTCCAACCCAGGGATCAAATCCAGAACTCTCTTGTGTCTCCTGCTTTGGCAGGTGGGTTCTTTATGACTAGCACTACCCAAAAGGCCTGAGATCACAACTATTAAATTCTTTAATATGTCACCTAGCATGGAACCCATAACCTAAGAGGGGGCAACAAGCATCCTTCCCAACCAAACTTCCCAACCAACCCTAAAATTTCAAAGGCAGAGATTCTCTGATTCTGACTTTTAGCAATTAATTTACATTTCCCTAGTAGATCTAAAACTCCAAAGCACTTTGCCTTAAAACCATTCTATTGTGTCCTCCAAACATTATAGGGAGTTAGGCAAGGCAAGAATTATTCTCATTATTTTTAAATGGAAAAATTAGAACAACTGGTAGAAGACAAGTCTTCTGGCTTTTACTCCAATCAAGTTTCTACCACTCTGAACTTTCTCTTCTGCAAATAATACGAACACAATACATGTTTGTTGACTATACAATTTCGGTAAACTACATGAAAAGTCCAAAATACAGATGTTCTCATCCTCCACCAGAAAAGTGCAGTGTTGAGGTTTTTTTCTCATGACAAGTTATTAAGTTGCTCAAGATGAAAGGATTTGTCTTTATATATCTTTTTTTAAAAAAAACAATGTTTTAAACTGTGTTAATTTCTGGAGTACAGCAAAGTGATTCAGTTATACAAGTATATATATGTATGTTTTTCATATTCTTTTCCATTATGTTTCACCACAAGATATTGAATATAGATCCCTATGTTATACACTAGGACCTTGCATATCCATCCTATTTACAATAGCTGCATCTGTTAATCCCAAACTCCCGATACCTCTTTATGTATCTTTGAATCCCCTGCAATATCAAGACGTAGGTAAACACAATAACTGGGATTAATTTTTTTGACTGACTGATTTATAAATGATCATTGATATATGGATGTTAGAGGTTTTCTTACATTAAATGTTTGCCCATGTTTTCATAAACAAATGAAATGGAGAATGAGCTTGTGTTCATGTCAATTGAAGTGTTAACACTCAACCCAGAGCACATAATCTGCTACAGTCACCAGCTCCACAGTCACATTGGGAGGGTTTTGTACCAACTTAGCCAGAGCCGCCTCCCTTCTGCCCCAGCAGTCAGAGCTCTTTGGGAGTTCATCTTTCACAAACACGTTAGAAATACTGAAGCCATTCTATGGGTCAGCACTGAATTTAAGGAGCCACATATCAACTTGAATCAGACTGATTACAACTCCTCTGAACCTAATTGGCAAAACCTAACTGCATTCATGTTTTATTAAAAGCAACTTTCATTACACAGGCGGTGCTGTCAGAAAAATAAATTACATCTGCAAGCACTTAGGTATAAAATTTTGCAGATAACTTCCAGTCGTCGGTAATTTTATATTAGAAACTGTTTTTCCAATACATGCTAAAACTTTGTTCATCAGCATTAAACATGCTTTACCTACCACTCTCAGAATATTTATAGGATTTGTAATATAACCTCCTTTTTTATTCTTTAGTGATTTAGTAAACTGTTTTCCACCAACTTTATTTTTGGCAGCCTCTGTAGGCCTTTTGGAAACCATAAATTGGTTTGCATTTTATATTCCACTGTTTACCATTCGCCCCCCACCCTCTGCCTTAGAATAGATTTCAATCCATTAAAAAAAAAAAAAAAGTGGTAGGTGTTGGCTGCAAAACAAGTGAATTCTACTTGAAACTACAACAAATGACTCATATAACCTTACAGATGGGAAAAAGTATACAAAAGACCCATTTCACTCTCTCACTCTGAATACAATATTTGAGTTCTCACTATGGGGAGTTTTAGCTGATTGCACCTACAGGATTTCCCAAAAGTTCCCTTTTCTTAATTGTACCCTTAATTTGCAACAGTGTGATTTGGGTATATTTGTCGCCGCTACCACATGCAATTCAATCTTTGTAGAAATTCAGAACAATTTTTTGAGCAACGTACATTGACTAGCAGTTGCTTCAGAAAATAAAACTCTCTCTTTTGAGCTAAGTTTAGACTTACAGCAGAATTGCAAGGATTGTACAGAGTTCCCATATGCCCTTCACTGAGCATGCTTTATTAACATCTTACGTAACCATAATACATTTGTCAATGTAAGAAATTAACATTGGTACAATATTCAACTCATCTGCAGACATCTTTTGGGTTTTCCAAGTTTTCCCACTAATGTCTTTTTTGTTCCACAATTCGGTCCAGGATCCCACATCACATTTAGTTTTTACATCTTCTTAATCTCCTCCAATTTGTGACAGCTACTTAGCCTGGCCTTGTCTTTTATGACCTGGAACCTTTATGAAGAGTCCCAGGCACTTACTTTCTATAATGCTTCCTAGTTTGGGAATGTATAATGATTTTCCATGATGAGCTTAGAGTTATACTTGATTGGGAAGAATACCGTAACTACAGCAGTTTTCACTGTGATGCTGATGCTGATGGTCTATTTTCTTTCTTCTTCCTACTTATTAATTGGAATTCTTCTGTAAAGAAGAGTTGTGCTTTATACCCCATATCTTTATTTGCTCTATGTCCATGTTAGTCACTCAGTCGTGTCCAACTCTTTGCAAGCCCATGGACTGTAACCCACCAGGCTCCTTTGTCCATGGGAATTCCCCAGGCAAGAATACTGGAGTGGGTAGCTGTGCCCTCCTCCAGGGGATCTTCCCAATCCAGGTATCAAACCCGTGTCTCTTATGCCTCCCGCATTGGCAGGAGGTTCTTGGCCACTGTTTAGGTTACAGCAATCATATCATTGGGGCTTTCCTGGTAGTTCAGCAGTAAAGGATCCACCTGCCAATGTGGGAGACTTGGGTTTGATTCTTTGAGTCGGGAAGGTGCCCTGGAACAGGAAACGGCAGCCCCTTCCAGTATTCTTGCCTGGAAAATCCCATGGACAAAAGGGCCTGGTGGGCTACAGTCCATGGGCTTGCAAAGAGTTGGACGCGACTTAGCAACTAAACAACAAGAACAACAATCAAATCATTATTTATTTGTAGCTTACATTTTTCCTAATGCCTTGATCACTGGGAATTTTTCCAGCTGGCTCTTGTGACCTTTTAACACGCACCTCTTCCTTTTTTTCCCGAATCCACTGTTTCTGGCACCACAGTATGCTCCAGGTTCATCTTACATGTTCCTTGCCCAAACCCTGCCACGAGCCTCTTTTCCAAAGAGCTTTTGTCCATTTACCTGGAGAAGGATTTTTAGATACTAGGAATCCTCACTGATATGGGATGTTACTGTTTTTTATACCTTCTCAAAAGATAGAGCTAAGATATGGGCATCTGTATATGTACACTAACCCATGTGCACACTTATCTATATTAATTTCTGTATCTGTCTATCTGCATACAAATTTTAAAAACCAGGGTTTTGTTTTTTTTCACTGATACTGCTGACTCTAAACCAACACCATGGGGTTTATTCTAGCCTTCTTCACTTCCTCATATGTAACTTCTTCGTCTGACAGTGAGAAACCCATGTCTCACTATCTACCATGGATTTTCTTATTTCTCCATCCCTGTTATACATAGAAAGTAGTTTCAGAATTGCTAACTCTGCCCCTGGGAAAAACTAATGTACTAATTAGAGAACAGTGTCCAAATATGCAGGGTTTTTTTGCCACTAGCCTTATGGCATCCAGTCAGAACACTATTTTTTCCAAAGTTACTTAGGTTAGTTCCTTTCTTCCGCACTCTCTTCAGTGTGGTTATTATGTATTGGCAACCAAGTTTAATTCATTTGTCTCTGTTCCCTCTCAGGTTCTCTCCACAACCTCGTTGTGTTTTTTTCTTAAATTTATAACAAATAATGTTCCCTTTGTGGCATATAGTTCTGCAGACATTGACAAATGCATGGAATTGTGTGTCCAGCACTTACAGAATAATTCCATCACTCTAAAATTCTTTCATGCTGAGCCTTTGTATTCAACCCATCTTCTTGTTCCTGGCAATCAGTGATCAGTTTTGAGTTTCTGTAGAAGTTTTGCTCTTGCCAGACTGTCCTTAAATGGAATCATATTGTAGCCTCTGGGGTTGAGCACCTTTCTCTGAGCAAAATGCATTTAAGCTGCAACTATGTTTTTGTGTCCATCCAGAGTTTGTTCCTTTTTCATTGCTCAGTAATGTTCCATCAAGTAGATTTACCAAACATTTTGCTTATCCATTCAATAGTTGAAGCTCAATGGGTTATTTCTCTCATTTTTCATGTGTTCAGTGTCATAGATTAAGAAACTCTTTAACCCAAGATTACACTACTTTCTCCTATGCTGTCTTCAAGAAGTTGTATAGTTTTACATTTTATATTTAAACTATTATATGATCACATAAGGGCTGCCCTTATAGCTCAATTGGTAAAGAATCTGCCTGCAATACAGGAAACCCTAATTCCATTCCTGGGTTGGGAAGATCCACTGGAGAAGGGATAGGCTACCCACTCCAGTATTCTTGGGCTTCCCTTGTGGCTCAGTTGGTAAAAAATCCACCTGAAAAGCAGGAGACCTGTGTTCAATCCCTGGGTTGGGAAGATCCCCTGGAGAAGGGAAAGGCTACCCACTCCAGTATTCTGGCCTGGAGAATTCCATGCACTGTATAGTCCATGGGGTGACAAAGAGTTGGACACAACTGAGTGACTTTCACTTTCACTTTCATGATCACATCCAAAGAAATGTCCAAGTGTTTCATTGTAGTTCTTAACAGTGAATGTGGAAAGTAATTTTCTGGCCAGCTCAGCAGCCAAGTGCGAGCAGCAGGCCTGGTGTTGTAGCTGGAGAAGCTACATCCAAGAGCTTTCAAGGGGACCTGACTATCAGCACGTAGAGAGTCCAGGGCACTCACCTAGGTCGCCCCTGGCCATCACCACATTAGGACAAAATATCCTATATTTTAAAATAACTGCATGCAGTCCATATACGACTCTAGTTCTTTGAGCAGAGAAAGATCAAGAATATTGCTGAAGACAGACAGTATCCTTAGGATACAATAGGGTTGGAAGGGGCAGAGTTTCAGAAATGGCAGATGAGGAGGTGCCAGAATCCTGATAATTCTCCCAGACTCATGCCCCTCCTTCTACCCACATCCAAGCCTTCCCAGAATCCTCCAGCTCTCACTTGTTACACACCCAGAAATCCATCCATGGCTTTTCATATCCTCTGTGAATCCTCTGGTTCAAGCTACCATCTAAGAAATGCAGCAAGACCCGCATGGCTTCCTGGTCCTACCTTAACAAAGCACCACAGGTTGAGTGGCTGAGAACAACAGAAATGTATGTCTCACAGTTTTGGAAGCCAGAGGTCCAAAATCACTCAGCCAGTAGGACCAGGCTCCCTCTGAATCTTCTAGATAAGAGTTTGGTCCAGGCCTTTCTGCCAGATTCTGGTATTTCCCTGGCTTTGGTAGCATAACTTCA
Source organism: Bos indicus x Bos taurus (assembly GCF_003369695.1). Classification (NCBI taxonomy): domain Eukaryota; kingdom Metazoa; phylum Chordata; class Mammalia; order Artiodactyla; family Bovidae; genus Bos; species Bos indicus x Bos taurus. The sequence goes on from NC_040093.1 coordinate 45,817,335, forward strand.
ATTTTCACAAGGCATTCTCCCCAAGTTCCCAAACTCCAGACTCTGTTTTAGTCAGGGTTCCCCAAAGAAAGAGAACTGATAGATTTATCAAAGCATACATGTGAAGGATACACACACACACACACACACACACACACATATGTGGCACTAGTGGTAAAGAATCCCCCTGCCAATTCAGGAGACATGAGAGATGTAGGATTGATCCCTGGGGTTGGGAAGATCCCCTGGAGGAGGGCATGGCTACCCACTCCAGTGTTCTTGCCTGGAGAATCCCATGGACAGAGGAGCCTGGTGGACTACAGTCCATAGGGTCACAAAAAGTCGGACATAACTAAAGCAACTTAGCAAGCATGCAGCATATAAATACATATATACATATACAGATATATGTATATATAAATATGTATATACATACATATGTGTGCATGCTAAGTCTTTATATATATACATATATATGTACATGTGTGTGTGTGTGTATATATATATATATATATCTAGAGAGAGAGAGAGAAGGATTTTCAGGGATTCACTTCTGCAATTGTGAGGCTGGCAAGTCTGAAATATGTATGGCAGGCTGGCAGGCTGGAGACTCAGGTAAGAGTTGACATTGAAGTCAGAAGTCTGGATGCCACGAGGCAGCAGGCTGGAAACGGGCTGGGTTTCTGCACTTCTACCCTGGCACCAGGTAGCTGCTCGTCAACTTGGAGAATGGGTTCATATCAGGGCTCAGTGTTAGTCTCCACTGCACCCAGCAGTGGCTGTAGCCAGGTCAGCCCTGGTGAGCTGAAGCCCCTGTCGCTGAGCCCGTGGGTAACTTCCATCCCCACCACCACATCCACTTTGTTCGTGAGCCCATTGGGTGATGACAGGGGTGGCTGGGGGAATTGACAACGGGTATCTTCAGGATAGGTGACCCTCCTGCTGCTGCTGAGTCACTTCCGTTGTGTCCGACTCTGTGTGACCCCATAGACGGCAGCCCACCAGGCTCTCCTGTCCCTGGGATTCTTCAAGCACGAACACTTGGATAGGTCACCCTCCTATCCACTCAATTATTAAAATCCTCCTCTGCCGAGGTCACCCTTTGGTGAACATTCACATATGACACAAATGTCTTCATGGTTTTGCCCATTCAGAGAGATTTATTCACATACCTCTCCCCCAAATCTCCTTGTCATCGATTTTCCAATCATTCTCCTTCTAAGTCCCTGACCATCCAGCCAAACCATTGGCCACATGACGGCCATGCCTCAGTATATAATTGTACCTCTGGCCGTTCTTCTTCCAAGCAAAGTGAATAACCAGGTACGCTGCCCAAAGTTCTGATCACTGGGAGGATTTTCCTTCGGGCATGTATGAGAAACAGGCTGTGATGCTTTAGCTGTTTCCTTTCACAGAACCATCTGTCAACCAAACCTAAGTTTCTCTTCCTCTGTCAGCTGATCACTGATGGTGGGGACTCCCCATGAGAACATCAATGGAGCCTGGGAGAGAGAAGACAGCATAGCAGGAGCAGAGCCCATGGTATTTGGGCCACCCATTCATCTAACTCACTTGTGCCTTCAGCTCAGGTCCAATCTTATATACCATTTCCATTTGAAAGTGGAGGCCTGCTGTGCACACCCAGTTTTATGGCTTGTGGGTCAGATGGTCAGTTCATGGTGGCAGCTCAGGTCATTTGGCAATCTAGCAACTCAGAGTTGTGGGTTTACTCTCTACCAAGGCCCAGTGATAGGCCTAGAGCTTTTTCTCAAAAGAGGAGTAGTTATCCACCCAGGATGGCTGGGCTTTGCTCCAAAAATCCTAAGGAACTGTGCTGTGATTCACCTGTAGGGGCTTGCCACTCCAGACAGCATCCTTACCTACTACTACCACTCCAAGTACCACTGGATCTACTGGATCATATGATCCAAAAAGCAGCCTGCACATCAGCCTGGACCTTTGCAGAGCCTTGTCTTGCTCTGGGCCCCACTGAAAACTAGCATCATTCAGTGCAAAGTATTATATATCAGATGGATAAACAACAAGGTCCTACTGTACAGCACAGGGAAAGGTATTCAATATCCTGTGATAAACCATAATGAAAAAGAATATGAAAAAGGAAAAAAATATATATATATATTCATATGTGTATGTGCAGGCATTTCATCACACTGAGGTAAAAGGCCTCTGAATTTTAGTCAGATATATTTCCCATCCACTAGCATGTAAATGTCTTATCACTAAGTCTTGAGTAGTAGTTGCTACCTCTTGCTCCATAGATCCATTCAGCATGGTGGTTGTGATTTAGTCCCTAAGTTGTGTCAGAATCTTGCAACCCCATGGACTGTAGCCTGCCAGGCTCCTCTGTCCATGGGATACTCCAGGCAAGAATACTGGAGTAGGTTGACAATTCCTTCTTCAGGGGATCCTACTGACCCAGGGATCGAACTCGAATCTCCTGCATTGCAGGCAGATTCTTTACCAACTGAGCTATGAGGGAAGCATTCCCTCCATTCAGCATAATGTCATTTATATGATGGACAAGAGTGATGGGAGGGGCTATCAGGATCTCTGCAAACTGAATTATGACACAGGGCTGAAGAGTTGATATACCCCCAAGATAAGACAGTGAAAGTGTATTTCTGGTCTTGCCAGCTGAAAGTAAAGTGCTTCGGGTGGGTCTTCGAGCCAGGGATAGAGAAAAAGGCATTTGCCAGATTAATAGCTACCTATCAGGTACCCAGTTACGTGTTAACTTGCTCAAGCAATTAAACTACATCTGGTACAGCCCTGGCAATTGGAGTCACCCCCTGGTTAAACTTAATCCTGTCATTCTCCAAGATCCATTGGTCTTCTTGTCTGTTCCACAGGCCGAACAGACAGGTTGAAGGGGGGATGTGGTAGGAATCACCACACAACAGGGCCATCTTGCAAGACTGATCGTGTCAGTAGTCTCTGCAGTCCCTCCAGGAATATGTTATGGCTTTTGCTTTCCTATTTTCCTAAGTGGAAGCAGTTCTTTTTTAAAATTTATTTTGTAATTGAAGGATAATTGCTTTACAGAATTTTGTTGTTTTCTGTTGAACATCAACATGAATCAGCCATAGGTACACATATTAGCTTTCCACTTGGCCTTTTTCATCAGAATATACCTCACTCCATAGGTCAGGGCACCAGTATGGGGATTTTGCTTCCTGCTGAGTGTATCTTTTTCAATTATGGATTCTGGAGCTGGGAAATGACCACAGGATACATTCAGGAGCCCAGTGGGCTCACTTTGAGACAGACCTGAGCTGAAACTTTATCAATCACCTGACTTCCATTAGCCCCTACTCTAGTAAGGGACCACAGTGAAGTTTTGGGTCTCTGGGAATTAGCGTTAGTTCAGAGCCAGTATCCAGTAGTCTCTAAAAGGTCTGATTATTTTCTTTTCCCCAGTACACACTCAGCCTGGTAAGACACCATAGGTCCCTTTGGAGAGGGGTGGGAGAACGATTAACAGAATAATTTTGTGCAGTGTACTGGGGTCCTCCCTCCAGGAGCTCAGTCTCCCCTTTATTTAGGGGGTTCTGGGTCTATAAACTGGCTCAAGTCTCGAGGAAGGACCATGAATCCCTGTTTCTATTGTTCAGATTAGATTTGTTCACTTGACCTAGAACTTTTCTGCTGGTCTTCTGATCAAGTAAGAATTTAGCAGACCTCCTATTTCACTTCTAGAAATGCCATGATCAACTAACCAACACTATTGTTCTGTGGGAGTCTGACTACACTGCTTGTGGCTTTGACTCCACTGTCCATCATGGAAACCATCCCCACCTTGCCTTTGGCCACTGAGTGTCACCACATGGCCCTTTCACTGGACAATCTAGTTACTCCCAGTACACTTAGGCTTCTTAATTCAATCACCAGAGTCTCTACTGTAAAGGACTGGCTTACAGAGAAGAATGACCACAGAGCTCTTCAAGGTGCTGGGGTGCCCCTCACAGATTTATTTCTTATAGTCATGGTGAAGGTATGTCTACTGTAGACTGAGCTCCTCGGGCTGCTTTACTTCCAGGCCTTTGCTCACCAACTCTTAGGAATGTCTTCCCTCTGGAGTCAAAAAGAGTCAGACACGACTGAGCGACTAAACAACTCCAAGAAGAGTCTTGGATGCTCTTGTCTTCCCGACTCCTCAAAGGTAGCATTCCTGAGTCTTGGATGCTCTTGTCTTCCCGACTCCTCAAAGGTAGCATTCCTGAGTTTATTTCTGCACCTGGAGGTCATAAGATACCACCTGCTGAATATGAAGACTAAAATTTGAGAGCAGAGGGTGGAGCACCCCAGCGCTCGGACCCACTCCTGGGATTAGAAACAGGCAGGTCTCACAGTGCTCTCCCCAGCCACTTGCAGGGAAGCAGAGTTGACTTCGGACTCCCCGGTCTCTTTCCGTCCTACGAAACATGCCTTTTCTGTTCTTGGCTTAATAGCATAGTTGGATGCAGCAGAATTACACATGTGCTGCTGTGAAACGTGAAATCAGAGCCAGGCGGGACCTCCCCTGAGAAAGGCTGCCTATAAATCGTAAACCCCTTAAATGAATAGCTTAGAGGCACAGGGTTGCCTTGGGTGAGGGTTAATTGGGTCGGGTACAAAGAGTTTTATGTTCATAACTGACTGTCCATCTCGCCTCTTCCTGATTTTCTGAAAGTTATTTTGCTCCAGGACAAATTTGTATTTGCTTTTCTGACAATGATCGGTTTGAAGCTCAACTCTTTTCAGCTGTTGGGAACTTGTAGCAGGCTCAATATCTAACAGATTTTCTCTCTCTGACGCATCCGTTTCAGATACGTCGAAATGGAGTTTGAGGTTTTCAGGGTTTAAAAAAAAAAAATCCTTCTTCTCTTTCCAGAGTACTGCTTCAGGTTATTATTTTTGCTCTGGTTTTTTTAAGCCCTCAAAACAGCTTTTTTTCCCCTTTTTCTTTTTCATTCTCTCACACATCTTCAGCTAAGACTGCAGCTTCTATGTGTCAGTGCTAAGTGAGAAGCTGAAGTCCAAGGTCTAAGAACTCAGACTCTGTGTTCAGCTGGACTTGAAAGCCAACACTAGCTCTTGGACTGCTAGCACTGTGACTTGAGACCAACCATTTAACCTTGCCGATCCTTGGTCTCCTCATCTGCAGGATGGTTCTGAAGACCACTCATGGCTTTTGTGTGATTTAATAGACGACATGTGCAAAGTGCATGCTTACTTAGCATAGTAGTTGAATGCACAGGCTCTGGAGCTAGGCTGCCAGGGTTCAAATCCCACCTCCACCTTGGACAAAAGTTCCCTGTGCCTCAGTTTCCTGAATTGCAAAGGGAGACCCATAGATGCCTTTCCATATTGGATTTTCATGAGGATTAAATGAGCCAACATATGGGAAATGCTTAGAGCCTGCCACATAATAAGCAATCCAAAGAGTGGTAGTTATTAAGATTAAGGGAGTAAAAAAGAAGTTTCCAGCTGCAAAGTTGTCACTTTCAAAATAATCTGCTCATAATAATATTAACTTTTCTTTTGAAATGAAACACAAAAAGTTCCAATCACCCCAGTTTCCCCCCTTCTACAAGGGCAGCTCTCCTGGGCATCCAGAAAGAATGGGAGGAGGAGGTACAGAATGAAACCCTGGGGAACACAAAGGAAGAAGCTACAGGTTTCCTCCCCCGCCCCCTCCCCCCCCCCCCACCCCACAGCCCCGCACCGGCACTGCTTTAAAGCCAAAGTGACCAAAGTATAATCATAGCCTGGACTGGATGAAAATGGTAAGACCAGAGTGCCCTCCCAGTACAGCTAAAATTGATCTTATTTGTGGGTGGAGCGGGGAGAGATAAATTAAGAGTTTGGGGTTAACATATACACACTCCTATATATAAAGTAGGTGAACCACAAGGACCGACTTGTGTAGCACCAAGAACTTTACTCAATATTTTATAATAACCTATAAGGGAAAAGAATCTGAAAAAGGATTCATATATATGTGTAAGCTTTCTAGATGGCTCAGAGGGTAAAGAATCCCCCGGCAGTGAGGGAGATGCAGGAGACGTGGGTTTGATTCCTGGGTCAGGAAGATACCCTGGAGAAGGAAATGGCAATCCACTCCAGTATTCTCACCTGGGAAATCCTATGGACAGAGGAGCCTGGCAGGCTACAGTTCAAAGGGCCGCAAAGTGTCGAACATGACTGAGTATGTGTGTATATATGTATACACACACACACGTACATAAAACTGAATCAGAGTGCCATACACCTGAAGCTAGCACAACATTGTAAATCAACTATATTTTGATAAAAGAAAAAAGGAAAGAAAAAGTGTAAGGTCATATTGCCCTCCTGATACAGCTAAAATTTCTCTTCTTTGTGACTGAGAGTACCACCTGATAGAAACAGGAAAGAATAAAAAAGTGTCATAAAGAGAATCAAAAGAAAGACATCATGGCACCCTGGAAGAAAAGATGGAAGCACTTCTGTCTCTAATTTGCTACATCCTGATTCTTTTGTATTTCTTGTTCTGGAAGAGACTTTTGTATTTGTTCAATACTGTCTCCATTCTGCTTGAGCTAGTCTCAGTTGATTGCTATTCCTTGTAAGCAAAGAGTCTTGATGTACTGCAGTTTTCAACATGAATGTGCTGGGTAAGACAGAATGTCATTTCTTAAATCCCTCTAAGGTGTTACAGCAGCCACACAGGTAGAATAAGGCAAAACTCAATGTGCCAGACCTATTTAGAACTTTCTCCACCCCCAATATTATGACTATAAGGATTTTTTGTCTTGCTTACTCTAGCTGACTCACTTCAAAATGTTCCATTACTTCTAGCTCTGCTATTTGCTTAAATGGAACTGGTGAGTGAGGGGTTAAGCTAGAAACAACACAAAGTCCTCTAGTTTACAAACATTTGATTTCTTGGAATTCTCCCTTCATTCCTCAAAACCGGAAACTGACATTTGCTGGAAAGAAGCCCTGGGAGGGCAGAGTCCAAGGATTCGCTCTCACCATGAGTCACACCCCAGAAGCGACTAGGGAGGGGACAACATGACACAGTGGAAAGAGCATGGCTCTGGCTGTGGGGTCGCCTGGCTTCCGGGAAGGGTTCTCCACTATCTCCCTGTTAAATATGGAGCCAATCACTTCTCCTCTCTGACTCCCTGTCTTCACCACTAAAATGAGCGGCTGGCAAGTGCCCAGTGGCTCAGTTCCCCATCAAAGCCTGCGATCTGCCTGGGATCATTGGGAGCAGTTTTAATGAATGGCATGTAGAACTAGGAGACTCATCTGATTTCTAAAGTCTCCTCCAACTTCTTGCCAGAACAGGAAGCTCAGAGAAGGTGACTCTCAGGTCCAATGCCTGAGAGATTTGCAACAGGAGAGGAAATGAGACAAAATCCGACAAAATCATTTTGGGTGCAGCCTAACAGGATAATGGTAGCCTTAATTTCTGCTGAGATTCTGCCATTTCTCCTGCCTTCCTCCTAAGAGACAGACAATCACAATGGAATTTTCCAGGATTTTCAAGTATCATGATTCCCTAGATAACATGCAGTAAAAACTAGGAGAATGACTCCTACCCTTTGGGATGGAAAGTTTTGTTGATAAAATGATTTCCTAGCCTACCTTTGGGAACTTGTGCATAGACCCCAGAGTCTAAAGTTGCAGCTCTTCTAATGTTGTACTAGCTCCCTGAGCCATTGTTCAGAGAAGTGATGTCAGGTCCTTCTCATGGGTGTGACCCATGTAGCACTGTGGCCACAGCTGGCTATAGTATAGGCTCTTCCGTGATGCTGATACACGAGGCGTCGCTTCCACTTGGTCTTTTGCCAACCTCCTCCCCAACTCCAGCCCCTGTTGGCTTCCCTGCTGGCTCAAACAGTAAAGAATTTTCCTGAAATGTGGGAGACCTGGGTTTGAGCCCTGGGTTGGGAACATGCCCTGGAGAAGGAAATGGCAACCCACTCCAGTATTCTTGCCTGGAGAATCCCATGGACAGAGGAATCTGGTGGGCTACCATCCACCCTGGGGTAGCAAAGCATTGGACACGACTGAGCAACTAACACTCACCAGCCCCTGTCATCCAGTGAGGAAGGAGAAAACAAACACACAAAAAAACTGCCTGCAGAGGAGTCCACGTTCTGGATAACTAGCCGGTCCTGAGTCACAGCTGTCTCTCGCCTCCTCCTGTCCTCAGAGACACGGCTGTTTGTGTCCTTAACCTCCACTGACTTCCCTGTGAACATGTGACGCTCACTCAGGGCCTCTGGGCGCCAACTGGTACAGTGGTAACTCCTGACAGGTTTCTGTTTGGTGTGCTTGCTTTGTCATTAAAAGAAACAATTTTCAAGGTGTAATTCCTAATGATAGCTTTAAATTTATTTTTTATTTCAAAAAAATTTTATGGGAGTATCGTTGATTTATAACATTGTATTTGTTTCAGATGCACAGTTAAGTCAGTTACACATATACATGTATCCAGTCTTTCTTTAAATTCTGTTCCCATATAAGTCATAACAGAGTATTGAGTAGAGTTCCCTATGTTATACAGTAGGTTCTTATTAGACATTTATTTCACATATGGGGTCGCACAGAGTCGGACATGACTGAAGCGACTCAGCAGCAGCAGCAGCAGGGTGCACATATCAATTCCAATCTACCAGTTTATCCCCCCAACCCCCGGCTAACCATAAATTTGTTTTCTACATCTGTGACTCTAGTCTTATAAATAAGTTCATTTGTACCCCCCCTTTTTTAGATTCCACATAAAAGTGATATTTTCCTTCTGTGTCTGACTTTCTTCAGTCTTTAGACAAGCATAGATTCTAATCCTGAACCCTCACTCTAGTCCTTTGAGCCATTTGACTTTGAATTTAGTTTCCCCTAGCTCCAGGTTTCTAGTGCAGTGGGAATATGTGTGACACTTGCCTCAGAAGTAAAGGGCGGTAATTTATGCAAAGCACTTATTCCCCTGACTTGCCCAGCATTAAAGCTCAGAGCACGTCATCCACCATCACATTCTTTTCCTGATACTAATAGAGTTCCACGCTGACCCCATCTTGGCCTCTGAATAAGACAGCCAGAGACTGCATGGCGTGGGACCCTTGCTTTTGCTGGAAAGTGAATACCTTTTCCTGACTCAGAAACAACCAACACACACTCCTAAGACCCGTGATGTGAGTCATGGGAAGAGACACTGAAACTACTGCATTGTTTATCTCCAAGCCCTTATGCAATAGTTTTCCCACTATTTTTAAGCTTTCTGTCCCCTTCCCCCTCCCAGTCTTCCCTTTCCCCGACTTCAACCCCCTACAGACCCAGCTCCTTGTTCAGTTCAGCTATTTCAGTTTGGGGTTGAATGGTCTAGACAGGAACCCAAAAAATGCACAGTCTGCATACTGGTCCCCCTCTGGGCCTCACAATTATTCCAAACAGAGCCCAGGGACATGAGACTGGTTGAGAGAGGAACTCAGGTTCCATCAGATCATCCATCCAAAGCACGTATCATAGAGCCTGGCACGGTGCTCAAGAAATTGCCAAAATACAAGATTATGGTTCTAGGGAGGTGTTCATTCCCTTGGTTTTTATTTTTCTGGTCTTTTTTTCATTCTTAAGAGAACATTATGGCCCATGGCCAATCTCTAGGCTACCTTGGAACAAAATAGGAAAGAGAGTTTGGCCTGATTCTGGTGGGCTTCTCCAACCCTTGACATAGTCTTAGCACACACCGCTGTACCCTTTAGCTATCCTACTTGTTGATCTGTGTAACCCAAAACCACAGAATCTTGGTGGCATAGAGCAGTAAGCACTTATTCAGCTCAAGTGCCTGTGGGTTGGCCAATCTCATTCTCCTCCTGGCCCAAAGGTGCTTGCCTGGGCATGACTTATTTAGAGTGATGGTGGGTGCAAGTGTATATTCTCAACCACATAGACCCATTCTATTTCTACTACCTCCTTTCTGATCCGATCTCATTGGCTGAAATAGGTCAGGTGATCCTGTCCAAGGTCAAACGTGAAGACGTGTGGGAGAGAGACTGACAACTGCTTGCAACTCCATAGACTGTAGCCCACCAGGCTTCTATGTCCATGGAATTTCTCTGGAAAGAATACTGGAGTGGGTTGCCATTTCCTTCTCCAGGGTATCTTCCCGATCCAGGGATCAACCTCATGTCTCCTGCTTGGCAGGCTGATTGTTTATCGCTGAGCCACCTGGGGAGCCCATAGGGCACCTTACAAGTTCTTAAATAATTCTTGTTGAATTGTGTGTAACGGATGATGCAGAGGATCAAGAATATAACTTTGTGACACAGAATCCTTTTATTTACTATTCCTCATAATAAGAGGAATTTGCCTGTTAAAACTTTGGAAGCAAAATTGCTTACCTTTTTAGAGGACAAAACCCAGGAGGTTTCTAGCAGTTAATCTTTAGTTCCTAAGGAAGGTGTAAAAGGAAGGATGGAGGTCAGGATGGACTGTTCCTGACCCCAGGGATGAGAGATGGGAGTAAATCATGAATATGATCATCACTGAAGCTGAGAAAGAGCCTATTAATGTCATGTAATCAATTTCAAAAAGACACAGTTGCACTTAGAGTATTTAAACCTTGGAGGTTTAAACTAAATCATACTTGTCACACGCGCACAGTATCACTAATGAGCTTATGTAAATATTTAATCTTCTCTATTTGCATTACTCAGCCCAGTCTATCTCACCAGCCTCTTCTCCCAGCCTTCTCTAATACCCTCATCTGATCTTATAAAACTACTCTGGTTTCCAGAACTCACCATGCCCTTTTATGCCCCCCACATTTACATATGCACTTGCCTCTGGACTCCCATCCTGCCTTCTCTTTCTACCCACTTAACACTTACACATCCTTCAAGACAGCTCACATACAACCCCCAGCCCTGGTTTCCCAAACCTTCACAGTTCCTCATCCTAGCAGAATTTTTAATTTCCCCTTCTATGCCGTCATTGCACTTTGCTAACATTCCATAATTCTGAGTATTCCATTTATTTGTTCAACAAACTTTTACGAAATCTTCCTCTGTGCCAGTCATAAGGCCATGTGCTGAGTAAACAGAAGTGAGTAAGAAATGACTCTTATTTGCAAGTTCATTGACAGCGAGTGTTTCAGGTTTCAACTCATGAGCATTATGCCATTGTAGGCTTATAAACAAACAATGTGTCCCCTTTATATCTGTGTCCATATTCTACTTCGGTCTAGAAACGTCAGTGCTGTTTTGGAAGTGACAAACGCAATTCAAGCTAGGTTAGTCACAAAATAAAATATAATGGCTCATGGATTTCAGGAAAGGTTGACCTTCCACACTTGGTGAAAGTTGAGGATGGAGCCTTATTTTAGGAACAACAATAATGATGATAACAGATAGTGTTTTGAATGCTATTCAGAATCTCTCAGTGTTTTACATTCCAGATTTTCTTTGCCTGCTCTTTTAAGAGCTATCTGAGCCTGCCTGCACTATCAGAGCTTGACTTCTTCGGCATGGAAGGAAGCATGGTCACCAAGACCCCCCACAGCTTTCGCCACTGATGACAGACTGCTGGTGTTTCTTGGTTATAGACTGAAAAGTCCCAGAGAAGGGTGCTGACTGGCTTGTCCCTTACCACTTGTCCAACCCTGGGGCTTCCCAGTGTTACCAGGAGATTAGAGAACCATGATTGGCTTTGTTGTTTCAGATGCCCACCTTCAAACAGCCAAGAAACATTGGAGGGGTAAATGTTGAAAGGGTGATGGTAGGCAAATAGGCATCATTTTTTACGCCACTGATTCTGGCATTCATTCAACATTCTTTGTATGCTTATGGTGTTTAAAGCATTGTGCTAGGATGATCTGGGGGAAAGAAAGAAACGATATGCAATTCCCATCTGATTATCTGTTAGTAGAGGTTTAGAGAGACAATTTTGCCTATGGTTAGGTACAAGGGGTCTAAAGAAAAAAAGTGCCAGGCTGAAAATCCTAACTGCATCCCTAACAAGGCTGTAACCTCAGTATTCTCTGGTCTCAGTCTGCTCATCCATAAAATGGGGATAGCAAGCACAGCAGTCTCAGGGAGCAGCTATGAGATTTAATGAGCCACATATGAAACATACAGTATAGTGCCTCACATGAAGTAAGTAGCCAATCAATTTAGCTATTGTTTTATGCATGATCGTATAAAACAAGTCAAAGCAGAAAAAGACTGCTTTGAAGTGACAATGCCTAGATGAAGATCCAAAAGATCACAGATGATTAATACTGACAGGGGGGGCCCAGAGAAAGCATCACAAAAGAAGAATCGTTTAGTTTAAAAGTTAGCAGTTGAACAGGATTTTAACAGAGGGGACTGGAGATAAATGGCATTTAAGAAAGATGGACAAAAACAATTCAGAAGGAGAGAACAACATGGGTCAAAATAAGACCATGTGAAATGAGCAGTGGAAATCAGACCAGAAGTTTAGGTTTAAATAGGGTTTCTAGAAACTAAGATACATACACACACACACACACACACACACACACACACACACACAGGAGATGTCATTATTAAGGAGGTTTGAATTGAGACTGTAAATTAATTGAATACTGAGCTAAGGCATTTGGACTTTATTTAATAGATAACATGGAGTCATTGAAGGTTTGCGAGAAAGGACTGAGTAACAAGATCTTATTGCACATTTGTCTTTGAATGTGCTCAAAAAATAAGTTAGATCCCAGTCTCATCTATTTTTCCATCTTTGTTAGACATGGATGCAGAGAAATATTTCTCTATCACTAGAAAACAGTGTCACAAGGGCTGTTATAAATGACAACCAATACTCAGTCTCAGTTTGGGAGAGCAACAGGGAATAGTGGGGACTATGGCAAGTTACAGACTGTGTGTCCCTCAAAAGAGGACAACCACTTCTCTGCTTTATTAAATGTTCGACATGCAATAGTACAGGCCCAGCATTAGCAAATATTCTGATGGTTCTAGATAGCTTGCAAATCTATTTGTTGGGATAAAATCCCTGTTTTCTTTTTCATGTTTACTGGAAAAAAAAATTAAGTCTGTCAGCTAAATAAAATATATCTATGGATTAATTAATTTTGCCCTAAAGGTCATCAGCTTGAGAGCCCTGGAAACAAGTTGATCCAGAAGAAGTACTGATCTGGATATCTGGATATCTTTCCTGTATGACCATTTCATAATTTTTGCTAAAGGACTCAGAAAGTAAAACAAATAAAGAGAATATCATGCACTGGAAGTATTCCCAGTAAACAGGAAAAAAAGAAAAGCTGAAGTTTTCAAATGTAAAATAAAGATAAAAAAACAAACAAAATGATACAGAGAAAGCTCATAGCAACCATAGGTGGATTTTCACATTTAGACCCATAATCTAAGAGTGTGGTTTCTAACTCTACATGACATCTTCCACTGATGTTACTTTTAAAAAGAAAAGAAAAAAGCTTAAGACCCAGTATAATCAAAAGAACTCAGATTTTGGGATTTGAGAAATCTGAGTTAAAATGATTATTTTTGGCAGGACCATATATAAGCTTATAAGTATTATCTCTAGCAGCTTGTATTACTTCAGTTCAGTTCAGTTCAGTTGCTCAGTCATGTCCAACTCTTTGCAACCCCATACTGCAGCACATCAGACTTCCCTGTCCATCACCAACTACCAGGGCTTGCTCAAACTCATGTCCATCGAGTTGGTGATGCCATCCAACCATCTCATCCTCTGTTGTCCCTTTCTCCTCCTGCCTTCAATCTTTCCCAGCATCAGGGTCTTTCTCAAGAAAATCATATTGCTTATCAATACTCATATAGGTTATAAAACCATAAGATAAAGGAAGAAAATGATTATCAGAAAGGTTGAAATAGTGGCTCTATCTGTTCTGAGTATCCTGATCAGAAAGGGACAAAAGAGGAGCTGGAAGTTCTCAATCCTCACCTGGCTTGTAGTCACGCTGGCAGCTATCTTGTGATTACTTGTTAAACTATGCATTGATAGCTTAAACATTTTCCTGTATGAATGCTATATTTCACTACAGTTTTTTTTAAGTTCAGTTCTAGATAAAAATGAAAAAATAAAAATTATGCATTAAAAATATCCAATTTTGTTACTTAAAAATGATGTGATTGGGAGGGGGCCTATATCAACTCTGAAGACCCACTTTTCTTTCTTTTTTTTTTTTTGGTGACACCAAGTTGATAGTAGCCCTCCACCAGGCTTGTACTAAGAAGTGGATGAGAAAGTGCCTGAGAGAGGATCTTCCTTAAAAAGATTAATACATAATTGCAGAAGAGGAAAATATGCCTTTGATATCAAGAAAAGAAAGAAACTAATTCTGAATTGTGTTCACTAACATTTCTCGTACTTTCCTATTTCTTTCAGTTTAGTTGCTCAGTCATGTCCTACTCTTTGTGACCCCATGGACTGCAGCACTCCAGGCTTCCCTGTCCATTACCAACTCCCAGAGCTTGCTCAAACTCATGTCCATTGAGTTCGTGATGCCATCTAACCATCTCATCCTCTGTCGTCCCCTTCACCTCCTACCTTCAATCTTTCCCAGCATCAGGTTTTTTTTCCAATGAGTCAGCTCTTCGCATCAGGTGGTCAAAGTATTGGAGCTTCAGCTTCAGTCCTTCCAGTGAATATTCAGGACTGATTTCCTTTAGGATAGATTGGTTTGATCTCCTTGCTGTCCAAGGGACTCTCAAGAGTCTTCTCCAACACCACAGTTCAAAAGCATCAATTCTTTGGCGCTCAGCTTTCTTTATGGTCCAACTCTCACATCCATATATGACTACTGGAAAAACCATAGCTTTGACTAGATGAAACTTTGTCAGCAAAGTAATATCTCTGCTTTTTAATGTGCTGTTTAGGTTGGTTATAGCTTTTCTTCCAAGGAGCAAGTGTCTTTTAATTTCATGGCTGCAGTCAGCATCTGCAGTGATTTTGGAGTCCAGGAAAATAAAGTCTGTCACTGTTTCCATTGTTTCGTCACTATTTGCATGAAGTGATGGGACCAGATGCCATGATCTTAGTTTCCTGAATGTTGAGCTTTAAGCCAACTTTTTCACTCTTCTCTTTCACTTTCATCAAGAGGCTCTTTAGTTCCTCTTCACTTTCTGCCATAAGGGCGGTGTCATCTGTGTATTTGAGGTTGTTGATATTTCTCCCCGCAATCTTTATTCCAGCTTGTGCTTCATTCAGCCCAGCATTTTGCATGATGTATTCTGCATCAAAGTTAAATAAGCAGGGTGACAATACACAGGCTTGACCTACTCCTTTCCCAATTTGGAATCAGACTGTTGTTCCATGTCCAGTTCTAACTGTTGCTTCTTGACCCGCACACAGATTTCTCAGGAGGCACATGAGGTGGTCTGGTATTCTCATCTCTTTAAGAGGGGATCCTTTTTCTTTAAAAGGATCCTGTTTCTTTAAAAGGTGAGGGGAATAAAGCAGGGAAGGGACTTGTACTCAAGTCTATTTAATTCCAAAGTAACTAATTTGAAGGGAAGAGGGTCCCAATAACCAGAAAACACCCAAATTCCCAAAGATGAGTGACAAGACAGTGTGGGAAGCCCCTGGTACATTTGGGAAACCCACCCGAATACCAAGTACTTAAATTCATTTCCCTATCCCCCTGGTGTGAGGAAAATGAGTCCAGGAAGCTTCTACATGCATAAATCAGACTCATCAGGGTGACCATTCACAAGGAGGATGCTCAGGATAGCTCTGGAGAAGAGTTCTGTGTGGTTGGCTACTTGATACAGGACTCCCTGCTGCCTGCCAGATGCAGATGGGTCCTCATGGGAGGTCTGCCCCTATAGCAAATGGTTATCTTTAAACCCATCCTTCATTTCCCCTCTTATCAGCAGAGGAATGTGGGGAGGAGCAAGGAGGCATTAGCTGTGAAGGCATTGGGGATTTTCTGAAGATGAGGGTGTCAGTATGGGGGGCTTACCAGCCTTCAGCACCTTCTCAAAATAGGTGAGTGTGACCTGCCACAGTGGAATTCTCCCATCCCGGAGAAAGGGTGAGCCTCAAAGACTATACAGATACTATTCAAAAGAACTAGCAGTTTTGAGTCCTTGCTGTTTAGAAAAACTGTCTTAAGAGCTTTGGGTGGATAACCTCACTGAATCCTCAACCAGTGCTTTCAGCCAACAACCAGGTACTACCACCTTTGCAACTTCAGAGAAAAGTGAGGCAAGGAGAGATGGTGGAGGAGCTAGAGGTGGCACCGGGAAAGTGGAATAAGATACCGCTGACAGGGGTGCCCATGCTGGTGAGTAGTCTGGATCTGAGCAATGATCAGAGGGCCAGGGGGAAAGCGGTACTGGATGGTAACTCTGGTCAACTGTCCAGCCTTTATTCAGTGACTTCATTTATTTTTGCAAATGTCACACACACACACTTTCAAATTTAAGTATAAAACTCATTTCAAAACCAACTGCTTTGATTCACTACTGTTTCAAATCATTGGCTCTAATATTTAATGTCTTCATCACAGAACATAGAGACATTGACATGCAGCATTTGTTATCAATCAAGGTTACTGTACCATTTTCCAGCTACTTTGGGTCCATGAGTTGTGTTTCATCAGCTAACAAAGCCATCCTCTCTTGCTAGAAAGGGACTTGTTGGAATGATCAGTGAGAACAGGTACAATCTCCCTGCGCTCCCTGGGGTTGGGAAACCTTTCCCACCCCTCAGCTGCCCCTGCTGCAGCTGTGGGGGCCTGGTCCTCTTGACTTTATAGAGAAGGGGAATTCCAAGGAGAACCTTGGGCTGGTTTATTTTTAATTGTTGACCTCCAAGGCCTTCTGTTTGCATCTGTTTATTAAATCTCAAGCTCAGCTGTGAAATGCCCTTTATGATGTTGTTTTATTGGTGGGCCATTCGGGGAACCCAGCGCCACACAAACAGGATAAATATTTTTCTTTGCAGCACACACCCCACGTTGGGGGCCACAGAACAAGGGGAGCGAGGATCGTTTGTTTACGAGCTCTGATTCATTCATTACTTGGCCAGGAGCTGTGAAATGTAAATCTCACATTCCGCAGGACAATCCCAGCGCCAGCTTGAGCTCATTTGGAGGTGTGATGTTCCACTCAAAAGGAGGCTGTTAATTTTATTGACCAAATTTGGAAAGCGGGAGCTCCAAAATTAAATGGAGCCTTCGGAAAAGAAATGAAAATTTAGGCTTCTCAAAGACCTGGAGAGGGGGTCACATGGTTTTATTTTTTGTCCCCCTCCCTAACCCCCAACAAAGAAACTTCGAATGTCAATGCTGTTTTCAGGGAGCATAAACAGAAATTACAGTCTGCCTCATCTCCTAGTTTCTAAAGATTTGATCTTTCTGAGATAGGTTTGTCAGTATTAATTATAGTCACCTTTATTGAGTGCTGGGCTCCTGCTCCAAATATATTATCTCCTGTAATTCACACAGTCATCTCAGAACTGAGACTTGAATTAGGAGGTTAGGATTAACATATATACATTATATAATATATAACCCACAAGGACCTACTGTATAGCACAGGGAACTCTATTCAGTATTTTGTAATAACCTACAAGGGAAGAGAATCTGAAGAATATATATATATATATACACATATATACATACACATACATACGTACATAAAACTGAATCACTAAGTTATATACCTAAAACTAACATGATATTATAAATCAACTATACTTCAACTAAAAAAAAAAAAAATCAGTGGGTTTACTCAGACTCCAGAACCTGGAGCCTCAGTCACCCTGCTCTTCTGATCTCTCTTTGCCATCTCTATGTAACTAAAAAGTTGACTTAGAACCAAAGTTTCCACCAGTTACTAAGCAGCTCTATACAGCAGATTCAACCCGCTCAGTTCAGGCTCAAAGCAAAAATGGATTCTTAGTCGCTGAATGATTTCAAGAGCTTCGCGCTGTCCTCACAGTTCCTCTGCCACCCCTCCCTTATAGTCAGGCATAACGTCTGCAAAGAAGAAATACCTTTAACTTTCAAAGTTATCCTTAAGGTTCCCTGTCCTCCCCCACCTTGCACTCTCTTTAGGCCTGGCAGGAAAGGGTAAATTCAGATGAAATAAGACAGAGACCAGGATGGCACGGCACATCCGGGGCTCCACGGGGGTGTTTACCCACAGAATGAGTGGGCCCATGTCAATATTTGGACATGGAGAAAGCTTGGTTTATAATTGTTCAGACTTGTCTCTGAATTGGGCTTTGAACCATACATTTGCCATGTTTCTCCGCAGCCTCATTCTTTTCGGAGGGAAAGCCTATTTAGGGAGATTTTCTTTAGAAAGGTTGCTGGGGGCAGTGAAGAAAAAGGGACCGGTTCAGAATATCCCAATGTGATATGGAAAAAAAAATGTAAACCATGTCACAAAAGCTCTGCCATCAAGAAATGTTATTGTTGGTTGAATGGTAGGAACCATCTGGGTCTCTTTTAATGACTGGGGGCCCCCTCAGTGGATGGTACAGATGCCTCTTTTGTTACTGGTGCAATCTTGTAAATAGTTAAAATATTTACCAAGGCACCTCCGAGCTGGAGCTATCCCATTTTATTATTTATACCTTTTCAGAGGGACAAAAATGGAGGTGTCCACTAAACGTGATGGATTAGGCTTATAAACAGCCATTATGGCCGTCAGACCTCGAATGTCAGCTTCTCCTTTGTGTCTGCGCATTTCTAAGCTAACCAGTGATCCATGCATAAGATAGGAGGTTAAGAATGCGCAGAGAAAAGGAGGGTTGGCTCCAAGCAAGATGTATCTTCTGCTGATTAGAAATACAGCTGTAGGAAGTGAGGGGGATGCTGGGCAAGAGGCGAGAAAAGGGACGTGCATGCATGTGTGTGTGTGTGTGTGTGTGTGTGTGTGTGTAGGCAGAAGAGAAAGAGCCGGGAGGTGCCTAAGTCACTGCAACCCGACACGACGCATTTCATTTCTCACAATAGGAGGCTGAAACCTGCAAGGTTTCTACCTGCCAAGCATCCTTCAGCTGTTGCCTTAACTGATTGCAGCTGGCTTTTGTTTTCCCAAGACAAAAATCAGGAAATGCAAAAATTAAGTAGGATTTGAGAAGAAAAAGGATGGGCCCTCCTGGGTAGGAGAGAAAAGGACAAGCTAGCAGGTAACCACGTCTTGTGGACAGAGGGAGATCTCATCTCCTCATCCTAGTAATTAAGTAAAACATCTTAAAATGGGATGGAGGCAACCTGTGCAGCAGGTGATTCATGCGAAGCCTAGAAGCTGAACCAGAGTGACTTATTCCCAAGAGTTAGACCCAAAGTACTAGATAAAGTTAGATGGAAGGAAAGATGATATTTTAAAGTCAAACTATTTATAATTTGTAATAGGGTACATTCTCAATCCCATTAGTGCAGGAAAACAGAATAACTTTTCTTGCAGGTATAAGGATGAATGCAAATTGTATTATTGTTGGCCCAGGATTGGTGCACATGTGTTGGAAACAGTTTCTGTCCAAAAGTGGCTTCCTTTTTAACTCTTAAACCCCAGCTTCTTTAATCTCCCACAGTTTGTCACTGATTTCCTGCCATTCCACAAACTATGCCTGCGACTTAGTCACTTGCTCTCTTCAAAGAGCCTGGAGAATTCACTGGCCAACAGCTCATTCTTCCTTTAGAAAGAATCCAGCTCTCCATGGCTGGAAGAGCATCTAGCAACTCTAAATAGAAATTGGAATTTAATTTTGGTAAAATAGCTTCTAGGATCTAATTAAAAAATGATGACTTCATGTGTTTATTTATGTATTTACTTATTTACTGGGGGGACTTGGATGAGAACTTATTGATGTAGCAAATAGGAAATTAGATTTCTTCACAGCTTTGCAAATGAAAGAGATAAATAAATAAATAAAACATTTAGAGAACACTAAGAACCTAAAACCCTGAAAAATAATGCTTTGAAAGTGCTGCACTCAATATGCCAGAAAATTTGGAAAACTCAGCAGTGGCCACAGGACTGGAAAAGGTCAGTTTTCATTCTAATTCCAAAGAAAGGCAATGCCAAAGAATGCTCAAACTACCACACGATTGCACTCATCTCACACACTAGTAAAGTAATGCTCAAAATTCTCCAAGCCAGGCTTCAGCAATACATGAACTGTGAACTTCCTGATGTTCAAGCTGGTTTTAGAAAAGGCAGAGGAACCAGAGATCAAATTGCCAACATCCGCTGGATCATGGAAAAAGCAAGAGAGTTCCAGAAAAACATCTATTTCTGCTTTATTGACTATGCCAAAGCCTTTGACTGTGTGGATCACAATAAACTGTGAAAAATTCTGAAAGAGATGGGAATACCAGACCACCTGACCTGCCTCTTGAGAAACCTATATGCAGGTCAGGAAGCAACAGTTAGAATTGGACATGGAACAACAGACTGGTTCCAAATAGGAAAAGAAGTACATCAAGGCTGTATATTGTCACCCTGCTTATTTAACTTCTATGCAGAGTACATCATGAGAAATGCTGGGCTGGAAGAAGCACAAGCTGGAATCAAGATTGCCAGGAGAAATATCAATAACCTCAGATATGCAGATGACACCACCCTTATGGCAGAAAGTGAAGAGGAACTAAAAAGCCTCTTGATGAAAGTGAAAGTGCAGAGTGAAAAAGTTGGCTTAAAGCTCAACATTCAGAAAACGGAGATCATGGCATCTATTCCCATCGCTTCATGGGAAATAGATGGGGAAACAGTGGAAACAGTGTCAGACTTTATTTTTTGGGGCTCCAAAATCACTGCAGATGATGACTGCAGCCATGAAATTAAAAGACACTTACTCCTTGGAAGAAAAATTATGACCAACCTAGATAGCATATGGAAAAGCAGAGACATTACTTTGCCAACAAAGGTCTGTCTAGTCAAGGCTATGGTTTCTCCAGTGGTCACATGTGGATGTGAGAGTTGGACTGTGAAGAAGGCTGAATGCCGAAGAATTGATGCTTTTGAAGTGTGGTGTTGGAGAAGACTCTTGAGAGTCCCTTGGACTGCAAGGAGATCCAACCAGTCCATTCTGAAGGAGATCAGCCCTGGGATTTCTTTGGAAGGAATGATGCTAAAGCTGAAACTCCAGTACTTTGGCCACCTCATGTGAAGAGTTGACTCATTGGAAAAGACTCTGATGCTGGGAGGGATTGGGGGCAGGAGGAGAAGGGGATGACAGAGGATGAGATAGCTGGATGGCATCACCGACTCGATGGACGTGAGTCTGAGTGAACTCTGGGAGTTGGTGATGGACAGGGAAGCCTGGTGTGCTACGATTCATGAGGTCGCAAAGAGTTGGACACGACTGAGTGACTCAACTGAACTGAACTAAACTGAAGAACCTAAAGAAACTTCTTCCTCAAATTAGTAACCAAGGGGCTGCTCTGTCCTGAGGATCCCTCCTTAAGTCTGTGTAAGCAACACCTGGAGAAATATCACTGCTTCCCCGCACCCCACCCCTGCCACTGTCAGATGGGTGTCTATCACATTAGTATGCTGGTGCATTGACTAATTTGCCTCTATAAATACTAGGATCTGAATTATACCACTGTTTTGGCTAGACACTAAATAATTCTTCTTATCACTCTCTTTGGAGAAAAAAAAGAAAGAAAGAAAGACACACACACACCCTCACACACATTTTCTAAACAGCTTCCTTACTCAGGCTTCACTCCTTGACATTACACATGAAGAATGACTTGACTCAGTGACAAGCATTTGCTATAAAATGGACAGTCTTAATAAACTGCATTTAAGAAAGTAATGTTACTTTTTATTCATGACTGTAAGCAATCCTAATAGTTTTTATCAGCCAAACCTCTTATAATAATCACAAAAGCCTAGCCAGGCTCACTTGATGGCTCCCTTAGAAAATCTGAACATGCAAACACCCTACTATGCTCATATATGATTCTTGCTCTACCTAATCTCACCCACTCATGAATGAAATAGAACCTTTGGTAACTTAGAAAAAGTTAACAATGCCAAAGAAACTTGGAAAGCTTCAGGCAATTGTTCCAAACAGTTCAACATTCTATATGATTATACAAAAATGAAAGACATATATATGTTATACATCACATGGTTCGTAGGACCCATCAACACACCCCAGATGTACAGAGCTATTATAGCAATTGTGTCACTTCCGTGGCCCTTGCTTTCCTAATACACACACACACAGGAAAAAAAAAAAAACTTTTAGAAGGCATATTCTTCCATCCTCTTAGATGGAAGACATCTAAGAAGACAATTACTTTGTGGACAATTACTTTGGAATGACTCCCACTATCTGTATAAGAGATGACAAGGAGACTTGTGTTCTAAGTTTTCTGCTCTGGAGCTTTGGATTATTCCTGAGAAAAACCAGTTCCAGAAACCCAGGAGACCTCTGTCCATGATCGAGATGCAGAACAGCTAGCTAATCTTTTGGTCATCAATGAGGAAAATCTCCAGGTAGGGCTTTCAGATTTAGTAAATAAAAAATACAGGATATCCAGTTAAATTAGTTTGAATTTTAGATGATCCATTAAAAATTTTCATTACTCATCCATCAACACTACTCCAAGAAAGCCTGATATCAGATGTATTCCTGTAGAGACGAAAGATCTACACCTTATAATCATCCTGGAACCTAGTGACTCTGGGAGAGTGACTGACCCCAGGCTTCTTACTTCTTGTGTGCATGCTAAGTTGCTTCAATCATGTCCAGTTCTTTGCGACCCCATGGACTATAGCCCGCCAGTCTTCTCTGTCCATGGGATTCTCCAGGTAAGAATACTCGAATGAGTTGTCATTTCCTCCTCCAGGGGATCTTCCTGACCCAGGGATTGAAACCACATCTCCTGTGGCTCCTGCATTCTTTACCGCTGGCAGATTCTTTACTGCTGAGCAGTAAATCACTGTTCCTCACAATAACCCAATGAAGCCAGGATTCTTCTCATGCCCATTTTACAGATGAGGAAACTGAGGCACAGTTTCCAGGACCACACAGCTACAGAACAGACTGCAATCCAGACAGTCTGGTCCTAGATCTTCTGCTTAAAATAACATGATACCAAACCCTAACATAAACACTTTGATTCTGAAGAAGAAAGCCACTATACACAAACCCTGAAATTAAAATGGCTACTCTTCACTTCCCCCAAAACCCCACTGCCTCTTCCCTGGCATTGTTGGGGCCCCAGACCATGCTGCGTCTGCTCAGTGAAGAATCGGGCTGAACACAGAGTGGGGAGGAATATGTGTGAGCTTGAGAAAACAGGAGAAGGAAGGACCCCAGTGATACTCAACCCAAGCCCCCCCAACCCTGATCCCATTTCTCCCAACATACAGGGGCAGAGAGCCATCAAAAGCATGAGATTGCAGACCCAAATGAAGAACTCCGGCCAAAACTTTTTCTAATTTAAAGACCACCCAGGTGTGTGCTGGTCTGTCCCCATTTTAGGGTCTTTGCCTCTTGCTTTCCAGTGAGAAAAGAAACAGATGTGATGCCCATTCATGCTTAATGGAGACAGAAGGGGAGGGAGGAACCGGGTGGTGGGGGGGAGGTGGCGGGGAGGGGTTGCTCAGGGCTGTCTTTGGCCTGCACATTCTGTTTTGAAGGACGAGGACTTAACTTCCATAGTGTCTAAGCCTGTGGCTGTCACCTGTCAGCTCAGTGCCCAGCACATGGTAAGCGATCGATCCATGTATGTTCAATTGAATTAAAATTAAATAATACGATCAAAACTCTTGCCCAGGACTGGTCTGGCCTTGGGATTTGGAGGCTGAGCAGATGAGTCTCACTTGGTTGGAGTTACCATTTGATGGTGGTGGGGGTAGGGGTGGGGGTCAGGGGATGGCTGCCTTTCCCCTCCTCCCCTCCTTGGACTAGGTCAGTTCAGATTGTCCTAAACAATTATCCCCAAAGGAGGGGGAAAAAAAGCCCTGTTCAACAAATCCTCTACTTTTGTCTCCTCTGGGGCTGCAGACCGTGGTCCTTGCTTATTCAGCCCTCCCTCTCCTCCATCCTGAGCCTGGGACGTTCTGTGGTTATGAGTCAATGATCAGACAGGGAAAGGGCATGCTTACCATAGGGGAGGAGGATTCGGCAGGGCTCTGGGCTTTGATGCTGGCTCTCTTACATCCTGAATGCATGAAAGGCTATGGGAGGGAGAGGAAGAAATGTAAAAGCAGAAAGGAAGAAAATGTTATTTTAGAAAAGAAGTTGAAAAAGGGAGATGGGAGTGCCTGGGTGGAAGTGTATCATCAACAAATGACTCTGGGAGACAAAACTAGTTAAAAACTGAGTAGAGATAAGCCATCTTCTTCAGTGACTCATCTTTCCAAGGAATAATGGCAAAGAGGCGGTGTTTGGGAGGGAAGTGATGTGCAAATAGCAGTGTCCGCAAAGCTGGGGTTAATTACAGGAAGGACTTTCAGGGTAATTGCTGATAAACAAGGCTACGAGCAGAACTGGGCATCCAGGCTGGGAAGTCAGCTTTCTGTGATTTGAGCCAGTTCCCCAGACACTGTCCCTGCCTCTGGGCCATACCCAAATGGGGGCTTGAAAGGAACTTCAGGCTGGACCCTGTCCCTTTGTCAACTGAACCTGTCCCCTCACCACCTTGGTCCAAGGTGGCTCCTCCTCAGGCCAATCTCTGAAAATCCATTTGTAAAAGAAATAGGAAGAAACTGTTGTTTACTATGCCGTTAGGAAATGAACAACCTTAGCCCAAGGAAAGGCGGGAAATACCCCTAAGCCATCAGCTAAAAGTCCAGCCCGGTTGTGGAGAACCAGAATTGGTATCTCTAAATGTTTGTTTGCTTTGTTAAAGAAGTGAGTTGTCTAGGAAGTCCCAAAGCAGCCTGCCTTTGCCTCATGCCCCATTAAGAGATTAAGACATGCATCATCTTATGTAACGTAAATCCAACTTGTGATTGGTAAGTCCAGAAACCCACTACATTCTGGGGAGGCTTGGACCCAGCCTGGGGCACCACGGAATTAGGAGGGGATTGGGAGGGGCTGGAGAAAGAAATGGCCACCCACTCCAGTATTCTTGCCTGGAGAATCCCATGGAGGGAGGAGCCTGGTAGGCTACTGTCCATGGGGTTGCAAAGAGTTGGACACGACTGAGCGACTTCACTTCACTTCACTTAGAAATGTTCAGAAAGAAAACCTGAGCCCACCGGCCAGCTTCCCTATACTGCCGTCTTATATGAACTAATACAATTTTACCTAATCCTGAAAGAGCCAGTATCTCTTGGCTACTCTGCTAGGGCAGTTCAGCGGAGACTGACATGAAGCAGATTCATAGGACAAAAGGACTCCGGTTGGTATCCTTGGGAGGTCAAGCTGGAAACCTGACACAGGACCATAGTGCTGATGTCAGCCACCTGACCCAGGCTTTAGCTTCCCTAGCTGTGAAACGGGGAAGCCCCCAGTGTGGCATGTCAGGATGCTACCAGCCCTCACATCTGATTCTCTGAAACCTGGGGACACCTCAATCAGGTAATCCATCCTTGAATTCAGGGACCGCATTTCCCCATGTCTTTTCTCTTTTCTACCACCTTAAATGATGCCTTCCCCTTATAAAGAACTATATAGGTAAACATTTTGAATGAATGTGTGTCTGCCTGATTCGGCAACATTTGTGGCTCTTTGTTAAAAATAAAAGATTTGGGGATGGGTGTGAGGAAGTACTTTATCTTTCAATCTAATAGACTTGCTCTGAAAGACCAAATAGGATAAAGAACAATAATAGCTAACATGTATTATGATCAAGGGGCTTCCCAGGCGGTAAAGAATCCGCCTGCCAACCAGGAGACATGGGTTCGATCCCTGGGTCAGAAAGATCCCCTGGAGAAGGAAATTTCAACCCACTCCAGTATTCTTGCTGGGAAATCCCATGGACAGAGGAACCTGGCATGCTACAGTCCATGGGGTTGCAAAAGAGTCGGACACAACTTAGTGTCTAAACAACAAAAATTATGATCAAACTCATTACATACTTCTTTTCAGTTCAGTTCAGTTCAGTTCAGTCGCTCAGTCATGTCCGACTCTTTGTGACCCCATGAATGGCAGCACACCAGGCCTCCCTGTCAATCACCAACTCCTGGAGTTCACTCAGACTCACGTCCATCGAGTCAGTGATGCCATCCAACCATCTCATCCTCTGTCGTCCCCTTCTCCTCCTGCCCCCAATCCCTCCCAGCATCAGAGTCTTTTCCAATGAGTCAACTCTTCACATGAGGTGGCCAAAGTACTGGAGTTTCAGCTTTAGCATCATTCCTTCCAAAGAAATCCCAGGGCTGATCTCCTTCAGAATGGACTGGTTGGATCTCCTTGCAGTCCAAGGGACTCTCAAGAGTCTTCTCCAACACAACAGTTCAAAAGCATCAATTCTTCGGTGCTCAGCCTTCTTCACAGTCCAACTCTCACATCCATACATGACCACAGGAAAAACCATAGCCTTGACTAGACGGACCTTTGTTGGCAAAGTAATGTCTCTGCTTTTCAATATGCTATCTAGGTTGATCATAACTTTCTTTCCAAGGAGTAAGCGTCTTTTAATTTCATGGCTGCAGTCACCATCTTCAGTGATTTTGGAGCCCCCAAAAAATAAAGTCTGACACTGTTTCCACTGTTTCCCCATCTGTTTTCCAAGAAGTGATGGGACCACGTGCCATGATCTTCGTTTTCTGAATGTTGAGCTTTAAGCCAACTTTTTCACTCTGCACTTTCACTTTCATCAAGAGGCTTTTTAGTTCCTCTTCACTCTCTACCATAAGGGTGGTGTCATCTGCATATCTGAGGTTATTGATATTTCTCCCAGCAATCTTGATTCCAGCTTGTGTTTCTTCCAGTCCAGCGTTTCTCATGATGTACTCTGCATAGAAGTTAAATAAGCAGGGTGACAATATACAGCCTTGACGTACTCCTTTTCCTATTTGGAACCAGTCTGTTGTTCCATGTCCAGTTCTAACTGTTGCTTCCTGACCTGCATACAGGTTTCTCAGGAGGCAGATCAGGTAGTCTGGTATTCCCATCTTTTTCAGAATTTTCCACAGTTTATTGTGATCCACAGAGTCAAAGACTTTGGCATAGTCAATAAAGCAGAAATAGATGTTTTTCTGGAACTCTCTTGCTTTTTCCATGATCCAGCAGATGTTGGCAATTTGATCTCTGGTTCCTCTGCCTTTTCTAAAACCAGCTTGAACATCAGGAAGTTCACAGTTCACATATTGCTGAAGTCTGGGTTGGAGAATTTTGAGCATTACTTTACTAGCGTGTGAGATGAGTGCAATTGTGCAGTAGTTTGAGCATTCTTTGGCATTGCCTTTCTTTGGGATTGGAATGAAAATTGACCTTTTCCAGTCCTGTGGCCACTGCTGAGTTTTCCAAATTTGCGGGCATATTGAGTGCAGCACTTTCACAGCATCATCTTTCAGGATTTGAAATAGCTTAACTGGAATTCCATCACCTTCACTAACTTTGTTTGTAGTGATGCTTTCTAAGGCCCACTTGACTTTACATTCCAGGATGTCTGGCTCTAGGTCAGTAATCACACCATCGTGATTATTTGGGTCGTGAAGATCTTTTTTGTACAGTTCTTCTGTGTATTTTTGCCATCGCTTCTTAATATCTTCTGCTTCTGTTAGGTCCATACCATTTCTGTCCTTTATCGAGCCATCTTTGGATGAAATGTTCCCTTGGTATCTCTAATTTTCTTGAAGAGATCTCTAGTCTTTCCCATTCTGTTGTTTCCTCTATTTCTTTGCATTGGTCGCTGAAGAAGGCTTTCTTATCTCTTCTTGCCATTCTTTGGAACTCTGCATTCAGATGCTTATATCTTTCCTTTTCTCCTTTGCTTTTCACTTCTCTTCTTTTCACAGCTATTTGTAAGGCCTCCCCAGACAGCCATTTTGCTTTTTTGCATTTCTTTTCCATGGGGATGGTCTTGATCCCTGTCTCCTGTACAATGTCACGAACCTCATTCCATAGTTCATCAGGCACTCTGTCTATCAGATCTAGGCCCTTAAATCTATTTCTCACTGCCACTGTATAATCATAAGGGATTTGATTTAGGTCATACCTGAATAGTCTAGTGATTTTCCCTACTTTCTTCAATTTAAGTCTGAATTTGTCAATAAGGAGTTCATGGTCTGAGCCACAGTCAGCTCCTGGTCTTGTTTTTGCTGACTGTATAGAGCTTCTCCATCTTTAGCTGCAAAGCATATAATCAATCTGATTTCAGTGTTGACCATCTGGTGATGTCTATGTGTAGGGTCTTCTCTTGTGTTGTTGGAAGAGGGTGTTTGTTATGACCAGTGCATTTTCTTGGCAAAACTCTATTAGTCTTTGCCGTGCTTCATTCCGTATTCCAAGGCCAAATTTGCCTGTTACTCCAGGTGTTTCTTGACTTCCTACTTTTGCATTCCAGTCCTCTATAATGAGAAGGACATCTTTTTTGGGTGTTAGTTCTAAAAGGTCTTGTAGGTCTTCATAGAACCATTCAACTTCAGCTTCTTCAGTGTTACCGGTTGGGGCATAGACTTGGATTACTGTGATATTGAATGATTTGCCTTGGAGACGAACAGAGATCATTCTGTCATTTTTGAGACTGCATCCAAGTACTGTATTTCGGACTCTTTTGTTGACCATGATGGCCACTCTATTTCTTCTGAGGGATTCCTGCCTGCAGTAGTAGATATAATGGTCATCTGAGTTAAATTCACCCATTCCAGTCCATTTGAGTTCGCTGATTCCTAGAATGTCGACATTCACTCTTGCCATCTCTTGTTTGACCACTTCCAATTTGCCTTGATACATGGACCTGACAGGTTCCTATGCAATATTGCTCTTTACATCATCAGACCTTGCTTCTATCACCAGTCACATCCACAGCTGGGTATTGTTTTGCTTTGGCTCCATCCCTTCATTCTTTCTGGAGTTATTTCTCCACTGATCTCCAGTAGCATATTGGGTACCTACTGACCTGGGGAGTTCCTCTTTCAGTATCCTATCATTTTGCCTTTTCATACTGTTCATGGGGTTCTCAAGGCAAGAATACTGAAGTGGTTTGCCATTCCCTTCTCCAGTGGACCACATTCTGTCAGATCTCTCCACCATGATCCGCCCATCTTGGTTCGCCCCACAGGCATGGCTTAGTTTCATTGAGTTAGACAAGGCTGTGGTCCTAGTGTGATTAGATTGACTAGTTTTCTGTGAGTATGGTTTCAGTGTCTGCCCTCTGATGCCCTCCCACAACACCTACCGTCTTACTTGGGTTTCTCTTACCTTGGGCATGGGGTATCTCTTCATGGCTGCTCCAGCAAAGCGCAGCTGCTGCTCCTTACCTTGGACGAGAGGTATCTCCTCACAGCCGCCCTTCCTGACCTTCAACGTGGGATAGCTCCTCTAGGCCCTCCTGCGCCCGCGCAGCCACGGCTCCTTGGACATGGGGTTGGTCCTCCCGGCTGCCGCCCCTGGCCTTGGGCATGGGGTTGCTCCTCCCGGCCACCGCCCCTGGCCTTGGGTGTGGGGGTGTGGGGTAGCTGCTCTATGGAAGCAGCTCTTATCACTGTCAATCCATAGATGATGAAATGAAGACTCAAAAAGATCAAGTTGTGAGCTATTAAGTGGGAAAAGTTGGGTAATGGGATCAGTGACTTGCCTGCAGAGCCCCATGGTTAAGCACATCCTCAAGTGCTCAGAGGGTCTGGCTGTGTCCCTGCTCAAAATTTGCTGAGTGTCCTTGGACAAGTCATTGACTCTATCTGATCATGAGGTAGCCCTTTTGAGCTAGGAAACATCCCTGAGTCCTCCTAGGAGTGGTTTTTCAGGCTTCTGTTCAGCCCTCAGTGCCCTGATTAAGATACCCGTCTTTAAAAATCCCCTCCATGGCCCCCTGTGTGACCACCCATTGAATCATTCCCATTATAACTGTGCTTTTCCTTTGAGTTACGTATTTCTTTTGTGATAATTAGATTCATATTTCCCTTTCCCACCAGACTGTAAGCCCCTTTGGAATCAGAATCGTATCTGTCTTGCTTACCGCTATAGCCGATCCCCAGCCATGTATCCACACAACAGTGCTTGGCATAAAGCAGACACTTTGGTGGGTCCCCCAAAGGCTATAAGATGTGTGGGTTGAGCAAGGTTTCAGCCTCCATGTCATAAAGATTCAGAACCCCGGCTCCTGAGAACAGCAATTAAAGACCCCCAGAACCTTAGAAGAGGACTTTGACAGTTAGAAGCAAGGCAAAACCAAAATTCCACAAGCATCTCCTGCTAAGCAAGAGACCAGTGATATCCCTCCAGTGGGCAGTGAATCATCCCTAAGTTCTGGTGACAGACAGTTCCTCAATCTTGTCCTCTTTCTCACACTGACTTGGATGCAGGTGGGACCCCGGAAGGATGGAGTATCAGGATGCTGGATGCATTGGTAATTGAGCAACCCACGCCTGTCTGGCGAGGAAGGGGCTGCCATTTGGGATGCACACAACCCCCCAGGAACAGATCATAGCAACCAAGCATGCCTTGGGGAGCGGGCCGCCTTTCTGGTTGTACACAAGGGCCCATATAAAAGCACAATGAAGAGGCCTCTCTCCCCAGCTGGTTGGGCACGCCCCATTCAGTTGGCGGGGATGGCCGTCTCCCTTTCAAGTGGGCTCTGGTCCCCCTCTGCCGCCTCCTCCTTGCTTGGTCTTTTAGTCACATACCAGACATGTCTCACAGAGCAGACCCGAAACCCCAGGTGGCAGAATCCCAGTTTCATATAAATTAGGCTGGGTAACGCTGTTCAGACACATTTTTTTGTCTAAATCATGCAAAAATAGGATTTTCTCAGGGGCATAAATCTGGCCCAGATCTAAACGTGAATGTACAATTGACTGGTATAGTTTATAGTACAAACGCAGAGTTAGCTGGAAGACTTCGGCTGCGAAACAGCACGGCCCATTTTTTATCCAATCTGAAAGAAATGATTTATTTACCATCTTAGGGGGGAAAAAAAAACACGCAAAAAAGTCAGTGTGTGGCAAAGGGACCAGTTGCAAGTCCTGATTCACCAGGAAAATGTGTCATGCCCCAAGCAGACAGGCGTCACCAGCACTGCATGAAATGGCCGAGCCAAAGTTGAGTCTCCCCAGCCCCCAACTGTACACACACGTTTTAGCCTTTAGCCTTGTTTAAGGTCAAGGTCTGTTCAGTTTTCCAAAGCAGGAAGTAAGGGCAAAGAAGGGGGAAAGAAAATGGAGGGCACTTTAAAAAGAAAAAATAATAACTTCACAATATAGTCAACAAAGACTCAACTGCCCTCTGAATAACCCCTCTAAATAGGGCACATTTTGCATTATAATACAGCATTGCTTTATGGAAATCAATTAAAGACAGTTTCTTCATCAGTTTCCTTAATGTATCCCAATTCCCTTACTTTCAAAGACATCAAGTCAACATGATGACCTTGAAGTTTTGACTCTAGGATGAGAATTGTCTGAGACCTCATGGATTTTATGTGAGACTCGAAAGTGTGAAAGCCTCCATTGAGGGACGGTCCCTGTTAACCAATACGTGTCCCCACCATCCCATGGGGTGGTCTTGAGGAATTCAAAATGATAGGTTAAAAAATAATAGTATCATCTCTCACAAGTTATTTAAATTCTCATGGCAGTTTGCCATCAAACGTCAAATTTATTCAATTCACAGTGACTTCAAAGAGTGTAGAACAACAACCCGAGGGCTGCATTTCTCAAAAAATATGTCAGCAGTAAGAAAGGGGGAAAAAATGTTTCCTTAGGTAGATATAAAAGAAAATGACACTCCGTACCTACACCCTCGTGTTTGCCAGAAGGTTTGATTTACGGATAAGCTCTTTTTTTAATGTAGCATGTTCCTAATTCTTATTCCATCACAGTTGAAAATTTGGCATTTAGGTGTAAAAAGAAAAGACAAGGGGAAAAGAATTAGAGAGAAAAGTAAATTAGAACCAAAAGGGGACCAGAGTAGGTGAGAGGTGTCAGAGGCTGTGAAAGCAGCCAGAAATCTTCCCTTATGTCCTTAGTGGAAGGATAGTCATCTTAACCTAGCAAAATGCAAGAGAAAATTACCTTGGCTTGGTACAGAGTTGGCACTGTCAGGATGAGAATCAGAGAAGCATGTGCTGGAATGACTGAGATAGCTTCTTATGAGGCCTCTCAACTACCTTTTTGCCCCTTCCAGTCAATTCCCATCACCACATCATGTTTTCAGTACACTCACCGGGTCAGCCGCACCCCACTGCTCTTCACAGAAACCGTGATCTAGACCCTGCCTGCCTCACCAGCCTCACTACCTTGCGCTCTTCCCAGCCCCCAGTCTACAGTCTAGAGTCTACAGCCCAGCCATAGGAAACTGTCCCCCTGGCCTTCTTCTTCTGGTAAACCCATTCTTCTAAAACCCAGTTCCCTAACCTCTAAAACAAATCAAAACCCTGGTTACAGCTGAGATTACAAATAGAAATCCTCAAACCTCATCCAGTCAATAGTCATGTTTCGGTTTCGTTTTGAGTCAATATTTTAAAATATGGGTGTGCTCAATTGCTGGACCCCATGGACCCCATTGATGGACTACCAGGCTCCTCTGTCCATGGAATTCTCCAAGCAAGAATACTGGAGTGGGTTGCCACGCCCTCCTCCAGGGGATCTTCCCAACCCAGGGATTGAACCCACATCTCTTGAGTTTTCTCTATTGCAGGTGCATTCTTTACCTCTGATCTCAAGGAAGCCTCATTTCACATCAAAATCCAGATTATCAGCTCTTTTTTTCTTGAAAATCAGAATCCCTACCAAGGCTGGACTCACATTCCCCAGAAGCTTGGCCAGAGGTATGGGGGACGGTGATTTTTTCTCCAGCTATTTCAGGGAATTTTCTCCAAAAACAGCATTTTTTCAATCAGTATTTTAATGAAGATATGTTAGCATGTGTGCGTGCCTGATAAGTCACTTCAGTCATGTCTGACTCTTTGCAACCCCGTGGACTGTGGCCCGCCAGGCCCCTCTGTCCATGGGAGTCTCCAGGTAAGAATACTGGAGTGGGTTGCCCTCGTCCGGGGGATCTTCCTGACCCAGGGATCAAACCCTCGTCTCTTATATTGCCTGCATTGGTAGGTGGGTTCTTTACCACTGTTGCCACCTGGGGAGCTCCTATCTTAGCATGGCTATGGTTTAAATGATGTTGGAAGCCAGACTGAAAGAATGTTGGAGGATCAAACAGTGAAGGAAGCAGCTGGCTGAGCCGAGGCACAGTCCATGGAGAGAGGCATGGGTTCTTCAGTCCCCAGTTCTTCAGTTTTATTCTCCCCACCAAAATATGCATCCAGAAGGGCCAGTTCAGACCTGTCCTGGTCATTGTTGAATTGCTGGTGCAACTAAAAAGTGTACTCGTCAGGCGAAAAAGATCAACTTTGAAAATTGCTGGTAAATCCAGTGATGCTTTCTAGGACAAGGGACTGACCCTACCACTTACTGCCCTGTGATCTTGGGCAAATCATGGAACCCCTCCTTATTTTATCAATAGTCGTGATGATGATACTGATGACAATAATGTTTGTGACCTTCCCTCATAGCCTGTTCTGAGCATTAAATGAAAATGTCTAACTGAATATACCATATCAACTTAAAATGATAACATAAGTTTTACTTACTCTGATGATTATGCCACTACTGAGCAGTTACAACATTCCCTATACTATGCAATATTTCACTCGTTCTACAAGTAGGCCCTGAAAATGACTAATTTTATAGATGAGGAAAGTGAACCTCAGGTTATGTCATTTGCCTAAGATCATCAGCTGTTATAAAATAGACCTAGATCTGAGCCCAACTCTGTTCAACATTTCCAACATCACAGTGCTTAAAAAATGTTGACAGATCAGAAAGTGATCATTTTAGTAGCAGCTGAAACCATTACACGTATGGAGCTGTTTCTGGCATTGTGAGCAAGCCCTGCATTAAGCACATTGCATGGACAAGCTTTTTGAACAATGATCACAAGGTGGGAAGACATTTTATACTCTGTTCTGGGCTGGATGGATATGACAAAGTATCACAAGTTTCATTGCTCAAGAAAAGTGATGACAAGTTGAAATTCACCAAAGTTGTTAAATTTCTGAGAGTTTATGGCTACTTTATGGGTTTTATCCTCTACCGTATTGCCAATATTTAGCCCAACATAGCCCAACAGTAGCCCAATATAGCCCAACAGTAGAGGCTCAAATTAATATCTGTAGGCATTAATACTTATGGGATAAGAGAATGAATGAGCAAATGCATGAACATTGCTTTCTCTGAAGAGGTGCTGCAAACATGGTTTGCCTGAAATTGTACTTCTACTATTAAACATTCTACATTGTCCAATCTTTGCTCTAGCCTATTATGGAGATCCTTCTATAAGGTCCAGGTTATTCACTGGAATAAGATGAAAATGGATTAATTCCCCAGGATTGAAACACTGTTGACCTGGGAGTCTTTCTATTAATACAACCAATATGGGGTTACTATATGCAAGATATATTTATTTTATTTAACCCTGCCAAAGCTATTGTGACCATCACCTCCATTTTCCTGACAAAGTAGAAGCTGAGAAAGAGGAAGTAAATTGCCTAAGATTCCACAGCAGTAGTAAGGAAGGAGTTGGAATATGAATCCAGATTTTGCCTGATTTCAGAACCTCTGTTGTTGACCAAAATGCCATATGTCTGTGGGTTGGCCCTGCTCTCAAATTGAGTTCTAGAAATTTGAAAAACTAAAATTGCACCACATGAATGAGTGTTTGCCCATTCAAGTCTGGGGAATTTATAAAACAGTTCGGCTCATTCCCAATCTTATTTGTAAGACTTTTGAAAAAAGTATATGGCCCTTTTAACACTGTTTTACATTTGTGAACATTCTTAAGCTTTGGGATCAGACATGGCTTCTTCATATCAATCAGAATTTCCAAAAAGTGCTTGTTTGTGATTGTCTGTTCCATAGGCATTTGTGAATAATTTCCTAGGGGAGGGTGGGGAATCATTCTAATTAATATGGTAACTTTCCAGTTGTTCAAAATCACTTAATTCAGAATTGTTGATATTTCACACAGAATCTGAACATAAATTATTTTCTGGAAAAATTTTAAGAGGCTAATAAGCATATTACTAGTGTAAATAAGTTCATAAAGGGGACATACAATTCCTTTAAGGGAGCAAACTCTTTTCAAGCAATTTAGAGACACCCGGTCATTAGGTTGGTGTGCTAATTACAAATCATTCTAATTGATTCAATAGTCTCCCGAAAGACTTCCATAATGTACTAGACAAACACTTTATTAGCCAAGCTGAGTTACTGTAGTTTCTTAAGAAAAAAAAAAAAAAGTCTTCTCAAAAACATATCAAGTTAGCATTTTTTTATTACCAGAGAAGGGCCTTTTCTTTGGTTTTATTCTCAATGGGTGTTTGTTTCACTGTTTTGACTTCTTGCTTTTATTTAATGAATGCTAATGTGAGACAGAAAAGAAGAAAATGGACTTGGTTCCTTTCCCTACATCCATCTTGTCTCCCTTTGTAGGAAACATCTGTTGTTCATTCTTGACCAGGATCAATTCCCCTTTTTTCTTTAGCAGTCCTGTTTCCCGCCACCCCCCCCCACCCCTCTCTCTCTCTTTTTCTTTTGGGAGTCAGGGTATCTCCATTGTCTGTCTATGTAGATTAAATAGATAGACCCCCACCTTCCTGGATCCAGGATACACATATGACCCAAGGCTGGCCAAATAGCATGTTCTCCCTGTACCTTGTTCCTTATGATGGACCTGGCCTACGTTTCAAGGGAAACCAATGAGAATAAGTGCTGGTTGCATTAGAATTGCTAGGCTGGGAGGATATGGCCCAGGAGACAGAGGGACACCAGAGGAGAGAAGCCAATGCAGAGATGGAGACAGAGAGAGTCAAGGAGACCCCTGATAACACTATTTGATGCTCTGGATTAGGTTGTGCCTAAAATCATTTGTATTCCTGGATTTCCCATTTCTATGAACCAATATATTCCTTTTTTATTTTTCCTTAACCTTCTTTAGGTCTTGTGAATATTCACTTGAACGAACATAATTTTTTTTTCATTTAAGGAATTCCTGAAAATAAAAAATCATTTTCTCCATGTATTTAATTTTATCTCCTTAGTACAAGACTAACTTCTTCTGAAATGGTTCAAATTGAAGATGCCAATAGCTCATTTATATCACAATTAAAGACTGCCTATCTGACTCTGGGTCTAAAGACTTAGGTAAGCAAAATATTTCACATTATCTGTATTTTTCATTATTTTAATTTTGATGCTGAACCTCCATCTCCTCCTCCCTTAGTCTCTAAGAACTACGTCCTTGATTTGAGGAACTTCCTTGATCTTCATGCTGTTGGCTACTCAATGAGCCAAGATTTTGGATTTCTGGGCTCTGCCAGAAATAACCTCAAAGCCAGGGAAGCACAGAAACTACTTCCTGCCTAATGGGGAAAGAGAATTACTCAATAACAAACACAAAGTTCAAGAGAAAATACAGTTCAATACAAAGCGATACCCCATGACCACTGCTTCAGAAAATTAATTTTATCCAACAAAGATCAGCTTGAATGCAGCAAGTTGGCCATAGATTCTGCAGGAAAAGGTGATGGTAACACCCTGGGAGAAAGACAAAGACATTTGATTCTTATTCTAACCTTGGGCACAATGGTCATGTTCCATTTCTGGGTGTCAGTTTTGCTATCTGTAATGCGGGAATAAACAGATCAACCTCTCCAAAAACATAGCAAAGATACAAGAGCTCCGTTACTCATAAGTGTTATGTAAAAATTTGATCCAACAGCCAAATCAAATAAGTCTCCCAGACTGGTTCCTAAAGAGCCATATTTTGTAAAGCTTTCCAGGTGATTCTGTAAAACAAGTAAGTCTGAGAAAGACAAGAAAGTATTAATGCTTTGATTAAAGTAGTAGCTGTCAAAAAGATCTAAATTCACCAGTGAAGTGAAAGTTTCTCAGTTGTGTCTGACTCTTTGCGACCGCATGGACTGTAGCTCACCAGGATACAGAGAATTCCAGTCCTCTGTCCATGGAATTCTCCAGGCAAGAATACTGGAGTGGGCTGCCATTCCCTCCTCCAAGGGATCTTCCCAATCCAGGTATTGAACTCAGGTCTCCCGAATTGCAGGTGGATTCTTTACCATCTGAGCCATCAGGGAAGCCCAGTGATTCACCAGTGAAGCTGTCTATAAAAATAAATGTCCCTGGGCTATAGCTTCAGGCCTGCCAGAATGATGCCCGGGATCCTGCTTGTTTAAGAAATAACACTGGTGACTCAGAACCTGGAGTTGAAATCAAAGCCACAGATTTTTCTCCAGAAAACCCTTGTTTCCTGTCTGCTGGCTTGCTCTGTATTATTCTAAGAAGCTTAGGACTCACAGAGTAAAGACTCTCTGGGCTTCTTTGAGAAGCCCACCTCAGAGACCTGGTTACATTGACCATCTGTGGTCTTCTTCAAGAACCAGAATGGGACTCTGGTTTCCGCAACTGCGAAAGAGCAGAGGGTTGTTTTGCATCTTGTTTTTAAAGTAAAGGGGCGTTTTTTTTTTTTTTTTTTGGTTGTCTTAAGCCTTGTGGTTGGTGGCCAGGGAGCCATTGACATTTAGTGTCTGTACAAAATGCCATCAGTGCTTCCGTTGAAAAATACCAACAGGGCCAAAGTTCTCTAGGAATGAAAAGCTCAGGAGACAGTTAAACCATAATATATCCAGTAGGAGAGAATCTCTGTTATCTGAAGCATCTGTGCAGCGCTCAATGAGGGGTGGTATATAGATCCAGCAGAATGGCATCTCAGAGTCGAAGGCACTGACACACAGGTGAGGTCTATCAGTGGATTTGAGGACAGACGCGGCTTTTCTGCTTCCTTCATGTCCCCAAGTTCCGTCTGGCATGAAGTACAGGAGCAATGTTGGGAATCATGAAAAACCCCACCTTGCCTTTGTCCAGAGGTCACAGACCACAGCCACATGTAGCCCATAGTTTTTCAACTACATGCAAAGGACTTTTAAACTAAGCACATAGAATTCTAAAACGTTCTTAACTGTCACTGTGAACACTTCAAATTTTTATTTCCCATTAAAATCCATATCTTGAACTTCTTTGGAAGAAAAGTGGAAGACTCGGTGGCAGCGAGCTGTGTTTCGGTGCCGCCATGTTGATGGCACTGAGTCTCTGTTGCCCCTGGAGTCAAGGAAGACTTTCTTCTTCCTTCTCTGATTCAAGCATTTCTGTAACCAGTTCATCCTCTGTAGGCATCTGCATTTCTGAGCTTCCTGGAGTCACTTCCTTCTTCTTCAGAACACATTTTATGTAATTCGTCCATAGAATCACATCCACCACCCAGGGAGGTGGGCAACACCAGGCGATGGGTCCCGTTTCACAGATGACTGTGGCCAGGCTCCAGGGAGGGTACAGGATTTGCCAAGATCAAAGATTATAGTGACCTCACTAAATCCGATCACTACTTCCCTTCCCCAACACCCTCTCCATTTATTTCTGAGTGAGGTTATTTTTCCAGCTTGCTTCAGGTGTTCCTGGCTTTGTGTCTCCATAAAAGAATTGAACTTAGCTCTGTTTCGCTTCCCTGGCCTCTTTCTGACAGTGCTATTTAATGGACAAACAGTTTGTTTTATTTATCTGACAGGATTTCTTCACATTGTTTCGGGTTATCAGCCCTCCCCCGCAGATCATATTACAGCTTGCGCCGGACTTGGACCCTCAGTAGGGTTCACTCTAAATCAGATCCTTATCGGTGCTGCAATGATAAATAGAGAAGCGCAGGGAGCCCACAGCCAGGTCATTGATTTAGTACCTCTGTGGATCAGGTTTTATACAGCCGGGCCTTCATGGCTGGCCTTTCCCCTTCCAGCTTAGGTTGCATTCAGGAACTAAAACCCAAAGCCCCTTAAATAATGTTAACTTAATAGCTGACGTTTTTATGAAATAAGTCTGCTGGAAGGGGCAGAAATGGGACGGTGCAGACAGAGCACTGGAGCTGGGTTTCAGTGTGTATGTGTGTGTGTGGTGAAGGGGAGCTGAGACAGGAGAGGATTTTCAGGTTTATTCCAAACCAACAGAGAATGCTTTGCTCCCAGTGGAAGTCTGTGTTGGAAGTCTATGGTTTTCAAAAGGAAAAGAAATTTTTAAAAAAGAGCTGGAATTAAAGCATGCAGAAAGATTCTTTTTTTTTTTAATTCTGTATTGAATTTGTTGCAATATTGCTTCGACTCCATGCCTTCGCTTCCTAGCTGAAGGGCATGCACGAGGGGTCCCAGCTCCCCAACCATGGACCGAACCCGCAAAGTCCCAACCACTGGATCACAAGGGAAGTCCTCAGAGTGCTTCTTGGGGGGTGGGCAGATGAGGGCTGAGGCCCTCCATGGGATTCAGGGTGTTTAAGGAGGTACTCTCTCCCTGAAACATCTTGGACAGAACCATCTGGGGGGTGGAGGTGGAGGGCACGGGAACCACCTAGCAGCAGCCCCATTTTCCATCCTGTTCCTCAAAAGAAAACTTACAACATTTTTCACAAGAGAAGTCAGACAATCACTGTGTGGTATGTGTGTGCGTGTTGGGTGTGTTGAGTACATTATTTTACCAAAAGTCACCATTTGATATAGCCAAGTTTGTTAATCAACTTACAGCATTTCTTCTTTTTTGAAAATAGGGACAGCCTAAAATACGGAAATAACATAAACAGTTTTCAACTGTCAAATCCAGCTGGGTGCCCACTGCTGTTGCCTTTTCCTTCCAGGGTTCCTTGGGTCATCGTGAGAGCCTTCCCCAGCTAGAATTTGAAGGAAGGGGTACGGTCTTGTTTAAACAGTCTCCAGACTGAACTGTACCTTGCAGTTGGAGGCAGGAAGAATAGCCTTTTGATGTGTTCCACAATTGGAATGCAAATTCTCTCCCATCTCCTAGATACCTGGGCCTGCCCCATTTCTCTTTACTGTAATCTGTTTAGCTCGTGCATAGAATGACAAAAACAAAGAGTCTTTCTGTAAAAGAAATAGAAGAGGAAAGAAAGTGGATTTTGTGCCCTCTTCCTTAGTCG
The DNA here is from genome assembly GCF_003369695.1 of Bos indicus x Bos taurus. Classification (NCBI taxonomy): domain Eukaryota; kingdom Metazoa; phylum Chordata; class Mammalia; order Artiodactyla; family Bovidae; genus Bos; species Bos indicus x Bos taurus. The sequence goes on from NC_040093.1 coordinate 45,857,454, forward strand.
TCACACAATTCTTGCTTCAGGGGCCTCGGCAGGCGGCAGTGAACGATACTTTAGTCTCTTTTACTGTTCATTGTTACCCACTGAAATGATGACACCTTTCTGGAGTAAGGCCTTCCACCAAGCAGCTGAGGCCTCCTTGGCAATGCTTCGCAGGCTTGGGATCTGGGGAAAGGCCCGGGAGCGAGAGCATCCTGATGGAATTTTCAAAGAAATGCCTCCTGCCTGACTCAAAAAAGCATGAACTTAGGGCAGGGGTGGCGTTGGTCCTCTTGCTACATCGTAAAGTCTGGCTGTGAGGAGCCCTGCATCGAAGTCTCCACCCCCGACCAGACTGGAGTAAGATATGACTTTCTGAATGGAAGGTATCATCGGAGGCGCCATGCTGGTACAGAACCAGCTAGCAGATCTGGAGGTTTTAGAGAAACCAAGGAGTATCACTCAGTATCAATGCTCAAAGACATAAGACAGGCAAAAAATGTAAGGCTCTGATATGTGACAACTGAGTGCCTGGCCCAGCTACTAAAGATGCTTCAGTAACAGACGCAAAGTATTCTACACAGAATGGATAAACAAGGTCCCATTGCATAGCATGGGGAACTATATTCAGTATGCTGTGATAAACCATAAAGGAAAGGAGCATGAAAAAGAGTGTATATGTATGTAGAATTGTATTATTTTGTTGTATGACAGAAATGAACACAACACTGTAAATCAACTAGACTTCGATCAAATAAAATTTAAAGAAAAGATGCTTCAAACTGGCTCAGTAATGAAGAGGACACAATAGTTTAGGCACCCAGTGCTGGGGAAAATAGGTAGGAGATGGTGGTTACCATGGTGAGGATGGAAGCCATGGTTAGAACCACATGCAGATAAGTAGACAGAAAGACTATGAGTTCATTCAGATGTTTAAACTTCTAAAAATGATGGTGGTTATGGACACCAAAAAGAATTAATCAAGAATTATCAAGAAATGCATTCTTTCACTTGTATTACTTTTATTTAATAACTTTTATGTAAGTACTGACTTTGTGTCAGGCACTCTTTTAAGGACAAGGATTAATTATTTATGCCTCATTTCAACCCTATGAGCTAAGCACTTATCGGTCCTCATCATTTTATGGATCTAGAAACTGTGGCCCTCTGAGGAGGGTAAATAACTTACCTGAGGTCACTTGGCTTCCACATGGGACTCAAAGCCAGGGGGTCTGGCTCAAGTCCATAAAACTCTCCTAGATCCCAGCAGCAGATCATAGATACACCATGTTTGGGCTTCTTTTTTAAAAAAATATTTATTATTTGTCTGTATTGGTTCTAGCTGCATCACGCAGATTCTTCATTGAGGTGTGTGGACTTCTCGCCAGTTGCAAAATGCAGGCTCAAGAGCGTGCAGACTCAGGAGTTGTGTCATGAAGGCTTAGTTGCTCTGAGGCATGTGGGCTCTTAGTTCCTTGAGCAGGGATTGAACCTGCATACCCTACATTGGAAGGCGAATTCTCAACCACTGGACCACCAGAGAAATCCCATGCTTGGGCTTTCTGCCTTCATAGGGGTGACATTCAAGATGTACCAAGGCAGAAACCATCACAATGTTGTAGTTATCCTCCAATTAAAAATAAAATAAAATTTAAAAAAATACAAAACCAAGAATAAGAAAGAAGTTGTACCAAGGCAGGTCTTTGCTGTCCTTTTCAAGATTTATCCCTGACATTATTGCCTCAAATCTGTGGTCCTCATGCCTGATCACCCCACCCTTTGATCTGGATTGTCTGCTGAGCATTTATGGCTTGTCTCTCCAGTTCTTGCCTATCTGCTGGATTAGATTACAAACCTTTCATTATGCCCCAGTCTCTGGTACTTGGGGTCGTCTGTTTGTTTCTGCTCCCCTGGTGCCTCTGTTTTCTGAGAATAGTTGGTTACTCATCCTCAGCTCTAGTATTCATTCATCTCTTGCACCTTCCTGCTCCTGATCCCTTATGATCTCGGGCCTCCAATACTGACCTGCAGATAGCATCCCAACCACTGTCTGGGGGGCAACAGAGAGTGAATGTTTGTTGAATGAATGCATGAGTGAATAAATGGCAAATAAATGAACATTGCCAAGTGCCGAGGCCCTACAACTGGTTTCCTACGGCACCCTCCCACTTGAGACAATCATCCAAATGTATTAATCCCTGAAAGAAGTTGGAGCCAGGAGGCCATTACTTTGAGTAGAAAACAGAAGTTAAAAGTAGCTCTTTTTTTGAGTCCCCAAGTATGGTTTCAGCACAGAGGATCCAAACTCATTCCAGCTAAAAGGATTTTATATTTAACATCTTTCTAAAAAGCATTGGGCAAACCCTTGTGGGGAAAAAAATGCTGCCCAAAAATATTAAAAGAAATGAACAAAATATAGGAAATTTATAATCACATAAAAAATGATATTTATCTGTGGCCAAAGTCTAGAATAGAATATGAAAAAATTAAAATGGCTTATTATGTAAAGTATTGGAATTTGGACTTTAATGAAATACCTACTAGTGGTTATCATTATTATTATTTGTGTGTATGCACATTGAGAATAATAGGATATGAAAAGATTGTACCACCATCGAAGGGAACTTTGCACTACACTGTCAAATAATCCCAGCCTGTTCTTCAAAAGTAGGTTGATCCCTGATTAAATAGACTTGAGGATCGCCCAAGTCCTAACTTCACAATAAGCATGATGGGTGACCCCAAGACAATACAGTTTCCACAGTTCATTCAGAATGGCACTTTAGGCTCAAAGTGTCCTTAGATGGCATGTGGATTGTGTTTGACATTTAAAGGGCAGCTGATGCAGGAAGTCGGGGGAAGGTGCCCCCTGCCAGGGTGGCCTCTTTCCAACAACTGTACCCCATGGAAGGGCAGTGAAAACCTTTTTGGTGAAAGGTTAACTAACCATCCCTCCTACAATGTTAAATCTTGGGAAATTGTATTTTAGAAAGAGTGACCTCTGACCAGATCTTTTAAAATAACTATTTTATAAAGCTTACCTAAAGTGATTATTTTCAGTAAAACAAATTAAATCAGTATCTATTGATCAAGCATCTACTATATGTAAGTCTCTTGATAAATCCTGCGGAAAAGTTGGGAGTGGGGTGGATATCAAGATGAGGGAAACATGATTTGTCTCTCATGAAGTATGACAAGGAAATGAACTTTTGGTTATATATTCTGTCCATAAAATGTAATTTGGGCCATAATTTTAGAAGAATAAAATAAAAATGTTTGCAAAGAGAATATTTATTTGATTAAATATTTTCACTGTAGGAAAATTTGGAAGATACAAAATGGTAGAAATCAACAACAAACCTTTAAATATTCCTAATCCTATCCCCCCAAAAATAATAAAGGGCAGCTGAATAAATACTGTATCATGCTGTTACAAATTTATTAGAATTATTCCAATGGAAGAAAGATAAACCTATTTAAACAAAAATCCCAAGCTTATTCTAGTCAACTTAATGACTATTCACATGAAAGTAATATTCAATGAGCAGAGTTTGATACTATTCATTTTTGCTTAACATTGTTCAACCAAAATGCTCAATAAATTTGATGGATAAATGATATAACAAATATGAATTTGCAATTATCTTTTTAACATGATATTTAATTGTGTTTTTACATAATGAATAACCTTTTATTGTTATCTAGATAATAACAATATGGACTTTTACTTTATAGAAGGATAAATGTTTTTAACTTGTCTAGAAGAAGGTCTCAAGAACGTAAGTTTAAGTATTTGATTCAAGAGTTTGATCTCAAGAAGTGCCAGTAGACAATGGGGGAGTGAAACAGTCAAAGAAGTTAATCCAGGGGCGTTAATGAGTCATTTCCATTATGAGCAACTGGAGTTGATGCCTATATAGGAAAACACATCTCAGAATTGACCCACCTAAGGGGCCAGATATACATATACTGGGATATACATCAACTCTTATTCATCATTGGTTGGGGCTGCTCCTACAGACACTAATATCTGCCTCACCTACCCTCATAGCCAGAGAAGCCTTTGGTAAAGATGCTCAGATACTACTAGCAAAACTCTTCAACAGGAATGGTGGGTGTCAGGATTCTATATCAGGGCACCAAGTGTATCTGCTACAAGCAAGCGTATTAAATAATTCACTACTACTTCTTTTAGTGTTCACATCAGAAATGGCTCTTGCTTAATCTATAACCTCAGTATGGAATGCCATCATCTTCCTCTGTCGATTCCTATCATCACTAGTGTGGCCCACCATGTAGTAGCTACTCAATATTTTTTAAATAAACAGTGACATACCAGCCAAGGCCCGGTTCAAGACTCCCTTCCTTCAAGAAATACTCTCTAATCTCCCCCTAGGTCTCAGGACATTTTACACTTCAACTAAAGCTCTCAATCCACCCCTGGACATATATCTGGAGTAAACTATAACTTGGAAAGATACATACACCCCACTGTTCATGGTAGCACTATTTACAATAGCCAAGACATGAAAGCAACCTAAATGTCCAATAACAGATGAATGGATAAAGATGACGTGGTACACACACACACACACACACAGGCAATGGAATGCTACCCAACCATAATAAAAGAATGAATAAATGCCATTTGCAGCAACATGAATGGACCTAGACATTATCATACAAAGTGAAGTAAGTCTAACAGATAAAGACAAATATATGATACCAATTATATGTGGAATCTAAAACGTGATACAAGTGAACTTACTTACGAAACAGAAATGGACTCACAAATGTAGGTAGCAAACATATGGTTACCCAAGGGGAAAAGGTGGGGAGGGATAAACTAGGAGTTTTGGTAGGAGGGAGTTCTTACATGCTTCATCTCTTCTTGTTAAGAGCATACTCTGTTTGTTTTACCTTGTAGTCTGTTTATCAGTTAATGGTCTGGACAGCACCTGCAAATAAAGTCAGCAGTTTTCTATTGTTATCTGTGACTAGGTGGGTAAGCCTAATTTTCAGGTGCAGTTTTAAGTGGCCTCTTGTTTCCATGCATCTGAGCCATTGCTGTCCAACCTCAACCATATCCCCATCTGTAAACCAATACTATTGTAGGGAAATCTCTGCTTATGCCAATTGATTCTGAGCCAGATAGGACACAGGGTTGTTATTTATGGTGCCCTCTCAAATTCCAAGCCATACGATGCAGAGACCCTAGGTCCCACATCAGATCTGGTGGGAATACTTTCATAGTCCAAGGCAGTCAGGGCTCTCATAGGTAATAAGCTCTGCTGAAGCTCACTTCACCATAAAAAACTACAAACCAATGAGGAAACAAACCACCATGAGGGATAGTCAGCATGGCCTGCAAATGGAAGAATCCATCCCCCTGATACCAAAGACAATGGAAAAATCTCAGCAAGGCATGTATACTCGTTTCATCTGAAGATTCACATTTCCTATAATGCCAGTCTGTTCTCCAAACCATAAGGAAATTGATATCAAAAACACAAATCAGGGGCTTCCCTGATGGTCCAGTGGATAAGACTCTGCTTTGGAGTGTAAAAAACAAAGTGAAAGTCGCTCAGTCACGTCCAGCTCTTTGAGACCTCATGGACTATACAGTCCATGGATTTCTCCAGGCCAGAATACTGGAGTGGGTAGCTATTCCCTTCTCCAGGGGATCTTCCCAAACCAGGGATCGAACCCAGGCCTCTCACATTGCAGGCAGATTCTTTACCAGCTGAATTTCCAGAGAAGCCCAAGAATACCGGAGTGGGTAGCCTATCCCTTCTCCAGTAAATCTTCCTAACCAAGGAATCGAACTGGGGTCTCTTGCATTGCAGACAGATTCTTTACCAACTGAGCGACCATTTGATCTGTGGTCCTAGAGGGTCTCACATGCCACACAACAACTAAATCTGTGCACCACAACTGCTGAAGCCCACGCGCCTAGAGCCCATGCAACAAGAAAATCACTGCAGTGATAAGCCCACGCACCACAGCTGGAGAGTAGCCCCTGTTCTATCTCATTAGAAAAAGACCACATGCAGCGATGAAGACCCACCCAGCCCAAAATAAAGTAAATAAATCTTTTTTAAAAAGAAGCAAAATGAAACAAACAAACAAAAAATCAGATGCCACTATCTCTGTTTAATTCCGTCATTGCTTGTAACTGCTCTTAGAATAAAAGTACATACCTTGAGTCATCCTGTAGGTGTAGCTGCTACCTACCTCACCAGGCTTCTTCAATGCACTGCTGCTGCTGCTAAGTCGCTTCAGTCGTGTCCGATTCTGTGCGACCCCATAGATGGCAGGCTCCCCCATCCCTGGGATTCTCCAGGCAAGAACACTGGAGTGGGTTGCCATTTCCTTCTCCAATGCAGAAAAGTGAAAAGACAAAGTGAAGTCGCTCAGTCATGTCTGACTCTTACCAACCCCATGGACTGCAGCCTACCAGGCTCCTCCACCCATGGGATTTTCCAGGCAAGAGTACTGGAGTGGGGTGCCATTGCCTTCTCCGCTTCAATGCACTAGGTGCCTGCATTTCCCAACCACACCCATATGCCCTTCAGGTTTTAGAACACATCACATTCCTTCTCCTCAAGGTCTCTGACCACTGTTACTTCAGCCTAGAATGCTGTTCTGGTCCTTCTAGTTACCAAGTTCCTTCCTACTTATTCTTTAGAACACACCTCGATCATTAACTCCTCATGGAAGACTTCTCTGACCATCCTGCCTAAGTTAAATCTTACTATAGATTGTAGCATCATATCCCTCTTCTCTGCATTTGTCAGTTTTACTTTGCTGTGTTAATTTGATTAATGTTGGAATTCTCCAGCAAAAGATTAACTCCATTAGGTCAGAGCCTTGCTTTACATCCTTTGCACATCTAATATAGTGCCTGACATAGTGTGAGTGAGTGAGTTCAGTCGCTCAGTCGTGTCCGACTCTTGGTGACCCCATGAATCACAGCATGCCAGGCCTCCCTGTCCATCACCAACTCCCGGAGTTCACTGAGATTCACATCCATCGAGTCAGTGATGCCATCCAGCCATCTCATCCTCTGTCATCCCTTTCTCCTCCTGCCCCCAATCCCTCCCAGCATCAGAGTCTTTTCCAATGTGTCAGCTCTTCCCATGAGGTGGCCAAAGTGCTGGAGTTTCAGCTTTAGCATCATTCCTTCCAAAGAAATCCCAGGGCTGATCTCCTTCAGAATGGACTGGTTGGATCTCCTTGCAGTCCAAGGGACTCTCAAGTGTCTTCTCCAACACCACAGTTCAAAAGCATCAATTCTTCGGCATTCAGCCTTCTTCACAGTCCAACTCTCACATCTATACATGACCACAGGAAAAACCATAGCCTTGACTAGACGGACCTTTGTTGGCAAAGTAATGTCTCTGCTTTTGAATATGCTATCTAGGTTGGTCATAACTTTCCTTCCAAGGAGTAACTGTCTTTTAATTTCATGGCTGCAGCCACCATCTGCAGTGATTTAGGTTGTCAATATAGTCTTTTAAGCGAATAAGTGTACTGGACACATTTTTTTCAGCTGTTGTAAGTGTGGTCTGTTAACAGCTCACAGTTGACTTTCTTCACTGGAGAATTGCCTTTGAATGATACAAACCATATCAGTTAGGATATTAACCCACCAAGGGAAACCTGCAGAAAATGACTGAATGACTTGAGGGTGAAAAAGTCTGGTGTCCTGCAATGAAATACCACTTCATGTCTTCTAGGATGGCTATGATGAAAAAGATAAATAGTAACAAGTGTTGGCACAGATGGGGAGGAATTGGAACTCTCATACATTGCTGTTGGGAATATAAAATGTTGTAGCCACTGTGGAAAAGAGTTTGGCAGTTTCTCAAAAAGGTAGCCATACCCATACCAAATAATTCACCAATTCCATTCCTATGATACACTCAAGAGAAAACAATTCAAACAAGAACTTATATGTGTAAATTCACAGAAGTCAAAAGGTAGGAAAAACCAAAATGTCCATCAATTGATAAATGGATAAATAAAATGCAATATATCCATACAATGGAATATTATTCAGCTTTAAAAAAGAATGAGATACTGATCAATGCTACTGTGTGGAAAAAAGATCTTCACGACCCAGATAATCATGATGGTGTGATCACTCACCTAGAGCCAGACATCCTGGAATGTGAAGTCAAGTGGGCCTTAGGAAACATCACTACAAATAAAGCTAGTGGAGATGATGGAATTCCAGTTGAGCTATTTCAAATCCTGAAAGATGATGCTGTGAAAATGCTGCACTCAATGTGCCAGCAAATTTGGAAAAGTCAGCAGTGGCCACAGGACTGGAAAAGGTCAGTTTTCATTCCAATCCCAAAGAAAGGCAATGCCAAAGAATACTCAAACTACCACACAATTGTATTCATCTCACACACTAGTAAAGTAATACTTAAAATTCTCCAAGCCAGGCTTCAGCAATACATGAACTATGAACTTCCAGATGTTCAAGCTGGTTTTAGAAAAGGCAGAGGAACCAGAGGTCAAATTGCCAACATCCGCTGGATCATGGAAAAAGCAAGAGAGTTTCAGAAAAACATCTATTTCTGCTTTCTTGACTATGCCAAAGCCTTTGACTGTGTGGATCACAATAAACTGTGGAAAATTCTGAAAGAGATGGGAATACCAGACCACCTGACCTGCCTCTTGAGAAATCTGTATGCAGGTCAGGAAGCAACAGTTAGAACTGGACATCGAACAACACACTGGTTCCAAATAGGAAAAGGAGTACATCAAGGCTGTATATTGTCACCCTACTTATTTAACTTATATGCATAGTACATCATGAGAAACGCTGGGCTGGAGAAAGCACAAGCTGGAATCAAGATTCCCAGGAGAAATATCAATAACCTCAGATATATAGGTGACACCACCCTTATGGCAGAAAGTGAAGAAGAACTAAAGAGCCTCTTGAGGAAAGTGAAAGAGGAGAGTGAAAAAGTTGGCTTAAAGCTCAACATTCAGAAAACTAAGATCATGGCATCTTGTCCTATCACTTTATGGCAAATAGATGGGGAAACAGTGGAAACAGTATGAGACTTTATTTTTCTGGGCTCCAAAATCACTGCAGATGGTGATTGCAGCCATGGAATTAAAAGACGCTTACTCCTTGGAAGGAAAGTTATGACCAACCTAGACAACATATTGAAAAACAGAGACATTACTTTACCAACAAAGGTCCGTCTAGTCAAGGCTATGGTTTTTCCTGTGGTCATGTATGGATGTGAGAGTTGGACTATGAAGAAAGCTGAGCACCGAAGAATTGATGCTTTTGAACTGTGGTGTTGGAGAAGACTCTTGAGAGTCCCTTGGACTGCAAGGAGATCCAGCCAATCCATCCTAAAGGAGATCAGTCCTGGGTGTTCATTGAAAGGACTGATGCTGAAGCTGAAACTCCAATACTTTGGCCACCTCATGCAAAGAGCTGACTCATTTGAAAAAACTCTGATGCTGGGAAAGATAGAGGGCAGGAGGAGACAGGGACACCAGAGGATGAGATGGTTGGATGGCATCACCGACTCAATGGACATGGGTTTGGGTAAACTCTGGGAGCTGGTGATGGACAGGGAGGCCTGGTGTCCTGCAGTTCATGGGGTTGCAAAGAGTCGGACACGACTGAGCGACTGAACTGAACTGAACTGTGTGGATGAACCTCAAAAGTATAATTAATGTAAAATGAAAGAAGCCAGACACAAAGGGTTACATGTGGTATGATTCCATTTTATGAAATATCCAGAATAGCAAATCTGTAGAGATAGAAATCACATTCCTAGTTGCCAGGGACTGGGAGGAGGGAGGAGTGAAAGTGATTACTAATGGGGGCAGGATATCCTTTTATGGTGAAGGGCAAGTTATGGAGTTAGAAGGTGGCTGAGGTTGCATAACACTGTGAATGTACTTAGTACTACTGAACTGTCTACTTTAAAAGAGTTAATATGGTACATTTTATGTTATAGGTATTTTACTACCATATAAAGAGAAGGTATAAGGATGCCTCTGTGGCATAAGGTGTGCTTTAGAATCTGCCACAGATCAGGCCAACTTTAGACCTTACCTAGAACTACATCCTTGGCTAGCATTCACTTCCCTATCCTGTCCTCTGTGCCTTGCAATTTTCACCTAAGATGACTTCCTCAGTAGATCAAGGGCAACTTTATTTCCATGTCAGGCTCTGCTTGTGTAGAACTTGACCTAAACAATAAATGAACCAGTGATTAAAATGAATGTGTAAATAAACATTTTAAGTGCCTAAGCCCTTACAGCTAGGGGCTGGCATTCAAACCCACATGAGTTTGACTCCAAAGTCTACTCTCTTAACCTCTACGCTGCCTTCTGTAATGAATTCATCAAAGAAAATCCCACTTTGTCAGGTCAGGACTGCGGGGCCAGATCACATTCCGTTTGGGACCACAGCTCTGCCCCTTTCGTGCCTTCTTTGAATGTCTGCACCTCAGACTAAATAGGAAGCCTATATAAGTGGTTCTTTCCCTGTAACCTCAAGCCTTGACTAATTTAGAAAAATAATAACACGAAAACAACCCATCTTTCCAACTCTTCCATAACAGAGAACTTACTGTATGTGAAAAGCCAGCTGTCCAAGCTGACACTGCCAGAGTCTCCAAGCATATAGAAAGACTGTCTGAACTGATTTATCCTTGTGAAGACATTAATACCATTCCATCATTGAGCAGCTGAAATCCCCAATAGATCTCCATTTAAAGGCAAACTTGTAAATGCCTAAGTGTAGTCATAATAACAGTACTGAAATTTCTACTGAACATGTTCAGGGCAGTGAATTATTTATAGTCATATTCAACGTTAAACATTCAGAACACAAATTCTAAGTTCTTAGAGTTGGGGAGAAGTTTATAGACATAAATATCAACAGAAGTAAATTCTAATATGGTGAGAATTTACTCAAACAGGTCAGAAACAATTTTTAATCTTTTCATTGATGGTGTCCAGACTGACAATTGAGAAAGAAGATGAATAATAATTTTCCAGTAAATGTGATAAGTAGTTAGAAATAATCAGACATGTTCCAATTTCTCATTCTCTAGTATAACTCAGAGAAGGCAATGGCAACCCACCCCAGTACTCTTGCCTGGAAAATCCCATGGATGGAGGAGCCTGGTGGGCTGCAGTCCATGGAATCGCTAAGAGTCGGACACGACTGAGTGACTTCACTTTCACTTTTCACCTTCATGCATTGGAGAAGGAAATGGCAACCCACTCCATTGTTCTTGCCTGGAGAATCCCAGGGACGGGGGAGCCTGGTGGGCTGCCATCTATGGGGTCGCACAGAGTCGGACACGACTGAAGTGGCTTAGCAGCAGCAGCAGCAGCTATGACTATGTAACAAACAGCCACAAAATCTCAAAGGCACATAACAATAAGCTTTATTTCTCACTCATGTATTACATCTGTGGTTCTACCAGAGTTCAACTCATTTTGTCTAAACCTAGCTAGGCTTGGCTCCAAGGAGCAAATCAGTATGCGCTCCATATTAATTACTCTCCTGGGACTAGCAGGTATCCAAGTATGTTGTTCTGGTTGTGGCAGGATGAAAAAAGAGCAAACCCAAACAGACTGGCACATTTCAAACCTTGGTTGCATCCCATCTGCCAATGTCCCACTGGCTAAAATAGATCCCATAATCAATTCAAACGATCAGGGGAAGATACAATCTGCCCATTATTAGGATAAATCAAGACTATAAATATAATATTCCATTAAGAAGGAAGGAGGAAGTAGGATAAATAATCAAATCTGTCACAGAGGGTCTGAATCACCCAAAGAGTTCTATACCTTTTTCTGCAGACTCAAATATTAGGAAAAAAACATTATTAGCAAGCATTTTTACTTGCACAGTTCTGGTAATAATAGCAATTTCTCCACTACCCCTTCCCTCTCTCTCTATACTCAGAACTGACTGTTCCTACCTGTAGGGAAAAGTATGAGGCCTAGAATTAGCCAATCAGAGTAACTCATCTTCTTGGCTACTCTGATTGGTTCAGAGATAGTCATGTGGCCTATGACAAGCCAATAAAAGCCAAATTAAGGACTTTCCGACTAGCTATCCAAAAAAAAAACAAAACAAAACACTCTTTATACATGTGCATAGCATGTTAAAGTTTGACAGTTGTATCTATCATAGATAATCTTAGAAGGAGCCTTTCTTTTGTCATGCTGTGTCCAGTTTCCAATCTCTTTATCTATGTTAATGTCACTATCTGGGAGAAATGTCAGTTAGCCCCACCTGTCTGGGTTTTGCTCTAATTCCCCTTCATTGAGCGACTGCACTCTTAAAAGTCTTGCCTCTTGAACTCAAAGCATCAGAAAATCATTTCAGAAACATCACCATATCCTAATATGTTTAAATGTCCCTATTTTAAATGCAAGCCAGAGAGAGTTTTTTTTAATTCACTAAGACCAAAAAGGAAGTCCTAATAGTAAACAAAGTGCTGATATTATTAGTGTTCAAAAAATGTTGGATGTGAAATAAGAAATATGAGTAATATAATTTGCAAGGTAGATAAAAAGTTTGAATATTTTTCTGTAATCTACTTTTCTGCTTCTCCAATTAATAGTGAATTTATTATGGTTTCTACATGATGCTTTGGAATGCCAAGTCCTTTGGTCCTAAAACCTTGGGGAAGATAAACATTTTAGGTGATTAAAAAAACACACACACATTTAGAAAATGATGTTCTTGAAGGCCTGCGGGAAGAAAGTCACACCATTCTTTACAATTTCATTAGAAAAGATAAATAAATGTCTGTCAAATTAACTTTGTTCAGTCTCATAAGTGGTAGGAAATACAGCAACAAATGCAAATACCAAAGCATGATTTGTTTTCTTTCCGTCACTTGATGGGAAAGGTTTTGGTTTCAGCTATAGGTAATGCAGTCTCCCATCAATGGTCTCAGTTTCTGGATCCAGCTAGCACAATGTTCATCCCTAAGGCATCTGGATGTATGTAGTGAAGATGTGAGAGGAGAAAAGGAAGGAGGGCAGTGGTGACGACTCTCTACACTTAGCAGTGGCACTGCCTAATTACTGAGTGGGCCAAAAAGTTCGTTCTGATCTTTCCATACAACTTCACAGAAAAACTTGGGTTTTTGGCCAACCCAATACATGTCCTCATGACTTGAACTTGAAAGTCCAGTATCCAGAAATCACAATTCTAAAGCTGAACACTTGATCTCCAGCAACCAAGCTTGTTACCTAGATACAGGTGATCTAAGTCAACATAAGCATGATTGTCACTGCTGATTATCTTATTTATTTCAGTAGTATTGCTATGTAATGCGTGCCATGCCACGTTAAGTGGCTTCAGTCATGTTTGACTCTTTGCGACTCTATGGACTGTAGCCCTCCAGAATACTGAAGGGCTACAGTCCTTCAGTATTCTGGAGTATAAAATACTCCAGAGTATTCTGGAGTATAAAATTCAGTATAAAATACCTGAAGAATACTCTCCTACAGGGGATCTTCCCAACTTAGGGATAGAACCTATGTTTCTTATGTTTCCTGCATTGGCAGGAGGGTTCTTTACTACTAGCGCCGCCTAGGAAGTCCATTGCTATATAATAAACTACCCCAAAGTTTAGTGGCTTGAAACAATAATCAGAAATTATTTCTCATGCTTAGAAATCAGCTGATTGAGGCTATGGGACTGCAAGTTGTTCTGCTCCAAAGCATCACCAGGCATATTATTCTTATGGCATTAGCAGAGGTGAAAGGAAGAAAACAGAAACAATGAGTCCTCTTAAAGCCTGAGCTTGGGCTTCACACACTATCTTTTCTGTCTTGTTTTATTGACCAAACTAAGAAAAGAAGTCACATAACAAAACCAAGAGCCAAAGTTGGGGAAGTACTGTCTCTTTTGTTGAAGGAACTTCAAAGTCACAGAGCAAAGAGTGTGGAAGAGGGAAAGGTAAAGAATCAGAGTTATTAATTCCATCTACCACATATATAATATTTTATTTATTTATTTATATGTTTAGTTGTTTATTCATTCATTCATGGAATAAATATTTACGGAATACAAATCATGTATTGAACACAGAGAATCCAAAAGCCTAACACAGAGAATATCCTTGTCTTCATAGAGCTTGCATTTTAATTAAAAGAACAAATAGCAGGGATTCCCCAGGTCATCCAGTGGCTAAGACTCCACCCTCCCAATTCAGGGGGCCCAGATTTGATCCCTGGCTGGGGAATTAGATCCCATATGCCCCAACTTTAAAAAAAGATCCTACATGCCTCAAGACTTGTCACAGTCAAGTAAATAAATTAAGTAAATTTAAAAAATATTTTTTAAAGAAGTAACAACAAGCAAGTGATTAAAACAATGCAATATTGTTATAAATACTGTGAAGGACATAAAGAACACTGATAGGGAATGATGGGATAATGGAAGAGGGAGAGAGGCTAATTTAGAAAGAGTAGCCAGACAAGCACATCCTCCTCCATTTATCTGCTCGATTTACACTTGTGATCGAAAATCAGCCAAATGCCTGCTGTACACCACTCTACTGGATGCCAGTCCTGAAATATTCTGATGATTCCAAGAGAATTAAAATAGTAAAAGAATTATCTGATGCCTTACATTTTACCATGTGTTATCCCAACTGTTGCATCATTTGAGTCTCACAACATTTCTTGGCAATAAGTTCCATCAGAATTCGATAGCAAAACATGGGTCATCTGGGACACTGTGATGCACTGAAGTAAAAGTGGTCCCAAGGACACAGAAACATATGCTGCAGGAGAAAAGGAAGCCTGTAAGGATGGCTTAAGGGATAACAGTTGAGGGGATTTTTGCACGTGGGCAAGAGGTCTGAAAAATTCTGCCACAAACACTTGGTTGTGGACATCTAGCTGCCCCTCCCACTGAAAGGATTCTGAGAGTACAAGGTCATATGTAGAAAGGATGGAAGAAAGATTTGCAGGCTTCGTATATCAGCTTTTAATATCAAATTTTATGTTTTCCTTAAGTCATGTTAGAGGAAGCACACTGACTGAAATCGCCCACCCTGGCCAGGCACCATAGTAACCATTTGCATGAGTTGCTTTATGACAGGAGGTCCTGGTAAGGAACACAGAACTAATAAGCCACCACCAACTGGAAGAGTTCAGGAAAGGTCAAAAAGAGACACCACATATCTGACCACCTCCCAGAATCCTTCTCTCTGGCATCCATCTTGGCTGAACAAGGCGTGCACCACCAGGAATGACTCTGAGTCAGAATGATTAGCTAAAGACAACCCAGAAACTAATCCCATCACCATAAAACCCAAGACTGCAAGCCATGTGATAGAGCTGTTCTCCTGGGTTCCCTTACCCTACTGCTCTCCACCTGGACACCCCTTCCCAGTAAAACCTCTTGCTTTGTCAGCACATGTGTCTCCTCGGACAATTTATGTCTGAGTGTTAGACAAGAGTCCAGTTTTGGGCCCTGGAAGGGGTCCCCCTTCCTGCAACAATATTATAGTAATACAATTCTGTTTTCTTTGCACATAAGATGTGTGCAAATGAAAGATAGCTATCTGGTTTACCAGAAATTCTTGTTTAATGAACAAAGCAATGAAAACAGAAATATATCATTTTTAATTGTAGTTGATTTAAAATGTGTTAGCTTCAAGTGTACAGCAAAATGATTCAGTTTGATATATGTGTGTTTGTGCGTATTTTTTTTTCAGATTCTTTTCCATTATAGATTGTTACAGGATCTGATATAATTTCCTGTGCTATACAGTAGGTCCTCATTGTTTATTTATTTAACATATAGTGGTGTGTATCTGTTAATCCCAAACTCCTCATTTATCCACACCCCCCCCCCACCCAATATATCTTTTTCTTTCCAGGTTAGGTAATAGAGGCTCATAAAACTGCAATGAGAGACTCAAGATCACTCAGACCCTGGATCATGAGACCCCTGCCTCTGCCATCATGTTCATCATTCCAAGAGATCTTAACCGGAGTATCAGTGCAGTTTACATTTGAGGTTGAATATCCATTTGTTTTAAAATCAGAAGTAGTTCCCCACCCCCACCCCCGGGAAACATTATGTGGGCTTCATTGTTACATGTTTAACATATTTAAATTACATTCCCTTTTCTTTTTTGCCTTCTAAGAAGAGTAGGCAGAATTCAACTGATATTGACTTTTACTAAGACAAATTCTAGATTTATTGACCTGAGAAATAAATACTAATAGATGTTAAATTGGGGTCAACTTTAACTCCAAAAGATGATAAATCTTGATATTCTTCCCATGGTTGGTTGGTCAACGTGTTCTGTGCCATCCGCACACACCCATCGTCAGGTTCTCCTGAGGAACAAGTAAGCTTGCAAGACAAATGCAAGAGGAACGATATCTTCTGCATCAGTACTCCATCTTATAAGGAGCTTAGGACATGCACATATCATTTTAACGTGGCTGGTTACTGGTTATTACCAGGTTTTTGCCATTACCCGGATCAAATCATGTCTAAAAACATAAGGATCTTCTTCAGTATTTCAGCAATCAATTTTAAGGTCTTGTTTACACACACACACACACACAAACACACACACACACACTTCTCATCTTCTCCAGACCACCTACCACAGTGAGAGAAAATATAGAACGTATACAGGTAATCAGCGGATTTTACTGAAGGAAGGAATTTCAGCTTGCTCATTTTTTAAAATTCTGAAGACAAAATTCTTCCTACCTATCCACTCTGTCCACCTGTTTCTACATTATTACTAAGAACCCAGTGATAGATATTTTGTTCAACAAATACTGACTGAGGGATATTTATTTTAAAAACTCTGTATGTATTAACTTGGGCTTCCCCGGTGGCTTGGTGGTGAAGAATCCACCTGCAGTGCAGGAGACATAAGAAACATGGGTTCAATCCCTGAGTCATGAAGATCCCCTGGAGAAGGGCATGGTAACTCACTCCAGTATTCTTGCCTGGAGACTCCCTTGGACAGAGGAGTTTGGCATACTGCAGTCCATAGGGTCACAAAGGGTTGGGAACAACTGAAGTGACTTAACAAGCATGCACTTGTATCAACTCATTTATTACTCACAACCACTCCCAAGAGGTAGGCACAATTATTATGCTGCATCTTATCCATCAGGCTTCCCAAGTGGAGCTAGTGGTAAAGTATCTGCCTGTCAGTGCAGGAGATGCAAGAGACATGGGTTCAGTCCCTGGATTGGGAAGATCCCCTGGAGAAGGAAGTGGCAACCCACTCCAGTATTCTTGCCTGGGAAATCCCACGGACAAGAGGAGCCTGGTGGCTTATGGTCAAGGACCTGCAAAGAGACAGACATGACTGAGTGACTGAGCACACACATCTTATGCATCAGCTGAAGAAACTGAGGCATGAAGAAGTTAAATAACTTGTCCAGGATCACACAGCCAAGATCTAGAACCTGGCAGTTAGGTTTCAATCTGTATTGGTTCCAATCACTTCCCACAGTATATCTTACAATGCTAGGAACTGAGAGCACAGCAATAAATGAGACATTCAAAGTATGTGTGCTTATATTTTTATGTGTACTTTTATGCATTGAGAAATGATGAGAAATTTGTATAAAACTCAATAGAGATAGAGATATATAGAGAGAAGGCTTTTATCTCTGGGCAATAGGAATTTAGGTATTTTTCTATTTCTTCATCCTTATTTCCTACACCTCCCATAATTTTGTTTATAAGTTAATATAAACAGGAGACTTGTTGTCCAGGAGACATGCAAATAAGTTAGGAAGGCAAATGCACTGCAATTTAAATTGCCATTATGTCCAAGAGGTGTAGCTGAGCTACAGATGTCCAAGGGCATGTAAGAAATGATGCTTTATTTAGAATGAATTTAAAGCCAAAGCAGAAGGTTTCTAGGACACATTTCCATTATCAATTAGTAACCTCTCTGAATAAGTTAGGAATGTATTCAGCTGCAAGTAATAGAAAACCTGACCCAACAGTAGTTTAGACAGAAGATTGTTTATCTGTCATCTCTCTATTTACTTGTATTTCCATAACCAGAGGTCTAGGGGTAGGTAACAATTTGTGTATTGATTTAGAGGTTAAACCATATTGCCCACATTGGTCTCAGGAAACACATTTTTTTCTATCTTTTATGTGTTAGCTTCTAGTTCTCATCCTTGTCATCTCATAGATCACAAGTTGGCTGTCTTGGCCCTTCACATCATGGGACATCAATAATGTTAACATATGGCATTGACAGTTTGTGTAGTTTTTTAGTCTTAGCTACATGCATGCATGCATTCTAGTGAATGCTGCTGCTGCTGCTAAGTCGCTTCAGTCGTGTCCGACTCTGTGCAACCCCATAGATGGCAGCCCGCCGAGCTCCGCCATCCCTGGGATCCTCCAGGCAAGAACACCAGAGTGGGTTGCCATTTCCTTCTCCAATGCATAAAAGTGAAAGGTGAAAGTGAAGTCACTCAGTCGTGTGCGGCTCTTAGCAACCCCATGGACTGCAGCCTACCAGGCTCCTCCATCCATGGGATTTTCCAAGCAAGAGTACTGGAGTGGGGTGCCATTGCCTTCTCCAATTCTAGTGAATACATACTGATATTTCATTATGGTCCTACTTTACATTTATCTGATATCCAATATGACTATATATTATTTTATATACTCAATTGTGAATCCCTATTCAAGTCTTTGCCCCATTTTATGTTTTATTGGGTTCTGTTTTTCTTATTGATATGTGGGTGTTCTTGAGAGATCCTCTGTTGAATACAATTTTCCCCTGCCTATTCACCTTGGTGGCTCAGATGGTAAAGCATCTGCCTACAATGCGGGAGACCCGGGTTCAATCCCTGGGTCAGGAAGATCCTCTGGAGAAGGAAATGGCAACCCACTCAAGTACTCTTGCCTGGAAAATCCCATGGACGGAGGAGCCTGGTAGGCTACAGTCTGTGGGGTCACAAAGAGTCGGACACGACTGAGCGACTTCACTTCACTTCATTCACAGTACATGCACAAAAGGCATAAAGAAATGTGTATGTACTTATGTATATGTTATTGTATACTTATCCAAACACATTACCTCATTTCACTTAGGATCTAGCAAAAAGTTTACATATTGATAAACGACTAGCTTTTTTCAATTAACATGTGCAATGCAGGAAAGTTTTCTCATTTTTGCTTTGAATTGTTAATACTTAGAGTTTGTGATATATTTAAGAGGAATGAAACTAACCTAAGAAGTTCTTTAATTTATTATGAAATGATATTGGTATCTTTAACCATAAAAAGTCATGTGGGATTTTCCCCAGTCTTATATTTGGAATGATGCTTGACTCCAAGGATAACTCCCTCAGGGGGAGGGAATGATATTCTACCAACTGAAACTTCCATTATGTTATTGCTGATGTTTTGGAGATTAAAATCAGAGACAACTGAAGTAAAAGGTTGAGATTTCTTCTTCCATCTCTAATAATTTGAGGCTTTGAAGTTAAGTGTAGTTGAATAGAAGATCTACGTGTGGTTGTTTTAGCACTTAGCCATAAATGGTAAGTATTAGTGAAGATATGTCCACTAAAAGGGGTTGGATCACTTTGTTTATTTCAAGCCCATTTGTCTTCTAAATAGACACATTGGTACATTGCGTATACCCATCATCAGTCTGTGGATTATAAATGCGATGCTTAAAGAATTGTGTGTCCTGTAAGATGATAATAATACAACTTTATTTCCCTGCCTTTCTATCAGATCCACTGACACTACAATAAATTCCTATTTGGAGAGGGAATCCAAACAACCACAAATCTTGAGTAATCTGAGTTTAAATAGGAATAGGGGAATGTTTTCTCCAACAATATGCAAAAGAAGGCCTCTAAGGCTATTTTTTAAATCGCCTTCAGAATCATTAAAGGAAGCTCACAGTGTGTATTCAAGGCAGCTTTAGTATGCATGTTTTATGAATTTTCTTTTTGTTTTGAAAAGTGACTGTTTATAATATAAATCAAGTGTATATAAAATATACATAAATCTCTCAGTTTACCAAAATATTTACAGCTATTTCCTGGGCATCTACCATATGATCAGAATTATGCTGGACAAAGGAAAGAATACAGGAAAAGAATATTTAAGGAGAGGGATGACATTAGCATTCTTTGAACAGTTGGAGGACAAAATGCTGAGCTTTGTGACATAGACTCCAAATGTGATAGGAGTTCAACAAAGATAACTTTTGATGAAGCAACTGGAGAAGCTGCAACTTCATCTGAGTCTTAACTCTGAGATGAATTTGAGATGAAAAAGTGGGAAAAAAAAACACATGGAAAGATCCTAAATTAAGTGGCTTAAAGAAGACAGAAATTTATTCTCTCACATAAAAGTCTTCAGAACAATGAATTATCTGACAAGGAAATCAAGACAATCTCATTTACAATGTCATCATGAAGAATAAAATGCTCAGAGATAAATTTAACCAAGATGGAAAACTTGTATATTGAAAACATAACACCTATGAGAAAAATTACAGCAGACACAAATAAATGGAAAGACATCTCATGCTCATGAATTAGTGACTAGTATTGCTTAAATGGCCATATTACTACTAAGTTGTCTATAAATTCAGTGAAATCCCTCTGAAAATCTCAATAATATTTTCCACAGAGGTAGAATAAAAAAGAAAAAAATCCTAAAATTCATTTGGAACCACAATAGATCCTGAATAGCTAAAACAATTTCAAGCAAGAACAAAACTGGAGGCATTATACATCCAAATTTTGAAATATATTACAAAGCTACAGTAATAAAAGCAGTATGATAGAGGCATAAAAACAGACATATGGACCAATGGAGAATAGAGACCCTGGAAATAAATCTATACATATACGGTCAACTGATCTTCCTCAAGTATGCCAAAAATATACAATGGAAAAAAGGATAATCTCTTCAGTAAATAGTATTGGAAAAGCTGGATATCCATAAGCAAAGAATGAAATTCAACCTTTCTCACATACTATACACAAAAATCAACTCAAAATAAAGAGTTAAGTGTGAGATCTGAAACTGTAAAACCTCTAGAACAAAACATAGGAAGAAAGCTTCCTGATATTAGCTTCAGCAATGATTTCTTGTCTACAACACCATAAACCCAAGTAAGAAAAACAAAAACAAGTGGGATTACATCAAACTAAAATGCATCTAACAAAGCAAAGGAAAAACCAACAAAATGGAATTACAAATTATGATATAGAAGAAAATACAAACAATATATCCAATAAAATATATAAGGAACTCTGATAACTCAATAGCCTAAAACAAATAACCCAATTTAAAAATGAGCAGAAGAACTAAATAGGCATTTCTCCAAATAAGATATAAAAATGGCCAACAGACACATCACTAATTGTTAAGGCAAAGTAAATCAAAATCAGAATGAAATATCACGTCATATCTGTTAGGATGGCTTTTAAAAAAAGGATAAATATTAGTGACTCTATGGAATAAAGGATGCCCTGTACACTATTGGTGAGAATGTAAATTGGTGCAGCCACTATGGAAAACAATAGGAAGTTTCCTTCAAAAATTAAAAACGAAACTATCATATGATCCAGCAATCCCATTTCTGGTTAAATATCCAAAGAAATTAAAATCAGAATCTCAAAGAGACATCTGTACTCACATATTCACTATATCATTGCTCACAATAGCCAAGATATAAAACAATCTAAATGTCCATCAACAAATGAAAAAAGAGAATGTGGTATATGCAAATAATGGAATATTATTCAGCCTTTAAAAAAGAAGGAAATTCTGCCATTTGTGACAACATGGATGAATCCAAGGGACACTTACTAAATGAAGTAAGCTTGACAAGAAGGACAAATATTACATGAGCCTGCTTATATGACTAATCTACAATAGTCAGACTCAGAGAAACAGAGTTGAACAGTGGTTGCCGGAGGTTGCAGGGAGAGGGAAACAGGAAGGTAATAGATGAAAGATTCAAAGTTTCAGTTACATGAGATGAACAAGTCCTAGAGACCTACTGTACTTTCTGTATCATATACTTAAAAATCTGCTAACAGGACAGATGTTGCACTGAATGTCCTTATCACAGCATAATAACAAAAATAATAAATAAGCAAATGGTGTGAGACTTTTTTCCATTAGTCATGTATGGATGTGAGAGTTAGACTATAAATAAAGCTGAGCGCCAAAGAATTGATGCTTTTGAACCATGGTGTTGGAGAAGACTCTTGAGAGCCCCTTGGACTGCAAGGAGATCCAACCAGTCCATCCTGAAGGAAATCAGTCCTGAATATTCATTGGAAGGACTATTGTTGAAGCTGAAACTCCAATACTTTGGCCACCTGATGCGAAGAGCTGACTCATTTGAAAAGACCCTGAGGCTGGGAAAGATTGAAGGCAGGAGGAGAAGGGGACAACAGAGGATGAGATGGTTGGACGGCATCACCGAATCAATGGGTATGAGCTTGAGTGAACTCTGGGAGTTGGTGATGGACAGGGAGGCCTGGTGTGCTGCAGTCCATGGGGTCACAAAAAGTCAGACACGACTGAGTGACTGAACTAAACTGAACTGTGAAACTTTTGGAGGTGAGAGATTGGTTTATGCCAAAGACTGTGGTGATAATTTCATGAGTATATACACAGCTTCAAACTCTTCAGGTTGTATATACATCAGTATTCCCAACCTTTTTTGACACCAGTGACTGATTTCATGGAAGTCAACTTGACCATGGACCATGGGTCAGGGGGATGGTTTCAGGATGGTTCAAGTACATCACATTTATTGTGCATTGCATTTCTAATCTAATGCCACTACTGATCTGACAGAAGGTACATGCATGGCCGAGAGATTGGGGACCCCTAGTGCACAGCAATTATGCACAGATTTTTGGGGGCCAAAAAAAATTTTTTAATAGAAAAGTAGAGCCATTCATTGCAAAGCAAAAAAGTGTTTTTAATAACTTAGATCTATAAATCTTCATTCTCAAATGTACATTTTATGAAATATAAATATACATGAAGTCTATCCAGTGAAAATTGAGTGTCCTAACTGACAGAGGCTGCAAGCAGAAAAACATACTGGATTTTGAAAGCTTAGTATGAGGAAAAGGTAAACTATCTTGTTAAAAAGTTTTAAATACATATTACGTGTTGAAAAGTTAGTGCTTGAATATATGTGGTTAAACAAAATAGGCTATTAAAATCTTTTACTACCCTCAGGAGATCTCCATAACATGGGCGAGTCTGTTCCATACAGTCATTCAGGGGCCCAGGTTTCTGCCACCTCGTTGCTCTGCCACATCCTAGTGCAAAGCTTCTTCAAGCGTAGTCCCTGGGAACTTATTAGGGGTGAGTCAGAAACTGTAGTTGGTGAGTCTAGCAGTTTCAGAGCTGAGACTTCAGAACACACCACCCTTTAAGCTGGAGATAGAAGAAAAGAACTGGTATTTCCTAAGGGGCTATGTGGTACAGTGGAAGAGGCATGACTTTCAAAGCTAGAGTTGAAATTTCAACTCTGCCATCACACACTCCATAAAAACCACTGGCATAGTTTTATTGTCAAGTTGCTAGTCTCACCTCATATTTCAATTTATTTTTCACTTTAAGTAAGTAGTACAAGGTTAAACACATCATAAGAGCAAAACAAAGAGAGGCCATTCTCATCCAATACCCAGTAAAGGCCAGCCACTCTCACTAGACGTCTTACATCTTTTTCCCCATAAATCTTAGCAATGATGCCGCAATGATGATATGATTGTATCTGTTGTACGAATAATAAACCCAAAGCTCAGAGGTTAAGTATCTTGTCCAATATCACAGTGTAAGAGCAGGCATAAAATCTAGATTTGTCATGCTACAAATTGTATGCTTTTCCCATTATAGTTTCACTTTAGTGTTGTGTTTTGAAATTAATGCCTATAACTGAGTCATGCAAACGCCCTGGGCCTTTTTTCAGCATTTGACCAACCACTGAACAAAATGACTGAACTCTTTCCTCAAGGATACTTTCAAAGGACTTGGGGGTCTAGATTCTCTAACCCAGCTACTTCACTGACAGCAGAGGTTCCTGGTGATGCCATCTGCCTCCTGTCCCCAGGAAGAGCTGAACATTTAAGCCACAGTATTTCTCAGAAGATGACCCACTCCAAATCCCCTGAGCTTACCAAATTTCATTTGAGTTTTGACTCCTCAAAAGTAAATTCAAATAAAACTCATACGTCACCAATTATGAACTAAGTTCAGATCTGCACCTCGTGCTAAGCCAAGGCCAACTTTTTTATATTCCTTTAGCTTTACACTAAATTCCAAATAATCTTGTAAGTGAAATGATACCTTTTCCACAAGTATCAGCTTTACACTTAGACCAGAAAACGCACGCAAACTTGTCCCTCTTGTTGGGAAACTCATGGAAATCTCCATATTAACATGTGCTATTTTTATTTTAACCCTAGTGCCTAGTGTGTTGGATAATATTCAGTAGTTACAGCTGAATATAGGGTGTTGTTCCCTTTTACTAGCTGTCAACAGTGATTGTAACACTAAACTTTTCTTGATGGGATCCCAGCCCAGTCTTTGCCTTTGCTCATTTAGACAACCAGTCGTTTTCAGGAAAAAAATGACTAGTTACCCAGGCTGAGGATGGCTTGGATTGGGCAAAGAATCATGGAGGGGAGACAGGGAGTCTTGATTGTTTCTCTTTAAAAATATTTTATTGGAGTATAGTTGCTTTACAATGTTGTGTTATTTTCTACTGTATACCTAAATGAACCAGCTATATTCACATATATCCCATCTTTTTTTATTTCCTACTCATTTAGGTCACCACAGAGCATTGAATAGATTCAAATATATATTTTTCATATTCTTTTCCATTATGGTTTATCACAGGATATTAAATATAGTTCCCTTTGTTTTTTTGTCCAATCTATATGTAATAGCTTGCATCTGCTAACCCAGAACTCACAATCTATCCCTTACCCACACCCCACTAACCACTTTGGTATCTAAACTAATAATTTTATTCCAACATTATTTTTCCAGTACCTATAAACACTCAATTTCTCAAATGCTCTTTGAGCCAGCTCTTTGTTGTCTTATTGGTGACATAACTGAAAGTGTTAGTCACTCAGTCATGTCCGACTCTTTATGACCCCATGGACTGTAGCCCACCAGGTTCCTCTGTCCATAGAATTCTCCAGGCAAGAATACAGGAGTGGGTAGCCATTCCCTTCTCCAGAGGATCTTCCCAACCCAGGGATTGGACTCAGGTTTGATTGCATGTAGATTCTTTACTGTCTGAGCCCCCAGGGAAGCCCCAGTTACTTCATTAGGGAGATAAATAAATCTTTGCATTTGCTCATTTTGTATTTGTAAATTTTTACCACAACTTTTAAAAAGTTACATTTTGACTGACCCCATAGAAATAAAGGGAATTGTTTCACAGAAAGACCAGGGGCCGTGTGGTGCAGAGGTGAAGCTACTTAGATAGATAGTGGTCTGACCATATATAGGGCCTTGTTGGCACATTGAAAAAAGTTTGTCTTTAACCCAAGCATAGAAGTTATTGAAGTATTCACTGTGTACCTGTGTGTACATGTTGTGTGGGCATGGGGCATATTGGCGGTTCACATATTTTACCCACAGTGTAGAGAACAGATTGGAGGGGTCCAGACTAGAGGTGATGGCATCAGAAGGCTAGCACAGTAGCCCAGGCAAGACATGATGGCAACTTGATAAAGACTGCAGGATGAAGAAAATGATCATATCTGAGAAGTTTTTAAGGCTCTGTTTCTGGAGGCTGCATGAGAGAGAGACTGCCAAGGACCCTTGACCATTCATTCCACTTGAGCTTAGTGATCCAAACATGTTTTGATTGATTTACCACATGAAGTCAACATCACAGGAGATAAAATCATGTCAACTCCTATGGACAGCTCATTCCTTCTTTTTAAATCTATGTACACATAGGAATGGGAGTCATGTCATATTCAGAAGACTTCTTAATAAGCAGAAGAAGAGAACTTGTATGAATGTAACATGTACTGGCATCAGATTAAGACTTCCATAGTTTTTCAGTTTGCAGTAATGATTGTCATTCCAGAGGAATGGAAAAGTCAAAATACCCAAAGTTTAATTCTCCAGCATCTGTTTGTCTCTGCGGTACTAAATTATACCTGAGAACTCTCCCATCCAAGCACTCACTGCTGATCAACCTTGTAGGAGTAACATCGTCTTTCTTTAG
The DNA here is from genome assembly GCF_003369695.1 of Bos indicus x Bos taurus. NCBI lineage: Eukaryota > Metazoa > Chordata > Mammalia > Artiodactyla > Bovidae > Bos > Bos indicus x Bos taurus. The sequence continues at coordinate 45,883,727 of NC_040093.1, forward strand.
AGGTGTTAGCATCCTCTTCAAGTTACTATCTCATTCTGTTGTTCTGGAAGCTTCTTTTCATCACTTTCAGTTGACTTTGTCTATCTCTGCTCTGATTTTAGAAGGCAGGCTTCTAAAAGCCTTACTTCTAAAGGCTCTCACTTTCTTCATATCCGGATCCTTGGGGCTACATAACTGTGGTCCCCAAGTCCTACATCGTTTACGTTTCAGATCAGATCAGATCAGATCAGTCGCTCAGTCGTGTCCGACTCTTTGCAACCCCATGAATCGCAGCACGCCAGGCCTCCCTGTCCATCACCAACTCCTGGAGTTCACTCAAACTCATGTCCATCGAGTCAGTGATGCCATTTACGTTTAAAACTGTTTAAATTTACATTGCCATCAGATCACACTATGCCCTCCATGCCTAATATCCTTAGCAAATTATGGATGCCTCTAGTAGATAAAGCATATTTTAATGAATGAAGAGGTTAGTATTTCATAAACCCAAGAAAAGTGTAAACTGACTTCCACTATCTACAGTTTAAAATCAATTTGGAGGCATTTGGAAAGCATTTTAAAGAGCAACTAGACATCAATAAAATTTAATTAATTGGTTCTATGGATGCACATGTAAATTGGGTGTTAATTATGCTAGCAATGCTGTTCCATTAAAAATTAAGCTCATGATTAGTAACCAAGAAAAACAAGCTGTCATTCTATAAACAAGTCTCATTCCCTTGTATTTAAACCCAACCTTTTGGTAATTAAATCATAACTCTACATTTACTCAGATGAATCTGAGCCCTGATGGATGACTGGCAAGTTAGCCAAGTGATCTTCCCTTGGCTGTTCCATAAACACAATTGATAACTGCAGAGATAAGTTACGTGTGGTTGAGCTGCCCTTTAATACAGAATTATTGAATTATTGAAAGTTCTTTCCTATCTAATTGACACCAAACAAAGGAATAGTTGACAACTGCAAGAGGTATAGTGAAGATTAGTGATCATTCCAAAGCTGATGACATTTGAAGATTGAAGGCTCAGGTAAGAGGTTACGAGCTGGAGAATCTGTCTTTTCCATAACCATAACCCTTCTCTTCTCCCCCACACCCCAAGATGAAGTTCTTGCATTTGGAGATAAAAATGCAGTGCCTTTTTTTTTTTTTTAAGATGTCCTGTAGATTGGCTAGCACAGTTTTGGGTTTCCCAATTTATCTTTCTTTTCTATGATTTTTGTTGTTGTTATTTGGTCATGCCAGTCAGCTTAGTTCTGAACCAAGAATTGAACTCAGACTGTGGCAGTGAAAGTAACATGTCCTAACCACTGGACTGCTGGGGAATTCCTTCCCCAATTTATTTTTCTCGACTCCTTGGTAGTTAAAATCTAATCTAGATGCAGAGCTAGGATAAACTCCAACTGGGCTTTCCCAATTGACAAAGAGTTGGAACTACATTTCAGAATTAGAAATGGAATAAAATACTTAAAACACTTGACCTGCAACACTTGGTGTTTCTTTTTCCCAATAGATTTTTCCAAGGGAAATTGAGTCCATATGCTTCTGATTCATCTTCTCAAGAACCATCAAGGTACTGTTTTATTAGAGCTATTTGATGGGGCATTTTGTCTATTTCAATGAGCCCTTTGATGTCCCTTTTCTTAGTCATGGAAAATTATGACTAAGATAAGCCAAAGATATGCCCTCTCATTCCCCACACCCATCAAGGAAAAAAAAAAAAAGGAGATACTTCCAAGACACAGAAGTTAAGAAAACTGTTCAGTTTTCTTATCTGACTAAATGACTTGCCTTGTATATAAAGGAGACATCAGAAAAGTTTTAGCAATGAGATTCCACTTTAGATTGCTGTTGAAGAGGAGATTCTCATTTTCATCTGAGGCTGGCCTTTTCAGTCTACTTCTCCTTTCCAAAATTCTGTGGTGGAAGGTCAGATAATGGAAGAGAGATTCACATGCACAGGGAAATGATTAAGGAATACAGGGGTGCATTTGGATGACTTTGAACTTCTGCTTCTCACTCTATTTTATTTCTAGAGGCTTTCATAAGACCCAGCAAATCTTTTTTCTATGATTTGGAGAGATCCTGGAGGCCATCAGATTTGAAAGTTGACAATCATTTAATTATATAACATGGGTAGAAACCTATTTATGCTTCTGGGTAAAAACATGTGTTTGAGTATATACATGTGTATGTGTTACCATGTGGACATGCTATCAATCATCACATTTGGAGAGGAAAAAACATACCCCTACCTGTCTTTGTTAGGACATCTATCACAGAATTAGCCTGGACACACTTTCTTCTGCTGCTCAGGCAAATTCTGTTGACTTGTTGCCTGTAGAAATGTGCAAGACTCAGAGCAGAAGATTTATATCTGTATCTATCTTCTATCTATCTGGAGATATAAGGACTACTTATTGTCACCTCCTTGTAATCCAAGTTTCTTCTATGAGCACCTCCTATGTGACTGGTTTTGTGCTGACTGCTAAGATGAGTGAGCAACCTGAAGAACTGGTTTCATCTTCTAGCAGCAAGGAGGAGTGGAGGTGGGAGGGAGGGGATATATTCATGCGTATAGGTGGCACTAGTGGTAAAGAAACTGCCTGCCAAGCAAGAGACACAAGAGTCTTAGGTTCAATCCCTGGGTTGGACAGATCCCCTGAAGGAGGACCCAGCAACCTCTCTTTACCACCGTTGTACTTTAAACTGTGACAGGATCACTCTCTCCCCACTGAAAAATAGGATTGATACTATTTGTTTGTTTGTATGGCAGACATTGGCCAGTGATTCACCAAATTATCTTCTTTGTCCTCCTGGGCACCCAGGTGGATTGATTTCCAGCCTCCTTTGCAGTTAGATATAGCCTGGTGTCTGAGTTGGGCCGCTGGAATGTGAGCAGAAGTGAATACATTACTTCCAGTTCTGGCTCATAAAATCACTTTCTGCAATTTCCATTCTTGTCCCCCTTTCACCAATAGATAGAGAGGATTTCAAGGTATTAGGGGAATAGGGAGCCATGAGAGGGAAGGAGCCTGGGTCCTGAATGACTCCATTGAGGAGAGCGCTGCCCCCATGCCCACCCTCATGGGACTCTAATACAAGCAAAATGTATATATTTATGTCTGAAACCACAAGTATTGGATGACAGTTTGGTACAAGCTGTTAGTCTATCCTGACTAGCACCATATATGGTGGTGATGGTTTAGTTGCTCAGTTGTGTTAGACTTTTTTGCAACCTCATGGACTATAGCCCATCAGGCTCCTCTGTCCATGGGTTTTCCAGGAAAGAATACTGGAGTGGATTGCCATTTCCTTCTCCTAGCACCATATGTAACTACTGACTAAACTTAGAGTGGGAAATTCCATTTCAATTAAAGTGGGAAATTCCATTTTTCCAATGAGAACCAGCCTAGCTTATTGTAGGCAGTGTAGACATTTCTGTATAAGATGATTTGAGAGTCTTAGAAACTTCCCTCATGTCCCAAACATCTTCCTAACTTGACTGTCACATCCACGGAAACTCATTAAAGAGAGCTGTAACTTTGGAGTCAGGAGTCAGGAATATTAAGACACCTCTGAGGTCGGACATACTCTGTCTTTGCTTTCTTCTTATGGTTTATGAGAAGGTTACATGATGTAATAAGCTGATGCTATGCTATGCTATGCTAAGTCACTCCAGTCATGTCTGACTCTGTGTGACCCCATAGACGGCAGCCCACCAGGCTCCCCTGTCCCTGAGATTCTCCAGGCAAGAACACTGGAGTGGGTTGCCATTTCCTTCTCCAATGCATGAAAGTGAAAAGTGAAAGTGAAGTTGCTCAGTTGTGTCCGACTCTTAGTGACCCCATGGACTGCAGCCCACCAGGCTCCTCCGTTCATGGGATTTTCCAGGCAAGAGTACTAGAGTGGGGTGCTATTAGTTCTTTGCAAACCCATGACATTCGTTTGGGAAGGGGCTTGTTCTCAACCTTTCAGTCTAAGTTAACACAGCAGCTTATTTTCCTACAGATTAAAGAGGTGTGCTTAGAGGTGAGAACTATTAAGGAACTAGAAAGGCTCATTCATTGGACAAGAAGTTGAAGCACTATGATGTCTGAGACTCTGTACTTGGATTTGTTGTTGCTGTTCAGTCACTCAGTCATATCTGACTCTTTGCTCATGGACTATAGCACTCCCTTCACTATCTTCTGGAGTTTGCTCAAACTCATGTCCATTGAGTCAAGGATACCATCCAACCATCTCATCCTCTGTCACCCCCCTTCTCCTCTTGTCCTCAATCTTTTCCAGCATCAAGGTCTTTTCCAATGAGTTGGCTTTGTGCATCAGGTGGCCAAAGTATTGGAATTTCAGCTTCAGCATCAGTCCTTCCAATGAATATTCAGTGTTGATTTCCTTTAGGACAAATTGGTTTGATCTCTTTGCTGTCCAAGGGCCTCTCAAGTGTCTTCTTCAGCTCCACAATTTGAAAGCATCAATTCTTCGGTACTCAACCTTCTTTATAGCCCAACTCTCACATCTTTACATGACTACAGGAAAAACCATAGCTTTCCCTGTACAGACCTTTGTCGGAACTTGCATAATTTCATTTAATTCTCCTCCAAATCTTTGGAGGTGAGGGTAACTATCACCCACTTCTATACTTGAAGAAACAGGCTTGAGAGAAGTTTAAGAAACTTTCCTAATAAATGCCCCATCCAAGATTTAAACCATGGATCTGAAACCAGAGCCTTCCTCTTTACCATCATGAGATGCTAAGGAATGACCTTCGGCTACTTAGGAAAGGGAGTTAGAGAAAGGAAGTGGAGAAGGTAAGAGAAGGAAGGTCATCTGAGGAGGAGAGAGTAAAGAATATATATGAAGGACAGAAAACACCAAGGGAGGAAAAATCCTTGTGATGCAAATCCAGAGTAGATAGAGATCAGTCTTAAGGAATCTGGTGCTGTTTAAGTTTCTGAGCAGCCCCTCTGCTGAGAGAAAATTTCTGCTCTCCCTGCCCCAACCAAGGAGGGTAACCGCATGTCACCCCTTTCCACTGCTTCCTCTGCAGCTTGACAAGTCAGCCCCAGTATTCTCCACAGCCTGGAGATGCTTCACCTTCCCCGTGGCTCGCTGTTCACGTAGGGTAGACTTACAGCAGAGGGACGTCAATTGTGCTTGAACTGCTCAATCACCACTGACATTTCGTTAACCACCCTATGAACTTCTCCAGCCCGAAGTAGCAGCCACTTGTGTCCTTGAAAACCAACAGAAAACAACCGTATTGATTTTCCACTATCAACGAGAGAAAGACAATTGCTCCTTGCCGAGCACCTTCGTAATGCATTTCACACACTTCTTCCTGCAGATCACCTCCTCTTGCCATGGTGCTGGCGGAACTCCCTGCTGCTTTGGACTCTGTAGAATTAACCCTGGAGTGCCAGCACCATCAAGGCATGCTGGCCCCTAGATGGCAAGTGGGGTGCCTGAATGGACAACCTGCCCTCTTTGGGAGTTGGGATCACTTAGAAATCATGAAGGAACTTGGACCTGGGTTGGGGGAAATCAGGGGTGATGGGCTATAGGAATCTCTGATAGTAAACCCACCTTTGAAAGGAAAATCACTTTCTTTATTAAAAGCAATGATAACATCCAGATGGGTCTTTGAATATATATAAGCATGTTTATGAGCTTCCCAGGTGGCACCAGTGGTAAAGAACCCACCTGCCAATGCAGGAGACATTAAGAGACCTGGGTTTGATCCCTGGGTCAGAAAGATCCCCTGGAGGAGGGCACGGGAACCTACTCCATTATCGTTGCCTGGAGAATCCCCATGGACAGAGGAGCCTGGTGAGCTACAGTCCGTAGTGTCGCAAAGAGTCGGACGTGATTGAAGCGACTTAGCATGCATGCAAGCATGTATATACACTGATCAAATTGACTGATGATTCAGATCCTTTATTTAGTAAATTGTACCGTGGATGCAAACATTCTGGCTTAGTTAAAGCCCAAGATCCCATTGTGAGTTATGATGCCAAATTACTAAATCATTTTTTTAACCTATGTTATATCTCATGCAAGTCCTAATAACTCTAGTTTTGATATTTCCAACACAGCAAAAAGGAAGCGTAAGGAGGCAAAAGAGATACAAAAAACCTTGCACAAGCAAGCCTGACCCTCTGGGATGACTGTAGTGTCAAAATCGTTCAATATTTATGCCTAGCAACCTTGACAATATCCCTTTAATTAAAATCAATGGAGAAATAAAACATGCATTAGAATGCACTTGGGATCACTGGCCTCATGAGATAGAAAAGACTCTGATATTATGCACAGTGTGGTTATGACCCACACGTGTTCTTCTGCTTGGGTGTTTGCATCTGAATCTCCTTTCAATGGTCTTTTTCATTCTGTGATATCGTGTTTTTGTTTTTTCATTTGGTATATTTTCTTAAGATACGTATCTTCAGAAAATGTCTCTTTAAAAGTCAGGTAACATGTTCATCAGGTCAAACTGTAGCTTAAATTGATGGGAAAATCGAAAACACAGAACAGGGGACCTCAGCATTGAAATTGGTGTAGGTGGGGCAGCCAAGCCTCAAACCAGCCAAATGACCTTGAGAGAGTCATAGGCAATTATCTCTGAGTCTTGGCTATCCCTTCTCTAAAATGAGATGCTTAGGCTCCATTCTAAAAGGTTCTTTTCAGTTTCTATAAATATTCTATTAGACCAATGATGTTCAAAAATAAAAGCCACTACTGTTCATTGGACACTTTGCAGGTAATCTTCACCATAAACCTGTGAGTTTAGTTCCACTATGCTTTTCCATTTTAGAGAAGAAAGAATTGAAGCCGAGGATGGAGTCAGTTCCCAGCATCACCCAGCTGCTCAGTGGCATAAGCTGAGTGTGTCCAAGGCCATGTGTTTCACCACTGACCCACACAGCCTCCCCCTTTTAAAATATTTTATTGGGATATAGTTGATTTACAATACTGTGTTAGTTTCAGGTGTACAGCAAAATGTCTCAGATATAAATATTCGGATTTTCATTCTTTTTCAGTTTCTTATCTCACATAGGTGATCACAGAATATTGAGTAGAGTTCCCTGTGCTGTACAGTAGGTCCTTGTCAGTTACCACCTCTTTGAATCCATGGAAAGTGGAAGGGGCTTAGGTCTGAGAGATACCACCTGTTTGACCTCCACAGACTTTGAAGGGTCTTCTCCCTGCACTGTTCAGCCATCAGAGGTTTCTCTCAAGCGCACTCAGCTTGGGGTAGATTCACTTAACCTCAAGCCCCTTCCATTGGTTCAGAGTTCACCAAATATGGGCCAGTACAACTTCTCTGACATCCAGATCTGATTTCAAAGACTCCCAAGTAGGCAGGCTTAGCAATAACAGGTTAAACTGGCCCAAGAATAGAAGGCAATTTAACACTGTCCTGTCTGGCCTGGCCAGGCAGATTAAACACCAGATATTTGCGCTTTATAAAATCCAAGCGTCACAGAGGTATTTTTGTTTGTTTGCTTTTCTCATGCGACTTGGCTCCTCTCAGATTGCAGACTGCCGCCTCTCCGGGGCTGGCGGGATGACTGTCATGTTGTTAAAAGCTTCCCTTCCTTATCTCACTTCCTAATCTCCACCTAGGGATTTGAGAGCCCTCAGCTCTGGTTTTTCCTCTTCAAGGACCTGCTAGCGCTGGACTAATTAAAGGAAAGAGCCTGGAGATAAGTTCCTTCAAAAATTATGGAATGTCCTAATCAGACGGGCAAGCCAAGTTTTGACCTCTGGGTCAAGGGGTCACTCTCAAATAATACGATGGATTCAACTATTACTGTCATTTTTTGTTACTCCAAAAAGCTGAGAAGAGAGGCTAAAGGTGGTCCTAAAGGGCAAGGCGATGCCGGTGTTTCTGCCACGGAGGCGATCTGTTAAAGGACATTCTTCACGTCCTCCCCAACTCTTCAAATGCCAGCGGTGCCTTAAATGATTTTTACCTTGTCAGTTTCTATCACTGGAAACTATTCACTGATTCCCTCTTCCATGTGCTTTTCTGTTGCTGGCTCTGTGACTCAGCCTTTTTCTCTATCTTCATGATAGTCACTGGTTTTTTTTCCACCTAGTAGGTACTCCCCTGCTTTCCAAAATTCCTATTCATTTTAAGTACTTATTTTAATCCTACAATGTTTGAAATACATTTTTGTAAAGTTTGACCTCTGTCTCCTTCAGAGAAGATGGCATAGACATACTCTTCCTCCTGCTCAGCACAACTGAAAAACTGCAGACAACTATGCGTGAAACCAACGTAAGAAGACTGAACAGTGGAGAAGAGAAGGCAGACTGGCTTTAAGACCCAGGGAACAACATGATGGTGGGTGTCCTGGGCCTTTTTGTGGGCTCATATATGTCCCAGAATCAAAACTAAAGAAAGTGGTATTCTTGAATCATCAATGGTACAGATCAAACTTGCTCACTAGCCAAGGGACCAGGAAATAGATAGCTTATATAAGACAGGAACACTTTTAGACATTAGCCACTCTACTCTAGTCAAACACTACAGAAAAACCAAAAAACAAAAGCAAAAAAATAAAATATGCTCCTACTCCACCCAGCAAAACCAAGTATGGAACTTGGCTTCTGTCCTGGTGACTGGAATGAAGCACTGAAACTGCTGCCGGAGTAGAGTCAGAGAATACCAAGTTGGGGGCCAGGGCTTTCATCCTTGCCAGCTGACAATGAGCAGCCCCCTTCCTGCCCCACCACAATGTCAGTGGAGACCACACAGAGAACTGGAACTTGTTTCTTCACCCGGCAACGCAGCAACACTCCCATATGGGACGGTGTTAAAGGAAGCCTAGTAAAGAGCCAGGAGTCTTATCACTGCACTTGCCGTAAGGAGGTCAACCTGCTCCATGACTGTCCTAGCTATTGCCTCCTCGTGTATTTGTATGAATCTCTTCAAGATATGGGCTTCCTGGGTGGTTCAGTGGCTAAAGAAAAAAAAAATTCTGCTTGCAATTCAGGAGACGTAGGTTAAATCCCTAGATCAAGAAGATCCCCTGGAGAAGGAAACAGCAGCCTGCTACAGTATTCTTGCCTGGAAAATCCCATGGACAGAGGAGCCCAGCAGGCTGTAGTCCACGGGACTGCAAAGAGTTGAATTTGACTTAGCAACTATACAACAACAAACAGCTTTAAGATACCTACCAATAAATGGAACCGCTGAACTGTAGTATGTACTTGTCTTCAACTTTAATGGTTATTTCTAAATTGTTAAATAATGTGGAGCAAATCTGATCAGTGGTGTGTAAGAGTTCCTGTCTCACCATATAATCACCCACACTTGATACTGTCAGGCTTGACAGTTTTTGTCATTGGGGTGAGGGTAAACTAACTCAATCATTTTAACTGGCACTTCCTGTTTTATTAAGAATGTTGAACTTCTTTTCATGTGTTTGTTGAAGTTTTTAATTTCCTCTTCTGTGAAATGACAATACATAGCTTTGGGATTTATTTTTTCTACTGAGTTAATATATTTTTCTAGATGAGCACAATAAAGGACAGAAATGGTATGGACCTAACAGAAGCAGAAGATATTAAGACAAGGTTGCAAGAATACACAGAAGAACTATACAAAAAAAGATCTTCATGACCCAGATAACCACGATGGTGTGATCACTCACCTAGAGCCAGACATCCTGGAATGTAAAGTCAAGTGGGCCTTATGAAACACCATTGCAAACAAAGCTAGTAGAGGTGATAGAATTCCAGTGGAGCTATTTCAAATCCTAAAGAGTGATGCTGTGAAAGTGCTGCACTCAATATGCCAGCAAATTTGGAAAACTCAGCAGTGGCCACAGGACTGGCAAAGGTCAGTTTTCATTCCAATCCCAAAGGAAGGCAATGCCAAAGAATGTTCAAATCACCACACAATTGTCCTCATCTCACACACTAGCAAAGAAATGCTCAAAATTCTCCAAGCCAGGTTTCAAGAGTACATGAACTGTGAACTTCCAGATATTCAAGCTGGATTTTGAAAAGGCAGAGGAACCAGAGATCAAATTGCCAACATCCGTTGGATCATCAAAAAAGCAAGAGAGTTCCAGAAAATCATCTATTTCTGCTTTATTGACTATGCCAAAGTCTTTGACTGTGTGGATCACAGTCAAACTGTGGAAAATTCTTATGCAGGTCAAGAAGCAACAGTTAGAATTGAACGTGGAATAACAGACTGGTTCCAAATCAGAAAAGGATTACGTCAAGGCTGTATATTGTCACCCTGCTTATTATTTAACTTATATGCAGAGTACATCATGTGAAATGCTGGGCTAGATGAAGCACAAGCTGGAATCAAGATTGCCAGGAGAAATATCAATAACCTCAGGTATGCAGATGACACCACCCTTATGGCAGAAAGTGAAGAAGAACTAAAGAGCCGCTTGATGAAAGTGAAAGAGGAAAGTGAAAAAGTTGGCTTAAAACTCAAAATTCAGAAAACCAAGATCATGGATCCGATCCCATCACTTCATGGCAAATAGATGGGGAACAATGGAAACAGTAAGAGATTTTACTTTCTTGGGCTCTGAAATCACTGCAGATTGTGACTGCAGCCATGAAATTAAAAGACGCTTGCTCCTTGGAAGAAAAGTTATGACCAACCTACACAGCATATTAAAAAGCAGAGACGTTACTTTGCCAACAAAGGTCCATCTAGTCAAAGCTATGGTTTTTCCAGTAGTCATACAGCTGTGAGAGTTGGACTATAAAGAACGCTGAGTGCTGAAGAATTGATGCTTTTGAACTGTGGTGTTGGAGAAGACTCTTGAGAGTCCCTTGGACTGCAAGGAGATCAAGCCAGTCCATCCTAAAGGAAATCAGTCCTGAATAGTCATTGGAAGGACTGATTCTGAGGCTGAAACTCCAATACTTTGGCCACCTGATGCGAAGAGCTGACTCATTTGAAAAGACCCTGATGTTGGGAAAGATTGAATGTGGGAGAAGAAGGGGACAACAGAGGATGAGATGAGTGGATGGCATCACTGACTTGATGGACATGAGTTTGAGTAAGCTCCAGGAGTTGGTGATGGACAGGGAAGCCTGGCGTGCTTCGGTCAATGGGGTTGCAAAGAGTCAGACACGACTGAGCAACTGAACTGAGGTGAACTGAATATATTTTTCTTATAACTTTATCTGTCATCTGTTGATGATACTCATTAAAAATGTATTCTCTCAATCTAGCACATCCTCTTTTGGTTTTGTGCTTCATATCATATTGAAGATTTTAATTTCAATGCTGGAAAATCTGTGTTTGTGTACGCATATATATCTGTGTGTGTGTTTAAGTACATCTACAGTGTACACAGTATGTTTGCTTTTTATACAAATATTTTGTTTTTTATTTGGAATTTTTATATATAATTTTCTGATATATGACATTGTAAGTCAACATCTATATATGCTGCAAAGTGACCACCACCATAAATTAATTACCATCATCATCATACAGTTGAACCTTTTCACCCACCTCCCAACACTCTTCCCTGCTAATAACCACTATTCTGATCTCAAAATCCATGAATTTTTTGTTTGTTCATTTGTCTGTTTTGGGTGTGTGGATTCTAAGTAGTTTCAGTCCTGTCTGACTCTTGGTGATACTATGGACTGTATCCTGCTAGGTTCCTCTGTCCAGGCAAGAATACTGGAATGGGTTGCCATGCCCTCCTCCAGGGGATCTTCCTGACCCAGGGATTGAACCCATGTCTCTTATGTCTCCCACACTGGCAGTCAGGTTCTTTACCACTGGTGCCACATGGGGTTTTGTTTCGTTTATTCATTTGTCTTGGCTTTTTCTTTTTTAGATTCCATACATGGGTGAAATTATACAGTATCATCTCTCTGTCTGACTTATTTCACCTAGCATAGTACCTTCAAGGTCTACTCATGTTGTTGCAAAGGGCAGTATTTCATTCTTTTTTATGATTACATAGTATTCCATACTGCCTATATACATACTGTATCTTCTTTGTTTATTTATCAATGGACACTTACCTTGTTTCCATACTTTGACTATTATAAATAATGATACAATGAATATAGGGGTTCATATATCTTTTTTAGTTAGTGTTTTCATTTTCTTCAGTAAATGCCCAGGCATGAAACTGCTGGATTGTATGGTATGGTAGTTCCATTTTTAATTTTTTGAGGAAATTCCATACTGCTTTTCACAGTGGCTACATCAATTTACAGTCCCATCAGTAACGTACAAAGGTTCCCTTTCTTCACATCCTCTCCAATGTCTATTACTTCTTGTCTTTTCAATAATGTTTTTCCTTGTAGTTACCATGAGATTCATATTCAACAAATGTCCTATATAAGTAGGAACCTGCTTCAAGTTAGTAGCAACTTAAATTTAAACTCATTCTAAAGCTTTATCTTTTTATTCCTCTTCCCATGCTTTACACTCTTGATGATGCATTTCCTCTTTATACTTTATGAATCCCTAACTAATTTTTGTAAATTTCATTATTTTTACTACTTCTGTGTTTTAACCTTCTTGCCTGCTTTACAAGTGATTGATCGAATATCTTTATTATATATCTACCTTTCTAGTGAATATTTTTACTTTTGTATGTTTTCTTATTATTAACTAGTACCTTTTTCAGCTTAAAGAAGTCCCTTTAATATTTTTTATAATGCCATTTTCAAGAAATATGAACTCCTTTAGTTTTTGCTTATCTGGGAAACTCTTGATCTTTCCTTCAATTCTTAATGATAAACAAGCTAGGTAGGGGATCTTGGTTAGAGGTGTTTTTTTTTTTTTCCTTTCAACTCTTTGAATATGTCATGCCACTCTCTTCTGGCCTGTAAAGTTTCTGCTGAAAAATCTGAGAGCCTTATGGGCTTTCCCCTTGCACATAACAAGTTGTTTCTCTCTTGCCGCTTTTATGATTTTCTCTGTATTCTTAACTTTAACTGCTTTCATTATAATGTGTCTTGGTGTGTGTCTCTTTGAGTTTATCTTATTTGGAATGCTCTGGGATTCCTGGACCTAGACATTTATTTCCTTCCCTAGATTACAGAAGTTTTTAGCCACTGTTTCTTCAAATAATTTTTCTTGCCTTTTCTCTCTCTCTTCTCATTCTTGGATTCTTATAATGCTTGGTGTTGTCCCAAGAGTCCCTTAAGATATTGTCACTTTTTAAAATTATTATTTTTTTTATTTTGCTGCTCTGTGTGCATGAATGCCATTGTTTTTTCTTCCAGCTTACTGATTCATTTTCTCTCTCATCCATCCTGCTATATTTTTCAGCTAATGTATTTTTCAGACCAGTTTTAACTTCTGTTTGGTACTTTCTTATATTTGTTATCTCTTTATTGAAGTTTTCACTGTGTTCATTCATCCTTCTTCCAATATTGGTGAGCATCTTTATGACCATTACTTTGAACCTTTTATTGAACCCTTTTTTGGGTTGTTGTTCAGTTGCTCTTTGTGACCCCATGACTGCAGCATGCCAGGCTTTCCTGGCCTTCACTATCTCTCAGAGTTTGCTCAAACTCATGTCCATTGAGTTGGTGATGTCATCCAACCATCTCATCCTCTGTCACCTCCTTCTTCTGGCGTCATTCTTTCTCAACATCAGGGTCTTTTCCAGTAAGTCAGCTCTTCCCATCAGTGGCCAAAATACTGGAGCTTCAGCTCCAGCATCAATCTTTCTAATGAATATTCAGTGTTTATTTCCATTAGGATTGACTAGTTTGATATCCTTGCTGTCCAAGGGACTCTCAAGAGTCTTCTCCAGCACCACAATTTGAAAGCATCAATTCTTTGGTGCTCAGCCTTCATTATGGTCCAACTCCCATCCATCCCATATGACTACTGGAAAAACCATAGCTTAGACTATATAGATCTTTGCCGGCAAAGTGATACTAGATTGTTTAATTTAGTTCTTTTTCTGAGATTTTATCTTGTTATTTTGACTGAAACATACACCTTTTATCTTCTCATTTTGCCTAATTATCTGTGTTTGGGTCTGTATGTTAGGTAAATCAGCTATTTTCCCTGGACTCCAAGGAGTGGTCTTATTTAGGAGATGTCTTGCAGGGCTCAGAAGTGAAATCCCACCTGACCACCAGAGCCTGATGTTCCAGGCATGTCCCCTTGTGAGCTGTGTGTGTCCTCCTCTTATGGGGCCATGGCTACTGCTGAGCTGCATACTACTACACAGGGTTGATCCCAAACTGGCTGTAGAGCCCAGACATAGTGCAAGGGTGAGCAGGGTTCTCACCAGAGTGTGCCCACCACACAAAATGATGCCAACCAGTGCTGGCATTAGCAAGGTAAGCTGAGGTTGCAAAAATGGTTCTTGCTGGTGTCTCAGTCTATATGGAGCTTCCCAACTGATTCCTCCCTCTTTAGCAGATTCTTCAAGATCAGTAAGTGGGTTCTGTTCACCTCAGGTGCATGTGATTTTCAACCTGGTGTTTTTGTACTGGTTAAGAGTTCAAGTGAGTCTGCGTGTGAGCCCTTTTGAGTGGGTTTTCTGTTCCTTGCAGTCCTATAGGTTCTTTTGACCATATTCTTCATTGGTCTTCAAAGTCAGGTGTTTTGGAGGTTTGCCTCTCTTGTGCAGGATCTAGGGGGTTGGGTCTCTGAGGCTGCACTTGAATCCCTTGCTCCTCTGGAAAAAGATCTGTACCTGTGTGATCCCTCCCAATGTGAATCGCCATGGCAAGGCGCAGGTTTTTTCATAGTGAGACCATAACTGCCCCTCCTTCTCATCTCTCTGCTGTCCTTCTACTCTTTGTTATGGAGGCTCTGTTCATCCAGTTTTCAGGTCTCTTTTTGAGGCTGTTATTCCACATGTAGTCATAGCTTTCTCGTGTCCATGGAAAGGGGTAAGTTCAGGATCTTCCTGTGCTGCCATCTTGATCTGACATCTAGAATTTTTATATAGTTTTTCCTCTATGGATTCTTTATGAATTATAAAATATTGCAGCATCATTTACTTTGAGTCCATAATATCCCCACTAATTGGAATTATCATACTAGTTATAAACCAACTTTCTGTATTGCAACATGTGCTGCTGTCCGTTGCTGTCCATTCTGCTGTCATGACATTGGTCTGATAAACTCCAAAATACTAATTTCTGTTCTCTTTATTTCTCAAAAGAGATATTTTAAAAAACAAATGGAATTAGACTTCTCAGACTATATTTTGACATGCTTCTTCACTTAACAACACACCATGGATATCTTTTAATATGGTTGATGACATGATGTTTAATGCCTAGTAAGTATCTTATTTTGGAAAGATCACATTATATTTAATAATCTCCTATTGATGAGTCTTTAATTTGATTCTAAAATTAAGATATAGCCCATATGTATTGTAAGCACAAATATCTTCACAGATATAAAAAATACATTATTTGTTAATTAAGAAAAAGTACAAAAAGTGAAACTTCAAGAGTATATTTCAGTTTTGCTACTTAATACCAAACTATTCTCTGAAAAGAGTGGACTAACTTATTTTTGTCTCTTCACAGCACACCAAATCCTCCAACTGCAGCAAATGACAATATCAAATCTATATTTTAGAAAGCTCACCCTACTAGTGGTGACAGAGAAATAAATGTCACAAAAGTAGCATAGAAACAGTCAGATAGTGTTCTGGAAGATATATGCATCTGACAACAAATATACAAGTGTTTTTAGGTAGAGCGAATGCCAAATAGCATGTGAGTACTTGGTCATCAGGTCTCTTGATCCAGACTGAAAGGCTATGCTCAGATGTAGTAAAAGCTAAAGGAACACACAGCAGCTGCTAGAAATTCTGAAGGTATCTTCAGCTAATTTCACTACAAAGAAGCCTATGAATCTTTCAGAAATCACCCAGAAAAATAAAATAAATAGCCACTTTGATTGTGACATCTGATGACACAGACTTAAATAAAAAGGAGGGGTATCTGGTTTCGTAGGGTTTCCATGGTAGCCCAAATGGTAAAGAATGTGCCTGCAATGCAGAACACCTGGGTTCAATCCCTGGGTCAGGAGAAGGGAATGGCTACCCACTCCAGTATTCTGGCCTGAAGAATCCCATGGACAGAGGAGCCTGGTGGGCTATAGTTCATGTGGTTGCCAAGAGTTAGACACAACTGAGCAACTAACACACTTTAACTTTTCATTGGATTTCTTCCTATCAAGGAGTCTTGAGACAAGGACACCGAATGAATGTGCATTTCAAATATATGTTTTGTTTCGATACAGTTCAAACGCCTGGTAAACATAAGGACAGTTGTTTTGGAAGCCTGAGTCATAGCTGGATGATTTTCTGAAACACACCTTCCTTTCTCATCCCAAATGACATCTAGGCTAGGAAGAGATCCCATTTCCCAACATCATGCCATCTGGATGGAATGGACAAACTAACTCACTGTCTTTCAACCTCTGTTTCCAGAACTCAGCACCTATATTCTCCTTTGGATAATATTAAAAAGAGGGAAAGCATTTTGCATGAAAACATGTTTTAACTGTGTTTGTAACACTCAATAAATAAATTACAGGTTTTATATCATTCAGAGAGAGCTGCCAGTGATTTATTCAGTTATTAACTTCACACGCTTGGGAGCATGAATTAAATGCCAGCCCGTATTGAGGGCTTGGGGATTCATTTCAAGCCAGAAGAGGCCCCTTAAAAGTTTGGGCAGCTCGGCAGTTATCTCAGAAGAAGCAAGAACAGTTTGGTAGAAGCCATGGAGGGCAGACGATTCTGTCCTGGTCATTTACAGCAGCTTATAAATTCCATAAAAGGGAAATGAATTATGCATTATTGGGTTTACATAAGGTCACCCGGTGAACTTTGACCCCTCTCTTTTCTCATTTGGCTCGATTATGAGATGAAATGACAGATTTGATCTCTTTTCAAATTGTATTAGAAAGGGTCTCTTTATTTCACCCTCTAGCAGCAATCAGCTGACAGGACCAGGCAAGTGCATTAATTATGATTGATTTAGACTGTCTATCGGGTGATTATTTCTAGAATTCTACTCCTGAGCCAAAACCTTTTGACCTATTTCAGGCCACACAGCAAATTAATCCATAAGAAGATTTAAGGGGGAGAACAGTTCAAGACTGCAGTTTTGCTCCTGTATTCGCAATCAAAACATTGAAGACACTCCAGGCCATCCAGAGGGATTGAATTACTGGAACACTCCATGGTGAAGACATTTAACAATCTGCCAACTCAGTAGAGAAACATCTTGCATATAATAACCAAAAATGGCTCTGAATTAGCTCCTTCCCCAAGGAAGAAAAGACCCCCAATCCTCTCAGCTCTGAACTAATAAGATAGCAGAGAGACATTTTTTTTCTTTTATGAGCTTGTGAATTTGTCACAATTGGAGTTTCACAATAGCATGTTTGTTGTTGGGACATTCAATCTCCCTCTCAACTTTCCAGTGGATTAAAAATGACAGTACTAATTAAAGAAGTAAAGAGAAGAGGCCACTGTCTGTTGCAATGCATAAGCTTGAATTATAATAAGGCCCAGCTGAGGAGGAGAAAGAAAAAAGAAAGGAGGTAGCATCATTAAAGAGTTTCTTTCCAAGTCTGGAAAAGTACCTTGCAGATAAATTCTATTTAAAAAGAGGGGGCTTAACAGTACAGATGAACCTGTTTGAAGGGCAGAAATAGAGATACAGATGTTCAGAACGGACTTGTGGACATGGCTGGGGAAGAAGAGGTTAGGACAAGTTGAGAGGGTTGCATCCACATATATACACTACCATGTGTAAAATAGATAGCTAGTGGGAAGCTTAAATATAACACTGGGAGCCCAGTCTGGCACTCTGTGATACCTAGAGGGGTGGGATATTAAGGAAGTGGAAAGCAGGATCCAGAGGGAAGGGATATATATTATATAAATTTATGTGCTGACTCATTGGAAAAGATCCTGATACTGGGAAAGATTGAAGGCAAAAGGAGAAGAGGGTGGCAGAGGATGAGATGGTTAGATAGCATCACTGACTCAGTGGACATGAATTTGAGCAAACTCCGGAAGATAGTGAAGGACAGGGGAACCAGGCGTGCTGCAACGTTTGGTTGCAAAGAGTGGGACACAACTTAGCCACTGAACAACAACTACACACACACACACACACACACACACTCATATATATATGTATGTATGTAGCTTATGGCTGGTGTATACTGTTGTACAGCAGAAACCAACACAACATTGTAAAGCAGTTATCCTCCAATTGAAAATTTTTAAAAATTTAAGAAGGTGTTTACCCAAAATCTCCACCTGAGTTATTAGATCACAGTAAGGACTGAAAAACTTCTGCTTCACTGATTACATCAAAGCCTTTGACTGTGTATATCAAAACAAACTGTGGAAAATTCTTCAAGAGATGGGAATACCAGGCCACCTTACCTGCCTCCTGAGAAATCTGTAGGCAGGTCAAGAAGTAACAGCTAGAACTGGACATGGAACAACAGATTGGCTCCAAATTGGGAAAGAAGTATATGACCAAGGCTGTATACTGCCATCCTGCTTATTTAACTTCTATGTAAAGTACATCATGTTAAATGCCAGGTTGGATGAAGCACAAGCTGGAATCAAGATTGCCAGGAGAAATATCAATAACCTCAGATATGCAGATGACACCAGAAAGTGAAGAGGACCTAAAGAGCCTCTTGATGAAAATGAAAGAGGAGAGTGAAAAAGTTGACTTAAAACTCAACATTCAAAAAACGAAGATCATGGCATCCAGTTCCATCACTTCATGGCAAATAGATGGGGAAACAATGGAAACAGTGACAGGCCTTATTTTCTTGGGCTCCAAAATCACTGCAGATGGTGACTGAAGCCATGAAATTAAAAGATGCAAATAAATAAATAAATAAATAAAAGATGCTTGTTCCTTGGCAGAAAAACTATGACAAACCTAGACAGCACATTAAAAAGCAGAGACATTACTTTGCCAACAAAGATTCGTCTAGTCAGGGCTATGGTTTTTCAAGTAGTCCTGTATGGATGTTAGAGTTGGACTATAAAGAAAGCTGCTGCTACTGCTACGTCACTTTAGTCCTGTCTGACTCTGTGCGACCCCATAGTCGGCAGCCCACCAGGCTTCCCCATCCCTGGGATTCTCCAGGCAAGAACACTGGAGTGGGTTGCCATTTCCTTCTCCAATGCATGAAAGTGAAAAGTGAAAGTGAAGTCACTCAGTCGTGTCTGATTCTAGTGACCCCATGGACTACAGCCTACCAGGCTCCTCCGTCCATGGGATTTTCTAGGCAAAAGTACTGGAGTGGGGTGCCATTGCCTTCTCCAAAGAAAGCTGAGTGCTGAAGAATTGATGCTTATGAACTGTGGTGTTGGAGAAGACCGTTAAGAGTCCCTTGGACTGCAAGGAGATCCAACCAGTCAATCCTAAAAAAAAATCAGTCCTGAGTATTCATTGGAAGGACTGATGTTGAAGGTGAAACTCCAATACTTTAGCCACCTGATGCAAAGAGCTGACTCATTGGAAAAGACCCTGATGCTAGGAAAGATTGAAGGCAGGAGGAGAAGGGGACCACAGAAGATGAGATGGTTGGATGGCATCACCAGCTCGATGGACTTGAGTCTGAGCAAGCTGCAGGAAGTGGTGATGGACAGGGAAGCCTTGTGTGCTGCTGCAGTCCATGGGATCACAAAGAGTCGGACACGACTGAGCCACTGAACTGAACTGAAGGACTGAAAGGGAGAGTCATCTCGAATTGATGCCATAAATCAGTTAACTCAGTCCCACAACATGCTTTCCAATGCCCCCAGATGGTAAGAAGGAGTTGAGCAAGGGCAGAGCAAATCTTGTTTGTAACACTTATAAGCTGTGTGACCGAGGGCAAATGACTTGACTTCTCTGATCTCTGCTCTTTTTTTTTACAGGGTACAAATAATGTCTATCTCATTGTTGAGTTGTAGTGAGAATCAGAGGCCATATGTGTTTAGACAGACAAAAATAAATTCTTACTGTTTTTACAGTACTGTCTTGCCATTTATGGAGGAAGGCCATGGCAACAGAAAAATCTTTTGTTTGCTGAACACAAACAAAATTTCTATCCTCACACTTGAAGATAATATCAAGTGATGGTAAGACTTAGAAACTGAAGATGCTTTGAGGAGTTCATCATAAGAAAAGACAGAGAAGCTCAACTGAGGGCTTGGAGTCAAGGCTTTGAGAAGCTGATGACCAGTTGAGGGGCAGGAGAGAGAACACAGTAGCCAGTGGGCAGAGGAGTGAGATGGGAGGGAAAGATGTGCCTGGGGACCTTCTTAAGAGAGAGACTGGTACATGGTGACCTAAACCTCTTCTCTCTCCATTTCAAAAACTTCTGTAAAATATATGGCACTCACTCCTGTCTATGCGGTCGCACAGAGTTGGACATGACTGAAGCAACTTAGCAGCAGCAGAAGCAACTATTGCTGTGGTATAAATGGGTTTTTCCAGATGAATGAGAGCGTCTTCATTTTGAGACTGTGAACACCTAAGACTCTGCCAACTGCTCTTTGTGGACTCAGGATGGTTTCACGTCACTTCTCATGGACTTCAGAGTTCCCCCTTGGAAATGTGGGACAACGCAGAAAAGTCAAACTTGCTTTCAGCTCTCAACTCCATGGTTCAGTGTGCTGATGAGGAGTTTTCATACTGATGGAGAAAGCCTTAAGTGTTTTAGTGGTCTCCAGGGACCAAGCAAATCCACATAAATGAATAAAGAAGGCCAGATGTAAAACAAAGGGAACTGATTTTTTAAAAATTGGAGTATAGTTGCTTTACAATATTGGTTTCTGCTGTACAAAGAAATTAATCAGCCATAAGTGCATCTGTACCCCTTTCTCTTAGACCTGCCTCCCACCCCAGCCCACCCCACTCATCTAGGTCACCACAAGAACACTGAGCTGAGCTCCCACTAGATATCTATTTTACACATGGTAGTGTATGCACATCAATCCCAACCTCTCAAAACCTCCCACCAGCTGTGTCTACACGTCCCTTCTCTCCATCTGCATCTCTGTACCTTTTTTCTAGATGCCACATATATGCTTTAATTTATTTGTTGTTCTCTTTCTGACTTACTAAAAAAAAAAGTTGCTGGATACAAGGTAAATAGCCATTAAAATATAGGATACTTAGGAATAAATATAATGTAATGCAAGTAAGTCCTTTATGAAGAAAGTTTTAAAAGCTTTCTTGATGGACATAAAAGATGGAGAGAGATTTTATAGATGAAAAGACTCAATATTGTAAATATTTTGATCCTTCCCAAATAAAATTTAAGACAAAAAGAAAAGGAATAGTAGAGATTGTAGCAAACTAGGGAAGATATGAATTGCTTAAAAGTGTTCACATTTAATTTCTCATAAAAGCATTGCTCAGGACTCCCAAATCCTGCCTTCTGGAAACCACGTTTTGACCTTTAGACAAAGAGGCCCCGGATGGGGCATTTAGAACTTAGTTACTTTTTTTAAACCTACAGCTCAGCTCATTTTTGCCTCCACACCACTGACTTTGAAAGACAAAGCCAGCAGAGGTATTTATTTGCTTCTTGAGAAATCAGTTCTATTAAACGGAGCGATTGTGAAGCAGCCAGTCTGTCATTATTCTGAGGCCTGGTCATCAGTTACAAAGCTAATAAGTACCAAGTGGCATGTCAGTGGGATTCTTAGCCTTGCTCATATAGTTCTCAGATTATTACATAAGCAGGGATGCATGTGGCTTAATGAAAGCTAAAAAATAACCCAAACAAGCACATGGCTGAGGGCTTTGCTGGAAAGCCAGCATGGCATAGAAAAGCTTGGACTTGGTAGCTCCCAGCTCCAGAAAGGCGAGGTGGGCTTAATTCTGGTTGATCCCTTAACTCTAAAGGAGCTGGCTGGCCTTGCCAAGTGGTGAACAATCTCAATTTATGGCTCAGTCATCACCATCA
Source organism: Bos indicus x Bos taurus (assembly GCF_003369695.1). NCBI lineage: Eukaryota > Metazoa > Chordata > Mammalia > Artiodactyla > Bovidae > Bos > Bos indicus x Bos taurus. The sequence continues at coordinate 45,905,677 of NC_040093.1, forward strand.
CTTGCACAAGAGACCAAATGAAGAATATCCAAGAAAGCCAGTACTCATGGGCAAATGGTTAACAAGTCCCCACTAGGGACTTCCCTGGAGAAGGCAATGGCACCCCACTCCAGTACTCTTGCCTGGAAAATCCCATGGACAGAGGAGCCTGGTAGGCTGTGGCCCATGGGGTCGCTAAGAGCCGGACACGACTGAGCGACTTCACTTTCACTTTTCACTTTCATGCATTGGAGAAGGAAATGGCAACCCACTCCAGTGTTCTTGCCTGGAGAATCCCAGGGACAGGGAAGCCTGGTGGGCTGCCGTCTATGGGGTCTCACAGAGTTGGACACGACTGAAGCGACTTAGCAGCAGCAGCAGGGACTTCCCTGGTGGTCCAGTGGTTAAGACTCCATACTTCCAATGCAGGGGTCCAGGTTCAATCCCTGGTCAGAGAACTAGATCCCACATGCTGCAACTAAGAGTTTACATGCCACAACTAAAGATCCAGTGATGGTGGCCGTTTAGTCACTAAGTTGTGTCTGACTCTTGTGACCCCACAGACTATAGCCTGCCAGACTCCTCTGTCCATGGGATTCTCCAGGCAAGAATACTGGAGCGGGTTGCCATTTCCTTCTCCAGGGGATCTTCCTGACCCAGGAATCAAACCCGGGTCTCCTGCATTGCAGGCAGATTCTTTACTGACTGAGTTACAAGGGAAGATCTGGTATGCTGCTGCTGCTGCTGCTGCTAAGTCGCTTCAGTCATGTCCGACTCTGTGCAACCCCAGAGATGGCAGCCCACCAGGCTCCCCCATTCCTGGGATTCTCCAGGCAAGAACACTGGAGTGGGTTGCCATTTCCTTCTCCAATGCATGAAAGTGAAAAGTGAAGTCGCTCAGTCGTGTCCGACTCCTAGTGACCCCATGGACTGCAGCCTACCAGGCTCCTCCATCCATGGGGTTTTCCAGGCAAGAGTACTGGAGTGGGTTGCCATTGCCTTCTCCGCTGGTATACTGCATCAAAGATCAAAGATTCAGCTTGTGGCAGTTGACTCAATGCAGACAAATACATACATTCATACATACATAAAAATAAATACTAAAGGAGTCTTAAAAAAAAAAAAGTCCCCACCATACTAGGAAAGAGCTGGAATTAAGATTATTATGCCACAAGGAACTATTTCTTGAGCAGTTACTCTCAGCAGAGCTGTTTGCAGGGCAAGTTGGGAAGACAGAGATGAAGGGAAGAAGAGCTCTCCATCCTGAGGAGGTCTAAAGTCTGGGGGTGAGAAGGTCAGAGGAGAAGCAATTCAAAGTGACTGTGGCTCAGGGTGAACCCAGAGTCAGAGAGGTGACTTCCCAGGTTTTCCAGGATGAGATCAGAGGAAGACTTGGCTGATGAGGAAAAAGGAAGCAAAGAGAGGCCCCAGAAACCTTTGAATTGAGACTCTTGTTTTTTTATGAATGACGTTACTCCTTTTTTTAAAAAAAATTATGTTTTGTATTTGGCCCTGCTAGGTCTTAGTTGTGATATGTGGGATTTAGTTCCCTGATCAGGGATTGAAAATGGGCCTCCTGCATTGGGAGCATGGAGTCTTAGCCACTGGGTCACCAGGGAAGTCCCTAGTTGGGACTCTTTGAGTAGAGATCCACAGCTAACTTCTATGGAGCTCTCCCAAAGGAGGAATCAATTTTCCAAAGGTCAAACTAGTGTTCACTCCCCAGGCATTATTTCCCATTGCCTGAAAGGAGTTCTGTATCATGAAAATAAGGCCAGGCCATGATGCTAAACAATGAATAATCCTTAATTAGGAGTGGAACCTTCAAAGTGAAAGTGAAAGTTGCTCAGTTGTGTCCGACTCTTGGCAACCTCTTGAACTATATGGTCCATGGAATTCTCCAGGCCAGAATACTGGAGTGGGTAGCTTTTCCCTTCTCCATGGGATCTTCTCAAGACCCAGGGATCAAACCCAAGTCTCCCACATTGCAGGCGGATTCTTTATCAGCTGAGCCACAAGGGAAGTAGCATGTAAAAGCCCAACAGCCGTGGGAGAGGTAACACAGGGACACAATTTGTCTACAATGAGGTGCTAGACCGAGAGCAAGTTCACTGTCAGCAGCATGAAGACAAGGAAAGAGGAAGGGAAGGGTGGCTTCAGAATACCATCAGGGCAAGGAAGGAGGGCCAGGTCAGGAAATCTGAAGAAGAAAATTTCAGTCTGTTTTTCATGACTTTACCCAAAGCAAGTCCCACATCTTGGAAACAGATGAGGGCTCTAAGAGTGAAGAGCCTCCACCCTGATGCCTTTGAAGGAAAGGTCAGAAATCTGCCCACTGAGTGAACCAAAGGTGGGAAGGATATTAGAGGTCAGACGCTGAGCGTGTGGCAGCCTCATTCACATCTTCGCTCTCCTCTTTCTGTGGGTGGGCAGGGTCCACCTTCAGGAATTACTTTCGCCCCAGATTTTGGTAAGCATCTGTGGCTTCTCTCTTTTTTAAATTGAAGCAGAGTTGATTTACAATATTCTGTCAGTTTCAGGTATACAACAAAGTGATACAGTTATATATATATATTTTTTTTCAGATAATTTTCCATTATAGGTTATTATAAGATACTGAATTTAGTTCCTTGTGCTATACAATAAATCCTTGTTGCTTATCTATTTTATGTATAATAGTTTTTATCTCTTAATCCTAAACTTCTTACTTATTCCTACCACCTCCCTCCCCCTCCCCCCACTCCTTTCCCCTTTGGCAACCATAATTTTGGTCTCTGTGGGTCTGTTTCTGTGTGTATATAGATTCATTTGTATTATTTTTTAGATCCCACATTTAAGTGATATAATGCATTTCTCTTTCTCTGACTTAATTCACTTAATATAATAATCTCTAGGCCCATCTATGTTGCTGCAAATGGCCATATTTCATTCTTTTTTATGGGTGAGTAATATCCCATTGTCTGTCTATTTATCTATCTATCTATCATCTACCTGCCACATTTCCTTAAACCAATCTTCTGTTGACAGGCACATGGGTTGTTTCCATGTCTTGGCCATTGTAAATAGGGCTGCTATGAAAATTCGGGTGCATATGTCTTTCTGAATTAGATTTTTCATCTTTTTTCAGTATATGCCCAGGAGTGGGATTTCTGGATCATATGATAGTTCTTGGGGCATCCCAGATGGGGCTAGTGGTAAAGAACCTGCCTGCCAATCCAGGAGACATAAGAGATGCACATTCAATCCCTGGGTAGGGATGATCCCCTGGAGGAGGGCATGGCAACCCACTCCAGGATTCTTGCCTGGAAGATCCCATGAACAGAGGAGCTTGGTGAGCTATGGCCCACAGGATCTCAAAGAGTTGAACATGACTGAAGTGACTTAACACACACACATACTACACAGTAGTTCTATTTTTGGATTTTGAAGGAAGTTCCATACTGTTTTTCATAGTGGCTGCACCAATTTATATTCTCAGCAACGGTGTAGGAGGGTTCCTTTTTCCCCACACCCTTTCCAGCATTTATTATTTGTAAACTTTTTGATGATGGTCATTTTGAGCCAAAGCATCTGTGGCTTTTCTCTGTGAAAATGGTGATGGAGGTACCTTTTTCTGAAGCCATAGGAGTGAGAGAAAATCAACAAATAGATCTTGAGCCATTGGGGAAAATGCTAAGGACCCAACAGGTGTAGAAGAAGGAATGCTTTGAAGATGAGTGAACCAGACAGAGCAAGTCTGGTCACTGATTTTTCAAGGACATACAGAAGAAGCAAAGAGGAGGGGAAATACCAAGGACCTCTTCTTGTTCTCCAGGTGTGGGAGGACCTTGGCCTACAGAAACAGGAGATGTTGTAAATGACCTCCTGGAGCCAGACCCCAGAGGGCACTGGGAGCTGCACTCCAGGTGGCTGAGGCTACACAAGAGAGCATGTCTAGTGCTGTCAGATTTTTATGTGTGCTTTTCTGATATTTAATATTAGCAACTAGTGTTTTAGAAAACATGGCCCAGCAAAACATTTCTACAAGCCTGATATGGTCTCCGGGCAACCGTTCAGCTACATATTCTAAGAAATGCTGTCAGTCACTCTTCAATGATACTGCAGTAACAAACAGATCACACTGGTTTACACAGGAAAGCTTATTCTTCCACGTGTCTAACGTGAGTTGCTGAAGGGACTTTGTGCATCATGGAAGCTCAAGGATGGGGATAACAGAGTTCTCGTCTTAACACAGTCACTTCTGCAGGGGATTACAGAAAGTGGTAAATTACACATTGGCTCTTAAAGCTACCACTTGATCTGCATCATTTCCATGTACACACCATTTGTTGTAATTTTTGTTGTTGTTGTTCAGTCGCTCAGTCATGTCCAACTCTCTATGACTCCATGGACAGCAGCATGCCAGGCTTCCCTGTCCTTTACTATCTCCCAGAGTTTGCTCAAACTCATGTCCTTTGAATTGGTGATGCCATCCAACCATCTCATCCTCTGTCATCCCTTTCTCTGCCTGCCCTTAATCTTTTCCATCAAGGTCTTCAAATTGGGTGGCCGTACCCAATTGCAAGGAAGATGGTGAGAAGCCTGGAAAGAGAACTGAAATGTGAATGAACCAGAAAACGAATAAAGGAATTTTTTGTTTTTAATCAAGGGTCCTCACCCTTAGGAAGTTGTGTATCATTTGTTCTTAAGTAAGATGGTACTATAAAGTGTAGGAACTTTGTGGAGAATCAAGGTAACTGTGAACACACGTCCCCGTTTTTCCTTCTACTTCAAATCCACTTCTGCCAGTTTAGTTGAGATGGTAAAGATGAGGAATAGAGGCTGCCATCCTGGCCTCTATTATGTTATTCTAAACGTGTATATATATGGGCAAGCCTTCATAGTTACAGGGCATATTGGGAGAGCTCCATAAAAATGAGCTATCGACCTCTACTCAGAGAGTCCCAACCCAAGAGGTTATGTCAGCCCAAAGGGTCTCTGTGGCTTCTTTTTGCTTCCCTTACCCTTTCCTCAAGAGCTAAGTTCCCTGACCTCCTGCAGAGTCTTCCTCCAACATCATCCTGGCAAACATGGAAACTCACCTGAGCCACAGTCACTTTGAATTGCTACTTCTCTGACCTCTTCATCCCCAGACTGTAGACCTCCTCAAGATGGAGACCCCTTATTCCCTTCATCTCTGCCTTCCCCGTGTCCCTTGCAAATGGCTCTGCAGAGGAAATGGCTCTGCTCAAGAAATCATTCCTTTTGGCTTAATAATAGTGGGAAGGGGAAACCAGAAACACACTCAATGACTATCTCTCCTGTCCACAGGGCCTCTCTGTTGGCCTAGCTCCATCCTCTTTCCCCAAAGCCTCATCTGCCAATAAGGAGGGCCCCTGCCCTCCAGTTCTATTGGGAAGGTTTGCTTTCCTGGACACTTTTCATGGCACTCTTTCTACACAAGCACGTGTGTGCCTGAGCTGCCTGTAAGCCTGAAGAATCACCCCTTGTGGCTCCCTCCCCAAACAAGCTCCAATTAGACACCACTTAATGGCATCTCCAATTTGACTGTCTGTCCAAGATTCCACAATGCATGGGAATTCTCCCAGAGATTATTCCTGGATTTCCCATCCTCAAAACAAGGAGGGGGGGAATAATGCATGATTGAAAACTAGCCACCAAATGGTAAAAAAAAATAAATAAATAAATTTGCAGTTGTGTTGCTTTGAAAACTTATTGCACAGCTGGGGGCATGTAAAGAACTTAATTAACAAGCTTTGGCCGCAATGTGCCCCCTCTTTGGGAGGGGAAAAAAATCACTGTTAAGATTTGTCCAATTAAATTATAGGAGAGTTGGTGAATTCAAAGAGAGAGAGAGGTTGGGGGAATGTGCTTTCAGTTTAAAAAGAAGATATTTAGTCTGCTGGGAGACCTATAGTCTGATTAATTCAGTGCTAAGCTTTTCTGCACAGTTTCCACAAATTCATAGGCACTTAAGAATTTTTAACCCAAATGTAATTATAGGTTTTGATAATCAGGCTTTGGTTAAATACAGTCCCCTCTTTCTTATAAAAACTGAAGATGGAATATTCTGTGATAAGGAAGTGCCTTCAAATCCTACTTTTTTCCTCTTCCATAGAAAATACCATCTAGCCCATGATCAGTGCCACATTATAAGTTTTTTGGACTCTGAGTACTTTTGCTTTTGTGGTATTCTTCCTCCCTAAAAAGATATTAAAACTTATATTTTACAACTGTGTTGGTATGAAGGTAATTATAATCCGGGCTGGATTCATTTGTACACACTCTTTATTATCACATTCATTTGATTTTCCTTTTTTATTGATATATAGTTAATTACCATGTTGCATTAATTTCAAGTGTGCAGCAAAGTGTGTCAGTTTTACATACATATATTCTTGTTTAGATTCTTTTCAATTCTAGGTTATTACAAGATATTGAGTATAGTTCCATGTGTATACAGTAGGTCCTTGTTGTTAACCTATTTTATATACAGTAGTGTGCCTACGTTCATTCCAAACCAAAAAGAAATGAAAATTCAAACATTCTCATGAGTCCCTAAAAGTGCACTGGACCCTAGACACTGTGCCCAGTGAGTTAGTCATCTGCTTGGAATTTCCCATCATGAACCAGAAGAGGGACGTTAGGGTGCCAGCTAAGTACAGGTTCAGAATAACAGTGACGGTGACATAATTCACAGCAACGCAATTCATATTAGCCCACGCTGAGCACTTGTCTTTACAGCAGCCTAACCTCCCAGTCTCCCAGCCTGTGCCCTCCCCACACTCCCCCCCAAAAAATTGTAATTCTGACATCATTGGTCAGACTGAATACCCGGTACAGTATGCACTCTCTTGGAATGACGAGTTTTCTGCCTTTTCCTAGGGGGATGTTCAGCCAAAGACAAAAATGCGTAAGGGCAGCAGAGAAAATTCATTTGTATAAGCTTGCCCCCCTACTGTGGAATTTTCAATTATATATATCTAATTATGGCTGTCAGTTGATGGATTCAGAAAAGACATTTTGGTCCCCCCCCTCCTTTTTTTTGTCTTTTCGTCATCTCTTCTGTTAGAATGATTATAGCACACTTACACAACTAATTGCCTTACTGCTGATTAGTGATACAATTATGCAGACCCGGCTCCTTGTGTGAACAACCATCTGCAGAGAAAAAAAAAAGTGACACTATTCAAAAACTATCCATAATTTAACCAATGTTATTCCAATGCACTGAGCCCAGACAATCGTCTCGCCTTCATATTTCATACCCACCCTGGCAAGAGGAGGTTGGGTTTTGTGCGCCCAATTCACCTCTTTAGACACACTGTGAATCAGAAAGAAAGAGGAGAGAAGAAAGTACTTCAAATGTCAACCCATAGTGGGGAATTGAAGCGTGGTTAACGTCCATTTCTCCTTTGGGTAATTTTTCTTCAAATTTTATACCACTTGGCAATTTTTTGTTTCCTTTCAAACTGCTGAGAACGTGCAGATGTTACAACTCCCCAAAGTAGGCTTGGGTTTGCTACGTTTTTGTGAACTGCTCTCCCCAATCTTTTCTCTCCCTTTTCCCCATAATGTTTTCTTTTTTAAATAAAAAAGAAGAAAGAGGAAAAAAGAAGGGGTTTTAATAGAATTGAAGGACGCGGGCTGACATATGACATTTCAATAAAGTGTGTCCTTTGTTTCCTAAGGCAAAGTGGATGGGCCATGAGACTGTGAGACCTCAGGGGCTCCAGGGAGAACACAGGTGGATGGGCATGATGCTGTGTACCGTAAGGACTAAACAAAGAAGTGGCCTGGTGTTTCCCAATGGGCAGGGCAAGATCGGCTCTGTCTGCCTGGGGAGGAGAGTCAGTTAGAGGGGCTGTGAGGTTCAAAATAAAGAAATAAAAGCCAGATTCTCCTCTAGCTTCAAAATAAAACTGTAGGTTGTCAGGGCAGGATAAAAGCAAACACCTGAGGTCTCAGAGTGGCAAGGTGCTCCTTAATTTAGATATGGATGGAGAATGTCTTTCTAAAGCAGAGAAGGGTACTGTGTGTTAATGAAAGACATTTAAGAAGAAACCCTGGTGAATTAGATGACCACAGGGCATGTATCTCCTCAGCAAGACAAGATGAGAAATGGGGACCCATCCCGAGAGCCTTAACTCAAGTCTCAGACAAGAGCTCCATCCCAAGCTGCACTCCCCAAATCTTGGCTTCCCAGAGCCTGAGTGGTGCCCCCATTATCCAGACCAGGGAACTCAGTCTGGCTTCACCCAGGCATTGAGCCTGTGAGTCAGGCATCCTTGCCCCGGCTTTTTTTTCATTCTTCTCTGTTCAGGATTCTACTGAAAGGAGAGCTTCATCTTCACTGGTTCTGGTTTGGTTTGATTTAAACAGTTATGTTGATAATCTAGTCCCTCTGAACTCCTTAAAAAGAAGATAGTTGAAGTTTGTCAGGATGATCCCAGGATGCACTCTGATATAGAAAAAGTAAATAAATGTTGAGTCAGTTTCGTTTTGTTGGATATTTCGTGGTACTAAAACTACAAACATCGAGGATTACAGCAATTGTATATCGACGTTTGAGGGACTCTACCCGCTCTCAGTGTCTATGCTGAGAACTTTGTACTTTCCTTCTCGCTAATAAATCCTGTTCCTTGCTGAAAAAAATAAATAAACAAATAAAACTACAAACAGCAGAAAGTGAAGAGGAACTAAAGGGCCTCTTGATGAAAGAGAAGAGAGTGAAAAGCTGGCTTAAAACTCAACATTCAAAAAACAAAGATCATGGCATTCAGTCCCATCACTTCATGGCAAATAGATGGGGAAAAAGTGGAAACAGTAACAGATTTTATTTTCTTGGGCTCCAAGATCACTGTGGGGACTGACTGCAGCCATAAAATTAAAGGATGTTTGCTCCTTGGAAGGAAAGCTATGACAAACCTAGACAGCATATTCAAAAGCAGAGACATCACTTTGCCAAGAAAGGTCTGTCTAGTCAAAGCTATGGTTTTTCCAATAGTCAGGTACGGATGTGAGAGTTGGACCATAAGGAAGGCTGAAAGCCAAGGAATTGATGCTTCTAAACTATGCTGCTGGAAAAGAATCTTGAGAGTCCCTTGGACAGCAAGGAGATCAAAGCAGTCAATCCTAAAGGAAATCAGTCATGAATATTCATTGGAAAGACTGATGCTGAATCTCCAATACTTTGGCCACCTGATGCAAAAAGCCAACTTTTTGGAAAAGACCCCGATGCTGGGAAAGATTGAAGACGGGGAAGAAGGGGATGACAGAGAACAAGAGGGTTGAGTGGTATCATTGACTCAATGGACATGAGTTTGAGCAAACTCTGGCGGATAGTGAAGGACAGGGAAGCTTGGGGTGCTGCAGTCCATGGGATCACAAAGAGTGAGACACGACTGAGCGACTGAACAACAACAAAACTACAAAGAGTAGAGAATATTTACTAAGAGCTTACAGTATGCCAGGGTTTTATGTGCTTTACATGAATTGCTTCATTTTGATTATCACAAAACCTTCCAAGGTAGGTATTTTGATGATCCTTCTGGAGGAAGGATCCTTCAGATTAACAGAGGTAAATAATAAACTAGGACACACAGGTACTTGCTGGTAGGACAGTGGTTTGAAGAGAAGTCTAGTGCATTCCAAAGCCAGAGCTCTTGATCATGAAGCAGTTATCAACATCTTCTCAATACCTTAAAAGATGCTTGCTTATACACAGAGGACATTTAACTCTATTAAGCAGAATATTTGTTGAAAGCTAATGGAAGGACAGAAGAAAAGAGGGTGGAGGCAGGAGGGAGACAGGGAGGGAGGAAGAAAGCTACTGCCTTGTGAAATGTGCATGCACTGGTACTCTGGTCACTTCCTCCCCCAATCAACTAAATGACCTGAAGCAAGTTGCTAGACATTGCCATAGGTCACCATCATCAAATGAAAGATTTGGAAAAGGATGAGATTCTACTTCCCATGAGCCTCTTTCAGTCCCTCTAGCCAATCCAGGTATCTCCTTTTCCAGAGCTTGCACAGACCTCTCCTCTGAGTTACCTGTTAAAGCAACGTATTCCCCCTGGTGGTTCAGATGGTAAAGAATCTGCCTACAATGCAAGAGACTTGGGTTTGATCCCTGGGTCACGAAGTTCCCCTGGAGAAGGGAATAACTAACCACTCCAGTATTCTTGCCTGGAGAATCCCATGGACAGAGGAGCCTAGCAGATAACAGTCTACAAGGTCACAAAGAGTCAGACACAACTGAGTGACTAACATTTCCACTTTCACTTTTCCCAACTATCTTCTATTCTTTGATCATTCCATGGGTATGGGTCTTGCCAACCGGATTAGAGGATAAGACCTTAGAGGGCAAAGGTCTTCTTTCTTCCTCCTCCATTTCCTCTTTCTCCACCTTCTTTTCCCTATAAGGGTTCACTGAGAGCACAGTGTCTGGCCCTACTTCTCTTTTTCCAACCAACCTGCTGAGATTGCAATAATAAATAAATAAGACTCAGTCAATAAGTGAGAACTAAACCCAGGCTTTGATAATTGATCAGAAGCAAAGTTCCTACAGTCGGGTCTCACTCTGACCACTCTAGTGACTTGGTGTGGGCAGGTAAGGTGGTGTCTTTCGAGAGCAGCAACTTACAAGCAGCGGACCCTTTGTAAGTGTGGGTCCTTTTCCTTGTTCTTACCTGCTCGCAAAGAGGGAAAGGCTTGGTGATGGCATGTGCAGGGATGGAAATGATTCTTACCTGAGTGACTCTAGAAGCGTTCACCCCATGGAATCTAAATATCAGAGGTCTGATCCCCTCTGAGAGCTTAGACATGGCTTGGTGGGTAGAGTCTGATGACAAAGATAGCTCTCAAGAAGAAAGATCAAGAGTTAAGTACCCTAATTCAAATGACCTCACACCATAGCAAATGTTAGTCATATCTGTAAAACCATTGGATTCTCAACCCAAAGCCTCCCCACTAAGAAGAATCAGGAAGATGGTCCCAAGCTGAGATCCTACTCTGTCTTTTCTTTTACCTAGATACAGGCCTTGGACAACCAGATTTGTCTGAGACACTCTCGATGTTCAGATGGTAAATCAGATTGCTCAGTATGGGCAGATGTGTCTCCAAATGACACATTGGTATTTCTAAGTATTGCAGGTGGTGGAAGGGGTGGAAAACACAAATGTTCAGAAGTGAAAGGGTTCCTAGAGGCAATTTAAGTCAACTCTTCACTGATGTGGATAAAAATGAAACCACTAGCATTCTTGGTGACTGGTTTTATTTTGCTTTGTTTTCTCCTATGTGATCCCTGATTCAAATGAAAGAATTTAGAAACCTGCTTATTGACCCTTCATGTTCTCCTTATCTTGATATGACAATCAGTATATCTCAGAGATGACTCAGGCCCTCAATACAACCAACTAGGGAGGCAGCAATTGTCCAACCATCCATTTAACCATCTACCATCCACTCACTCATCCATACAGCCATCCAGCATCAAATTGACTCCTGTCTACCAGGTATTGGAGTAGGCACAGAAATCAAAGCCGCAATAGACTCTGTTTTTACCTTGAAGAAGTCTGTGGTCTATTGGAAATAAATACCCCACTATACCATCACCACCATCATCACCATCCTCATCACCATCACCATCATCAGCAGCAGCAGCACACCAAGCATTAAGTGATACAGCAGATGTGTTTACAATGCTAAAACAACATAAATAAGATTTGCTGAGAACTTCTATGCTCTCAGTCCATGCTAAGTCTTTTACATACTTCCTCTCATTGAAGTCTCACAATGATCTTATGACAGAGGTACTATAACTTCTCTTGTTTTACTTATAAAGGAACTTGTTCCACATCACTTACCTGTAAAGAAACGGAGTCACTCCTTGAGGCTGGACAGTCTGTCTGCAGAACTTAAAACTATTAACCAGCCAGCTACTCCCCTGCTGGGTGGAATCACTGATGAAGAAAGGACTCAAAAGGAATTTGCAAAGTTTCCTCAGAGAGAGTGATGCTTATGCTGGGGCTCAAAGCACTGGCAGGAGATGACCAGAGGGAAAAGAAAGTAAAGGGCATTGCAGGCAGATGGAAGACTAAGGAGCAGCCCAGCGGGTTTAGGAAGGAACAAGCGATATGGTGCAAATTGCATATAGAGTGCATGTGTGCAGGTGGAGAGTGAAACAACAACAAACAATAATAGTAATCACCACATCTTACAGGATTCTCCCTCTGCAGCCTGCAGTGTCAGTATATTTACTACTCCTGCAATTCTTGCAATGCCACTAAAGTAAGTATCATCACCCTCATTCAAGAAATTCAGGCTCAGAGGCTTGAAATGATTTGCTCAAGGTCACATGGCTAAATAAGCCATTATGACAAAGATGGTCTGATACTCACAGTCATGCACTTAGAGAGGGTAGGAGTTAAGCTCGGAAGTTAGTCATCCTGGGACACTTACTAGCTGGGTGGCCTTGGGTCAGTTACTAAAGCTCCCTGTGCCTCACTTTTCTCATCTGAGTGAGGATATCATCATCTTATCTGTCTTATCTCAGTGCTATTCTAACAACTCAATGGGATAATGTCTGTGAATCACAAAGTGTGATGCCTGGCACTGTTTTAAGTGTTCCTATTACCGTTATTATTAAGCTGGGGTCCATTTCTCAGGGAATGCTAAGTGTTATGGACACTCGTGAGAAAAAGAATTTCAGGTTTGATGACAGAGAAGTTGACAGTCACTACCAGCTGGACCCAGCTCCAGAATGGAAAAGGAACAGATTCAACCAAAGGCTTTATTGACTCCAAGAAGCTACAAGCTTCTCTGATGATTCTGAAACAACTCCCAAGTCCTCCCTTAAATGTGCAGTGAACCGCCCTGGGGCATTTTGACCTTGGCCAAGGGATGATGTGATGGGCTTCTCCGTGCCAGGCCTTCCCTCAGATGGTGGAACACTGCCTTATGAGGAAGCCACGCTGCCTGGACTTTGACTTCCTGGCCAATGAAACCCCAAGGCTTCATGACCTTATGCAGAGTGATTCAGTGCCACCCAAGTCCCTCAGAATCTAACTGTTGGCCCAAAGCTCTCAAGCAAATGTGGACTTTCTGTATCAAGTGTGTTGAGCAGAAAGACAGTGTGAAACTATTGTGTTTTCATCATAGGAGAATATCTATTAAATGCAACACATTTTTTTCCCAATCAGCACATCTTGCCAGTCAAGTCACTGGTCCCAAAGTTCTGTACAAAAGCAGCCAGATGTAATAACCTGATAGTTCATAAAGAAGGTACTTATCCCTTGTAACAAGTGAGATGAAGTATCAGCTTAGCAATATCTCATTTCTGGGGTAGAGGTTGCCATGACCATCATACTGAGATGACAAGATATCTGAGTTCAGTTTCCCTCCAGAAAGAATCCAGAAATTAAATGTGACCATTTATTTGGGAAGTACAACAAATCTTGGTAGAGAAGTACAGAAGTCAGCTACGGAAGGAAAGATGGCCAACAGAGTGTGTCTCAAAGAGCTGGCTACCATTGTAGCCACTGCAACTTAATCCATGGGGAAACTCTGGCCTCAATGATCCTACTGTAACTGTGAGGGAGCTGGGGTATTTATACACCAACTTCAGTCATTGAGAGTTGCTTCTGGGAGCTATAAATTTCCCAGCACTTTGGGCCTGTCTCTCAGGCAAAATGACTTTCTAAATGACAGAGAAAGCCTAGAGAAGCAGAGAATACTTGGAAGACAGCTGGAATGTGCTAGAAGAGTAAGATCCTGAGGATGAAGACAAGCACTGAGTGCCTACCTCAGTAACCCTCTTCAAACAGAAGTCTTCTATATCAGCTCACTTATCCAGAGGACAGCCATTGAGTAGCCTCAGATATCCATTAAAGTCTTTATGTCTGATTATTAAAAACAATTACTTATTCATATCAGAATTTTATCCAAAGTTTACTTACTCATAGGCACAATATTAATAACATTCATTGATATAAGAAATTATGAGGAGAAAGGAAAGGTGCAAGAAATGATAAATATTCCATGGCTTAGAAGTTCTACTTCTTGAAAGTTATCCTAAATAAATACCTGGGCATGTGCCCAAAGATACGTGAGCGAGGGTATTAAATATTCTTTGGTTTGTTAAGAATTTTACAAATTTTTTTTGTAACAAACAAAAATCATGGAAACAGCCTAAATGTCTATCACTAGGGAAAAAGCTGAGAGATCCTACAGATATAAAGAATGATAAAGATCTTTATATACTAACTTGGAAAAAATCTAAGATATAAGTGAAAAAAAAAATTTACAGTTACCAAAGGAGAAAAATGAGAGAGGGTTAAATTAGCAGGTTGGAATTAAAATATGCACACTGTTATATATGAAGTAGATAACCAACAAGGTCTTATTGCACAGAGAGCTATATTCAATATCTTGCAATAACCTATAACATAATGGAAAAGAATATATTATATGTATATATATCTGTATACATGAATCACTTTGCTGTATACCTGAAATGCAACATGGCAAATCAACTATATTTCAATATAATTTTTTAAAAATCTTACTGCTGAATAATATGTGATTGTGATTTTACAAGGTCACTTGTAAAAGTCATGTATATACTACTTTATTAGGTAGAATAACATGTATATATGTGTAGATACACAGTAAATATCATGGAGGAAATATATCAAAATATAACAGAGGTTACTTTTGAAGCTGAATAGAAAATGCTTTGAGGGGAAGTTTTTAAATCAATGTATTGTTTGAATCATTTACTTTGAATGTGTATTCAGGTATGGTACTATTTGTGTAATATGAAACATGAGTGACAGTTGACATCTTTTCACTCATCCAGAAGATCAATCAAAGCAGAAAGAACAACTGAAATCTCATAGCTGTCTAGGTCATTTAGTGATGGGGAAATGAATTTATACCTTCATGTCCCCTAACACTGTCATTACAATAGAACAAGAAGCGACGGTTGTACTCACAGTCAAATCTCAAGGAAATACTGAGATATTGGCAGAATTTCAATTTAAAAGACAGTAGATTATATGTGATGTAAACTAGAAAGATGTCCACTAAAAATAGGCAAAAATACAAGAATAAAGGACCTGATACTGAATGGATTACCTTCGGCTGCATGTAAAATTCACTTATAAACACCAGTTATTTGCCCAGCAGAGACAAATAAGGGAAGAGTTACTGTGTGAACTTCACACTTGGGATTTTCCTGAAGTTTGCAGACTCAACTAGACAGATGGTATTGTATCCAGTGACCTGCTGCTAAATGTTTAACAACTGGCTCTGGGGGTTGGGTAGGGGGGATTCTGACTTGCCGCATTTCAGATTTCCATGGTGAAGATATTCCCCCCAATGGTTGACTGCAAGAGGAGGAGTTGGGCAGAGATGCTGAGTAGCACACCAGTCCATAGCATTTCTTCCTTGCAGATAACAGATGTAAGCAACTTTGATATCTTTGTATCACAGTAGTCAAAAGCAGTAAGATATTAAGATAAGTTTTGAGTAGTATACCTTTGGTTTTAGGCTTAACCATGGCTCAGTGGTCAGGAATCTGCCTGTAATTCAGGAGACATAGGAGATGCAGGTTCAATCCCTGGGTTGGGAAGATCCCCTGGAGGAGGAAATGGCAACCCACCCTGGTATTTTTGCCAGCAAAACCCCAATGACAGAGGAGTCTGGCAGGCTACTGTCCATGGAGTCACAAAGAGTCAGACACGACTGAGCACTCACACACCTTCATTTTTAATATGATTCATTGAGTTGTAAGTTTATGTAACTTAAATGTTAATCGCAGTTTAAAATACAGTTTTAAACTGTGTTTAAAAACCATTTTGCAAAACCCTGCAAATTTGACAATCACCTCTGGAGCTGGTAGGGGCCACTGCTGACTAGCAGATCCCAGATTTCTATCTGGAACATCTCCACAGAGGATACTTCAAGGAAGGGGCCAAGTAGATGCTAATCAGAATTAGAGAAAATGCCGTGTTTGGCTCTAGAAATATAAACAGACAGATTGTGTTTTCGCAGCAGCCTGACACAAGTTTTGGTTGGGAGCAATGCTCCCTAATACCCCCAAGCAAAACTTGTCTGAGCAGGAGAGTGAGTTAGGAAGACAATGTCCCTTCTAGTAGGGAAAAGATTCTACTTCTGAGGTCTGATGTTGGAAGGAAATTCATACTGTGTCAGATGCTAAAATGGCCTGCCTCAAAACGCTTTCAGAGTTGAGATATGATCTGACCAGTGAGCGGTCTGTAGTCATTGCTGTTCTTATTCATGCCTCTGCATATTTTTTCCTTTATTCAGTTTTTCCAGAATGAGGAGACTCTGCTAAGATCGCCTTTCTAACCAATACTGTTTGGGATTTTTTTGTTGTTGTTGTTAATTTCATGATCACTATGTTTACTTGGGCATTTTTAAAGTGGGGTTATATTCTTGGCTATGTAAAAATGGAGAGCTTTGTAAAACAACAGAAACCTAATACTATTACATTTCCTCATTTGTAAAATGGACCGGGAAGGGGTGCTGAACCTCGGAGTCACTGAGGACCATTTTAGATGAATTTTTGTTCCGCGTTTTTATGCAGTTAAAACATAACTGATGGCCAGTGAGGAGATCCAGCAGGAAGGGGCCAGAGTGAGACCCCAGCACCTGGGGCATTCTCAGTGTCTGATAAATGCCAAATTTACTGCTAAAGTGAGATTGATAAATACTAACTAAATCACAGCCATGCTCTGGGCTCAGTTCATTTATTTTTTTCCAACCCCCCGAAAGGAACACAAAAACATGGAACTCAAGTCAGGCATGACCAAACCTGAAGAATTTGACTCTTCCGTCCTGCTGCTAGCAGAAGTCCTCGTGATTTGGGCAGATGGTGGGGGAGGCCCCGAGTAAGGGGAGAGGAGTGGGCTGCTGGGGCCAGAGTAGAGTGGGGGAGGGGGTGGGAAGGGGTCCTTAATCTGGCCCGGGCTTTGGGAAGGAAGGAGCCTCGCGGCCGGCCAGCTCAGTGCAGTCTTTCATGAATAAACACTCTAATTGGGGACATCACAGATAATGGGGCTGACTTCTTTCACTGGAGGGCCAGATCATGATTTGCTAATTGGATATTCCTGGGGTAGTGGAGGCGCCCTCACTGGCCCTGAGTGATTACTAGTTAATGGGGTTTTAGAAGTTCCTATTCCAGACTGATAAAAGGAGTTACACTAAGGAAAAAGCGCCCTTCTCGAAACTGCATCAGGAAGGAAGCCCAGCATCTGGGAAAGCACCTGATTGGAGGGGTCCGTCAGGTCCAGCATTGATTTTCTGAGCTGGGAATGCCCATCCCCATCAGACCTCTGGTACTAACCCCTTCCCTGCGGGAGCATATGAATCCAGGAGGAAACGTGCCCTTCCCAACCAGATCTGCCTCATCACTGCCTTTCAGTTCATGCCTTCAAAGAGAACAAGTACCCAGGAAGCCAGACTCAGGGGGCAAGATAAACTCCAGGGATGACTCATACCAAGGGCAGAGAAGGCTGCATCCGAGTCTCCGCATTGGAGCTGGAGTGTGGCAGATGCTACCTTTCTTGGAGGGTGGTGCTTCCGGTCTGTCCCCTGCCAGCAGATGACGGCACTCAAAGAAAAGAGCCACAGAGAAAGGAAGCCTCTAAGAGCACAGGGAGGGCTGATGTCTCAGAAGTGGTGCTCCTGACCATCGTTTTTTGAGGGGGTTCAAGGTCTCTCTGGAGAAGGCGATGGCACCCCACTCCAGTACTCTTGCCTGGCAAATCCCATGGATGGAGGAGCCTGGTAGGCTGCAGTCCATGCGGTCTCGAAGAGTCAGACACGACTGAGCAACTTCCCTTTCACTTTTCACTTTCATGCACTGGAGAAGGAAATGGCAAGCCACTCCAGTGTTCTTGCCTGGAGAATCCCAGGGACAGGGGAGCCTGGTGGGCTGCTGCCTATGGGGTCTCACAGAGTCGGACACGACTGAAGTGACTTAGCAGTAGCAGCAAGGTCACTCTTGAGCCCTTGGTCTGTCTTAACAAATGGCCTGGAGGGGCAGAGGAAAGAAGAATTTTGGAAAAGACAGGACAGAAAAAAAGGGTAGGCAAGAGATATTTCTAGACCAAAATTCAAGTAAATTCCTTGCTCCACCTCCCCTCAAAGTTCTTATAATCCCAAGACTAGTGGCACTTGCCAAAGCCAAGAGTGTGCTATGTCCCATAGACCATCCGGTTTCTCTTCCCACAAGAAAGCATGACTTCTTTCCTGATGAAATTTACAGATAATTCAAGGTCTGAAGACTTTCTACTTTGCTTCAGCCCGCTCATAAGCAGTCGGCCTGCTTGGTTAATCCTAAGTCATTAGTCTTGTTTGTGGGGATGGGACTCTCTTCCTGCGACTCAACTACCAGTTTTGTTAAACTATCCTTTTACACATGTGTAAAAGATGGGGATGAGGGGTTGGCGCTTGAGGAAATCATTGCTAGAGGCAAAGGAGGTTGACTTTATCACGTTGAAAACCTAAGATGTTCTGGGTGAAGCCTCCACCACCACCACCAATTCTCAAAATTATCCACAAATAATGGAGAGCTGACATTATGAAATCGATTTGCATTTCATAATATTGTCACTGAGTCCAAGCTCACTCTGTTTGCTGCAGGAGAGGCCAATAAATCCAAGAGATGAGGTGTTGAGATAAGGAATATGACTTTATTCAGAAAAGTCAGCTGATGGAGAAGATGGCAGATTAACGTCTCAAAATATTGTTGGGGCCAGAGTCTGGATGCCAGGGTCTTTTATGGATAGGAGACAGTTTGGGAGTTGGGGGTGAGGAAACAAAGTAAAAAGGTCATTTAATCTTGCAAGTATCTCCTAGAAGGACAAGCCTCAGGCAGGGGTATTTGTTAATTTCTTCCTTCTTTCTTTCTACAGGTGGACAGGGTTCTGAACAAAGGCAATTTAGCTTAACAGGCAGAGGGGCAGGATTCTCTGAGGCAGGCCATTATGTGTGATTATAATAACAAAAGTGGCCAAAGACACAGATCTAGCAGGGAAGAGTCAAAACTGACTCTTCCTTATTACAATATCTACCATTTATCGATACCATTTTACACGCTAGACACTGTGCTTTGCACTTGACCTATAGTCTCTCATTTTATCTTGCCAAGAGTCTGAGGAGGTAAATGTGACAATTACCTCTATTTCACAGATGGGAATATTGATTGACTTCTTAGGCCAAATCCACACCCTGAGTAAAAGGGATTTAACTTGGAATTTAACCCCAAGTTCATCTGACCCCAAAGCCCTGGTCCTTGTCCACTGTGCCCATCCCGTCCTTGAATTTTACCCGGTTCAACATTTCTTTCCTGAAGACAACAGACCAGAAGGGAAATGGCCTGGATTCACAATGCAGAAGAGCAAGGAATCTAATTTTATTTTCATAGAAATGGTGGAAAGGGAGTTCTAACAAAGGATATCTTTCTTATTGGGGGTCTTCAAGAATGGCACCCCCTTTTCTAGGTGCAGTAATACCTGGTCACTTTCCAGAAATGGCCATGCTGAGCGTCAAAGAAGTCTTGCTGATGATGCTGGGGAAGTTGTTTAAACTCTCAAGAACTGATTTTCTAACCACACAAAATGACCTATTGGAATGGATGTCATCTAAGCTCCATCCCAACCCCATATTGATGCATCAGGAATTCTAAATGTGTTACAAAGAGAGGGTTTGCTATTCCCCCCAGTATTATGTGGTACTTTTACCATAGCTCAGAGTATTAGTTATAGAGTGGTGGAGGGTTTTATGCTCATATTTATCAGTAAACCTGTTTTTTTCCTTTACTTTAATCTGCTCTCCCTTTCTTGGTGCTTGTCTCTGTTTCCTCGAGCTATCTATCTCCTGGCATTTTTGGTACAGCTCCATCTGGCTCATTTGTTATTCATGAATTAGCATGTGTTTTGCATGTATTTGCCTTTGAACAAGTGTTCCAAAGTACACCATAGTGTAGCAACAAGGTCCCCATGATTGATGCTGTATACCATCTCTCAAAAGTATTCAAACACGGATCCCGAGATAGGTATATTAGCTTCTACATATGTTCCTTGAACAAGATACACAAATACACTTTTTATAATAAACATAAAAATAGAAAATAAGAAGTTCAAGTATATTTAAGCCATATCCTATGGGCCATTTGGGGGGCCAACCTGGCTCATTTTAGAAAACCCCAGTTATCTAGAATGGTAGAGATGCTTAGATATTGATCTTAAGACTAAGATTGTATGGAAAAACCTAAACAAACTTTTTAACCAACCCAATACTTTGGGCTTAGATATTTGAGAATGAACATTTGAGAATCAACCCTTGTTAAGCTCTATGACCCTCTTGAGTTCACAGACATCCAATGAGAGAGAAATGAAGGAAGACAGAGCTAGATTCTTCAAGGGAGGCCAGACTTCCAGACATTTATGGGAATTCTGCTGAATTTTAACAGTGGTTTATTTTTTGCTGTTACCCTGTGTACGGAACCAAAGACATGTAAGGGTCAGCCGTGACCCATGTTTTGCACCTTGTTATGATGCAAATCCCTCAGAGAGATATCGCATTAAACTGGGTTATCTCTTTTCACTGGAACGTGAATGCATTTGACAAACAAAGATAATGGTAGAAAAAAGTATAACAAAACCCAGAGAAACTAAGAGAAGAGACTCCCAAAACAGTTAATTTCAGATTCTCAGGTACCCAAGGATCCAATCCTGGCCCATGTGTTCCCTCCAACCCACCCCCTACTACCCCCAAGTTTGATGAACCTACAGAATCATCAGTCGCTTAAGTGAATTATTTTCTTCCATCCCTTTGGACAATGTTGAGCTCGCTGAACTTGTTGAGAAGCTTTCAGGGCCAGCTTTAGGGCTCTGTACCTTGAAGTTCTCTATTTCCTACAGAATGACTTGGAGAAGACCAAACACTTCCCTGCACCCACTTCAGTATCTCCTACCTTCTGCCCTAGTGACCTTCCTAGCACAGTGCAGTCTCCTTGCTAAGACTAAGGGAGGGGCATGCAAAACATATGATAATGAAGGGATACAAATAAGGCAGATAGAGCTGTAATGAGGATGTCTAAAGATAAGTCAAGGAGACAGAGACAGGCTCAGGAAGAAGACACAGAAAAAAGCAAGGAAGCAAGAGACTCAAATATGGTGCAACAGAGAAGAAAGAATTTGGTTTCTTTGTTTGGTGATGCAAACACATTAGGAAAAAGAAAAAGTGGGCTGAGAAAGTATCCAACTACTGAGCAACACTACAAGTCAAGGTGCAATCTAGGTGTTACTTGATTCAATAGACGTATATGAACTTGGACTCTACCTTGAAATAAAACCATTCATAATACTACAGCATTTCTCATGTGCCAAGATTTATTGACAAAAAAAAATATCATGTAATGTATTTAGTCCTCACAATGTTCCTATGACGTGGGTCTATGATTATTATTTCAATGTTATAAATGAGGAATAGAGGCACAACAAAGTTGGTGAAGTCAGCCCAAGTTTGCACAAGTGCACATCTGGGGCGGGGAGCTAAGGTGATAGGTCTCTAGAGCCTGCCAGTCTATACAACAAGAGTCTACACCAGCTGGCAGAGGACCCATATCTCAAGAGGCAGGAATGCCATGTTCAAAGGGAAAGTCCCTTTGATGTCATTGCTTTATTTCTTCCAACTGACAGAATTTAGTGGGCAGAATGGAGCTCCCACATGGCTCAGTTGGGAGGTCTCCGCTGGTCTCTTACCCACTCTGGGCTTCAACATCTTGAGATGAAGTAAGATTGTTTCCTGCTCAAGGTATCTCTGGTGTATTGATTAACCATTATAGTTTGCTAAGGGCGTGTTTAAAATGGGGTTAAAAAAATCATCTCAGCATAGATAAAAGTAATACTTGAGATCTGTTCATTTAGGAGATTAATATTCCTTTCCTAAGCACTGAGATTCATCATACGTGGAAAATATTTGTTTGGACAAATTTTAAATTGAGGATCATTTGATTGATAGATAATTGTTTCCAATGTCAGTTACATACTCTCAGCTGTCTCTGCCACATCACAAATTGATGCATTGTTACCTTTTTCTGTTTTCTTTCTTTCTTTAAAAAATCGTGAGCATTATTTTCTTATGATCAGCTCTGAAGTCAAATTCCTCCCTAAGGAAAAAAACAGTTGACTCCCTTTTTAATTCCCGAAGGACCCAAGGTGTTAGGAACCCCAGAGGGAGAGTTTGGGGCCAGACATCACAAGAGCTTGAGGACGTACTGGTCAGCATCCAGCCTACTGTGCCAAGCACTGTTGCACCTCCATGTTCTGTAGGAACTCCCGGTGCCCATTTGTCCCTCCTCCCCCATCCACCTGCTCACTTTCCAGGTGAGACAATCAGGGGCCAGACGGATGATTGCCCTGTGATCTCAAGGGACTTTTGTGACCTAAAAATACATATACATGTATACGTATAAGCATGCACACGTACACACACACACACACCTGCTTCCTGATGGAAAGATGAATGTAAGTCAGGAAAGTCAGAAAAGCTCACTGGAACTTATCTTTTAGAAGTTAAGTTGATTTTTAATAAGGAAATAGAAGGAAAAGGGGAAAGTATTGGTCAGTTCTCCATGAGGAACAGTGGTTGGATGAGAAAATAAATATTGCTTGCATTCAGCACACTGATCTGATTCTTACTAGACCTGCTCTCTAGTTGCTTTCAATTCCCTGACCTTTCCGGCCTCTATTTATTTTCATGGCTCCTTTACAAATAATAGATATGATTTCTATGGCTAATTAACAAAGTAATCTGTATTTTTATATTCCCCTCATTTCTGGAAAAGTTGGTGGCCAGAGGGAGAAAAAAGCTAGATTCTGTCTTGTTTGAAGACTCGTCTTGTTATTTTTTTATAAGAAGTTTAAAAATCTATTATTATAGAGTAATTGCTCATCAAATTTCTTTTTAAAAGTCAAAGCAATTTTCAAATTATAAAGAACTTCTCAAATGTGTCTAGATAATTATGAGGGTGCAATTTATATAGCTCCTGTACCTTGGAAGGCTGCAAGTCCTGTAGAATCTTTGCCTTTGAAGCCCAAGATTGCATCATCTGGGTTCACACAAAAGGCATCATGTGACACATGTTAAACATACAAAAATGCAGAGGTCATGAACACATACACATGGAAATTATCTATCACCTTTCTATAACATCAGAGGTTAGGACCAACACAAATGATTTTCTTTCAGTTGAAGTTTCAAGGATGATAAAATTGCATGATAGGTAGAGAGATGGATACATACATATATACATGGATGGATAAATAATAGATAAATAGGCAGATAGAAAAGGAGATGGATAGACACATGTGCTGAGTTTAGTCCTTCAGTTGTATCTGATTCTTTGCGACCCCATGGACTATAGCCTGCCATGTTCCTCTTTCCATGAGGATTCTCCAGGCAAGTATACTAAAGTGGGT
Source organism: Bos indicus x Bos taurus (assembly GCF_003369695.1). Lineage (NCBI taxonomy): Eukaryota > Metazoa > Chordata > Mammalia > Artiodactyla > Bovidae > Bos > Bos indicus x Bos taurus. The sequence goes on from NC_040093.1 coordinate 45,929,172, forward strand.
TGCCATGCCCTCTTCCAGGGGATCTTCCTAACCCAGGGATCGAATCCAGGTCTCCCTGCATTGCAGGTAGATTCTTTACTGTCTGAGCCACCAAGGAAGCCCAGTAGATACATACTCACAAACATGCGTGGATTGATAGATAAACAGATAGATGGATAGATAGATACATACACACATAGATGGATGTATGACTAGATAGATATACATTGATACATACATTCATACATGGATGGATGAATGGATGGATATATAGGAAGTAGATAGACACTAATAGATAAAGTAGATAGATAGGCAGATAATGGGCAATGACATCAACTCACTTATTCCTTCTTGAGAAAATGAGATGGCTAAATGCCCCTGAAGATCTAGAATCTCCAGAAGGACTCTTGTTATCAGCAGAATAGTTTCCTTTAACCTTGGGGGCAAGACTGTATGACTTAGCTGTCTCTACAGTTCTCTCACCAAAGCCAAAAACTGGAAACCAAGTAGGGTTCTGAGGTTCCTTGCCACAATTTCAACCTACCAAACAGCATCTGAGTAATTCTTTTTTTTTTTTTTTTAATTGTAGATATCTCTGTGTACATAGGAACGTGAAGGTCTGTGGGCTGTCCTTAAAAAAATGAAATAAAAGGTCAGCTTTGGGGTCTCAAGTATTGTAGATTGATTCTAAGATATAGAGAGAAGTAAAGTTTTAAACATTCCTAACACTGATCGCACACATGTGCATGATTGTGTATGTGTGTGTGTATGTTCCTACACAGAGGCAGTAACCCACATACACACATATTCATCACACTTTAGTCTTCCTTTTTCTATTCAGTTCTTGAGTGTGACTTTTAGTGCTTGCATCCTGGAACTTACTGGACACTTACAGGATGCCTGATTAACAGCTGCTTCTCTAAGACACCTAGGCAGAGAAGACAACTACAGCTGCTTGGAAAATGCTTTAAGCGTTGCTTCTCATCTGTAGTCTCTACCCCCCAGTACAGTTGCCGGCTGTGATCTGCTGCCTTTCAACTTGGAATAAAATACATTACTTATGCAGTGAATGTTTTTAATGTAACAAAGCAAAGGAATAAAAATGCCTTACAACAGTTTTATTAAAAACAAATTCCCACAGTAAATACATATACACTCTGTTTCTGGGAGCAAAATAGCCAAGGACATCACTGCTAAGTGCTCTGGGAAGTGCTTATAAATTACTTGAAATAAAAAACATTGTTGCCCGGACATCAGGGATGAAATGCTGCAGTTTGTAATAAATTAACACAGAACTTTACTTCCCCTCCTCGAACAAAGCAGCCATTTGTCTGAATAACCCACATTCAGCTGTGAGTTATATTTTCACAACTCCAACTGCATTCATTTGCAAATTATTCTGCAGTTTTAATGCTCAAGTTTTAAATACCTTAAGAACGAATAAATAAAGCAAAGTCGAGCAAACTGTTGGCTTGTAGTTTAAAAACTGCCCTAATTTCTGCTTTTCTTTTGGCTTTTTTCCTTTCAAAGTTGTGTGGTTTTTTTTTAATGGCAAAAAGTTTCTTTAAACTACATTAAAAAAAAAAGCAAAAACTAAAATATATTTGGGGGTATTCACACTGGAGAGAAGTTTCCATAAATCCATGATCTTTGAAGATATTTGGCTAGTCCTCATTTTACAATTTTAAGACTTTTCTTCTACCAATACTTTAATTTAGTGACAGAATAATTTATAACTATCTTTGAGGTTTTGCCCATTGTGTGTAACTTTTGTCTGCTAGTCTTGGAATTGGTTAGGTTTTTTTTCTCTCTCTCTCTCCCTCTACTAGACTTTGTCCAGAAAAAAAAAACTCTAAAGAAAAAGTCGTGTCACTTCCCTTGAATTATTTTGATTATAAAACAAAAACTCTGCAAGAAAACTCTTTTCAAACCTGTTCTGTAAAACAAAAAGAACCACTTTCCATGTTCTTGAAAGAAAAATTTGATAGAAGCATTTATAGATTCAGTTTGATATTTGAAGGTTATTTTTCTGGCTAAAAAAGAAAAAAAAAAAAAAAAAAAAAAGGCCTAGTTTCCCCGTGCAGAGTTACTGGCTTTGTCGGATTTCTTTGCATTGTTTTAAATAAGGTCCTGGGTAGCCACTTGCACTGGAGAAAAGTAATGTCACAATTTTCAGGAAGCGATTTGGGGAGGAAAAGTCTTCAGAAGCATGTTATTTTCGGAAAAGTACCTCATAAAATATTTTTATAAAGTAGGAGTTGAAATCATTTAAAAATCACTCTTTTATAAATCTATTTGGAGAAAGGTCTTTTGATCCCCTCTTTCTTCTGATCTTCATCTTTTATTTCGCTTAGAGGTAAACAACATTTGCCGCATTTAAACAAGGGCATTTGCCATTGTGGTTCTTAAATAGTTTTCCAGTCACCCTATGGCAATTCATCACATGGGATAGAATAAAGATACTCTCCATTCAAGACTTTTATCACCTCCCAGAAAATGTTTGTTGTTTTTTGCTTTGGGTTTCTTTTTCCTCCTTGCCTCCCACCCCTACCCCCACCCTGAGCGAGCTGCGGGGGATTGTTTTAGGACATTTCAAAGCCTTTTGTGAAGACGGAACCAAAGTCCTTCTGTGGAGGATAAGAAATGCTTGATTACATGCGCTGTAAAACGGGAGATATTCCCAAATTCCCTTTTAATTAAGATGTCTAAAGAGCCATTGCTTCGGAGAGAGAGACTTCCAAACAGTTTAAAAATAAGGATGCTTTTAGATCGGCTATAGATACCAACCTCTCCCCAATCCTGGAGAGAGGGGCAGCTGTCACCTCCTCCTCCTCACCTGGGGGGAGATAAGTGAACATTAGGAACTCCACCAGAGTCAGATGGGGAGGGGTACATGAAACGGAGGCTAGGATGCCAAAACAACCAGGACTACAGAGCTTGAATGACTCCACCGGCTTCAGTTAAGACAGAATCACTGCTTTAGTTAGCCGGGTCCTTTCTGTAAAGGCAGACACCTTTGTCATTAAAAAAAAAAAAAATCACTTAGTGATTACTGGTTTGATGCTATTTGATTCTCTGACCATCCAAGCCTGATTAAGAGCATTTGCTTAGGCCCTAAAGACTTCATAGCTGGCCACCCATCTGGTGTTAGGCTTGAGTCCGTGAAAATCCCTCAGCTTAGCACTGAATATTCTTTTTAAAGACTTTAAGTAAAAGGGCTGACATTAGCATATGTTCCCCCCAAGTGTCCTGTTGAACTTTCTGCCGGGCATTACCCTACCACGGGCTTTCTGGATGTTGTCCAATGAGAGATTGGCTTGGAACTGTAAAATTAGCCATCTGCCTATTAAAAATGTAACCAGCTGCATCCGATGAAACACAGTGACTATTGAGATGAACTCATCCGGGAGAGAACCCGGGTCCCCTGCTTGGACATTTTTCCAATCTACTGCTGGAGTGAGACTCCACAAGCAAAGAGCCTCCGTCCTTGTTTGGGGAAAATGACACGCCTCACGAATGGAGAAGAAACCTTAACGGGTTTGTTTCCATGCTAAAGTTCTGGCATTTCTCAGGTTGACTTGGGTCCTAAGTGCCGAATTCCCTATTACTTTGCTACTTGCTTAAAGCACCTCCTTCTTGTAGGAAGAAACAAAGGACAAAATAAATCAGCAAATTCCTACTCTCTCTCCCTTCCTACAAGATGTTATGTACGGATATTCTATCTCAAATCCCGGATATTTATAATCAGCCTTAACCCCCAAGCCTAAGATACGCTAAGAAGCACAGAGTAACTTAAAAGAAAGAGCCAGAGCCATAATTACTCCTGCAAGAGCTACCATTTCAGCAGATATTAAGCACTCCATATTTACTACAAGGTCTCTTTATTAAAAATGAGAACTTTCAATAGCTTTGCGCTATTTTTTCCTCAAGCCTAATGGAGCATTAAAAAATAATTCATTAACTAATTAACAAAACTGTGTTTATTTACAGTATATAAAATGTTTCTATCAGGAAAATAACACACCATAATACAGCGTTGTGTTGACAGGGAAACATCTGCAGCTTAATTTAATGCATTTACTAAATGACGAGAGGAAATCAAAGGATGTTTAAACAGCTACTTCTCTGCCTGTGATTTCTGTTTTTCTCTCTTGAGGTCACAGGCACCAAGATGCCCCTTGGGAGGTCAGAGCTACTTTCAAAGTTGCTCAGTACGTTCGTCTTTTACAAAATTATGGAAGAGTCGGTGCCGTGAATTGTTTGGACTCAGTGCCCGTTTAAACTAATGGGTCCGTATGAGTGTCCTAAATACAACCGCTTTGCAGCCACCAAGTGCTGTGGGGGAGAACCATATGAAATTGTCTTTTTTTGTATGTTAAGATTGGTCAAATATTGACAAGTTTCTTTCATTCAACCTGGTATTTCCAATTTGACTCCCTTTCTCTGTCTCTCCTTTTCTTATTTTGCCATGGACAAGAATATACTAAAAGTAAGTATTAATTGAAAATTTGCCTATTCTATTACTCTATGTTAAAATCTATTTTGCTAGGTCTGCTTTCCCTTTGATTCTCTCCTCTCCACTGCCCCTGACTGCAGTCTCTCAGGGGACAAAAGTGAAAGAGAGGTCGCTCAGTCGTGTCCCACTCTTTGCGACCCCGTGGACTGTAACCTACCAGGCTCCTCCATCCATGGGATTCTCCAGGCAAGAGTACTAGAGTGGGTTGTCATTTCCTTCTCCAGGGGATCTTCCCGACCCAGGGATCGAACCCGGGTCTCCCGCCTTGCGGGCAGAGGCTTTAACCTCTGAGCCACCTCTGTTTATTTGTAGGTTTGATCTTTTTATCACCAACCCAATATCAAATCCAAGAAAAAGTGATTGTATTAACACACAGTTCAGGTAGATGCATAAATTACAACCTATCAGGAGGATAAAGCATGAAGAATAAATAAATAACTCCAGAAACAATACATGCAAAAGTGATGTTTTAAGAATTTGTCTTCCAAATTCTTAAAATTCCTAGTGACCTGAAGTTCCTAGTGACCTCGGGAACTACAGAATGAACTGTGGCGGGGGATGGTGGGGGGGGGGGGAGCGGGAGGAATCTGGGTTTCCGATAACACTCAGTGAGGTCCATGTGTGTACCCTTGTTATAATTATAAAATAATAATAAAACATTTAACTTTAACTCGACTACATAGGAACCATCCTGGCTGCCTTTTTATATTAGAATCTGGATTTATAATAGCTATAAGGAGATTGTGTAAAGCAAATTTACCTGTTTCAGATGCAAACAAATTTAAAGCTACATAGAACAAATTGGATATATCACAGGGCTGGTTAAAATTAGATTATAAAATATTTAAAAGATAGTTTAGCAAACCATATTTGCTGCCCAGAACTGTTTTATCGGTGTCCCTCTGGATTCATATACACGGTGCTGTGTCGTTTTTCTCTATTAACTCACAATCCTATATCTGCCATGCAATTATCTGAGTGTGCTCATATTGTGTTATTATGGGTTGGGCATAGACTTTGGTTTGGTTCCCTGTAGGGGGCCTGAGTTAGGGAAACCATCCACACGACCTCATTTTTCTCACTCTACTAGTTCTATATCTTTAGGTGTACTATTAAAGTAGAATGCCAAATATCTATTGCCTTGCCTCAGAGTGCTTCTTGATCAGGAGCTTAGCAATTACTTGGCAAATATACTTCCACACCCCTGTCTGTAACCTTGGCAGACATTACTGGTGGATTACTGCACTCATTCTCAGGAACCCCAGTCAGAACTGGCTCAACAGCAAAACCTGTTAGGTGAAACTACAGCCCACAGAGATCAAATCAAAGACCCCACCATCAATTTGTTCATCATTGCCTCAATGAACCACATGCTAACTCATCAGCTCTTCAATTAAGCAGGCTTGTTTTTCTTCTGGCAGTTCCCCATCTGTAGGGGAAGGAGATACATGAAAAAAGTGAAGTATATATCACAGAATCTGGGGAACCTAAACCTTCCAGGCTATTTCCTTTGATCAGGGCATGCTGCTGCTGCTGCTGCTAAGTCGCTTCAGTCGTGTCCGACTCTGTGCGACCCCATAGACAGCAGCCCATCAGGCTCCCCCGTCCTTGGGATTCCCCAAGCAAGGACACTGGAGTGGGTTGCCATTTCCTTCTCCAATGCAAGAAAGTGAAAAGTGAAAGGGAAGTCGCTCAGTCGTGTCTGACTCTTAGTGACCCCATGGACTGCAGCCTACCAGGCTCCTCCGTCCATGGGATTTTCCAGGCAAGAGTACTGGATTGGGGTGCCATTGCCTTCTCCATGATCAGGGCATAATTAACCTCATCTCTTAACCCCATCTTCACCCACCCATCCCGGCCTGCCCTATGCAAAATATTTAGACTGACAATTTAAACTGGAGTTGTGTTTTCTCAAATAGCCCTCACTCCCAGTAGACATAGATACATTGGAAAGAATAAAGAAAAATATATAAACTGAAAGAACCAAAAGCTGAAACCGAAAGAATTCTCAGGAATTCCCTGATTTGATTTGCATTTTGGACCATGGAGATCCTGCCCTATTCAGAGTTCAGTGCATGCACCTCCCTGCACAGGATCTTCAGTAGCTCCCTATTAACCACAAAATAGTTAGCCCAGGCCCTTTTCTGTGAAAAAGACAAAATGCTTTGTCAAGTTGTGTATCATGCAGTCTTGTGCCTCCACAACCCCCTATTATTCAGACTCTGTCAGTTATTCACCTGCATTGTTTTCTCAGACACTAGTTCACTTGTTTGTGTATTTCCTCTCTGGTTCAGTTCAGTTCAGTTGCTCAGTTATGTCTGACTCTTTGCAGACCTCATGGACTACAGCATGCCAGGCTTCCCTGTCCTTCACCATCTCCCAGAGTTTGTTTGAACTTATGTCCAGTGATTCGGTGATGCCATCCAACCATCTCACCCTCTGTCATCCCCTTCTCCTCCTGCCTTCAATCTTTCCCAGCATCAGGGTCTTTTCAAACAAGTCAGCTCTTTGCATCAGGTGGCCAAAGTATCAGAGCTTCAGCTTCACCATCAGTCCTTCCAATGAATATTCAGGACTGATTTCCTTTAAGTTTGACTGGTTGGATCTCCTTGCAGTCCAAGGGACTCTCAAGAATCTTCTCCAACACCACAGTTCAAAGGCATCAGTTTTTCGGTGCTCAGCTTTCTTTATAGTCCAACTCTCACATCCATACATGACTATCGGTAAAACCATAGCTTTGACTAGATGAACCTTTGTTGGTAAAGTAATGTCTCTGATTTTTAATATGCTTTCTAGGTTTCTCATAGCTTTTCTTCCAAGGAGCAAGTGTCTTTTAATTTCATGGCTGCTGTCACCAACCTTAGTGATTTTGGATTACTGGTATACCCTCCCTGGTATATGGTATATGCTGTGTTTCTCTGCTTGTTTGATTTCTAATTATCCCTCAAGTCCCAGTTCAAGTAGCAGATTTGTGTGTGCCTGATCCACACAAGCTGAGCCCACTGCTCTCTTCCCTTAGGATGTGTGTGTGCAGGCATTTTCCATCCATTGCGTAACTCTTTAAGACCCCGTGGATTATTGCCTGCCAGGCTCCTCTGTCATGGGATTTCCCAGGCAAGAATACTGGAGCAGGTTGCCATTTCCTCCTCCAGGGGATCTTCAGAACCCAGGGACTGAACCCACGTCTCCTATGTCTGTTGCACTGACATGCAGATTCTTTACCAGTGAGCCACCTGGGAAGCCCCTCCCTGAGTATAACTGTGCAACTGAGCTATGAAGAAGAGTCAGGAGGAACTCAGGCCCTGGAGCAAGACTCCCAAGTTTGTAAGCTTCACTGTCTACTTACTAGCACTGAGTCCATAGGCAAGTCATTTAACTTCTTTGTGTTTTGATTTTCTCATCTGTAAAGTGGGGATAATAGCAACTAAGATGAAGAATGCAAACATACCCAATGTATTTGGAATGACAAATAGTGTCAATAAACATTAGCTATGATTTTTCTGCCAGAAGATCAAACAGTCAATCATAAATGAAATCAACCCTGAATGTTCATTGGAAGGACTGATGCTAAAGCTGAAGCTCCAATACTTCAGCCACCTGATCGGAAGAGCTGACTCACTGGAAAAGCCCCTGATGCTGGGAAAGATTGAGGGCAGGAAGAGAAGGGGACAACAGAGGGTTAGTTGATTGGATGGCATCACCAACTCGACGGACAAGAGTTTGAGTAAGCTCTGGGAGTTGGTGATGGACATGGAAGGACATGGCATGGGATCACAAGGAGTCAAACATAACTGAGTGACTGAACTGAACTGATCTTGTCTATAAAACAGGGATAAGATGGGTGTTGCTGTGAAATGAAATGAGATAATTCTCATAAATCCCTAAACACAGCATTTGGCATAAAATATGTGCTTCATTATTATCAAATGAAGCTTCTCAAAGGTGGACTTAGAGGCTGGGTTAGTGAAACTCAGGGAAAAGAGCTCCCCAGATAGGAATGAGGCTGGGACCTGGCAGAGTGAACTTGGCATTCAGTGGGGAAAACAGCATGTGCCTTCTCCTCTTGCCTATGTTTGGATCAGTTTTTAAAACTGCACAACCTCCGCTAACCTTAGTCGCAACACTTCAGTGAAATGTTACTCCCAGGATTTGACACTTTCTTATTCTTCCCACTACTGTTTTCTCCTTTGTTGCTTTGAAAATATGAATTAATGATGAATACTAATGAGCCCCATGACAAAGCTAGACTCCATGAATGTTGGGAGCTGCAAGATTCATGACACTTCCAACAAGGGAGAGTGTAAGGAATCCTTTTCCTGATTCCTGAAATTGCATGGCCCAAATACCCTTTTTTTTTTTTAATCCCACTCCTTCTGTCCTTTCCTTTTAATTTTTTTAAAAGAATCTTCATGAAAGCCTCATGAATAAGACTTTGAAGTTGTTCATAAGATTTTGTGTGTCTACCTGGAGTAGGCTTGAAATTGCTTTTTTTATAAAAGTACTATTGCATTTATGAAAATCTTTCTGGATGTCTTTTTACTGTCCTGTGCCTTCTTTTTTTGTGTGTCTTTTATTGTCTCTGATTCTATTTCATGGAGCTGGGGGATTTGAGAAGTAGCCAACCAGAAGGAACTTGAGTCATTGATACTGAACACACAGTGACTTCTGAGCTATTACCAATTTTCCTTCCCTGTCTGTTAAAAAAGAAAAAACAGCATTTTTTTCTGCCATTGGCATGAAAGACAATTTTTACGGCATGGTCTGCACTACTATCTCAACATGATGGTAAATATTTCAGCATTAAAAACCAAGGAGAAACCAGAAGGACTGTAATATTCAGGATTTTAGAATCAAGTCATAAAGTCTATGAAAATAGAGACTAAGTATCCAACTTTCTCAGTCAGTGTCAGTACTTACTCTCAGAGGTTCTGCACAATCAACAGGCGTTGCAGTTAGAACAGCCTTAAGAAAAAGGGCTTCCCTGGTAGCCCAACTGATAAAGAATCCACCAGCAATGCAGGAGATGCTGGTTTGATTCTTGGGTCGGGAAGATCTGCTTGAGAAGGGATAGGCTACCCACTCCAGTATTCTTGGGCTTCCCTGCTGGCTCAGCTGGTAACGAATCTGCCCATGGGGTCTCAAAGAGTCTGATACGACTGAGCAACTTTCACAATTTCACTTTAAAAGAGAAACAATAGCTTGCCCTCAAGGCTCTCTGTCTACCCTAAATTCCTTTCCTTGGCTGCACTCTGAAGACCAGAGGCTTGGATATCTACAATGGATAAATGGCAAGAGAAGGGCAGGCAGGAGCCTGAGGGTCCACCAAAACCATCATCAATCAAACTCTTACTGTGTCGATGCTCAGGAGGGAAGCTCAGGAGGGGTCCTGTTGTAAAAAGGGCATTCCTCACTAGATGAGCTCTAGCTCATCTTTGAAGTGTATGTGCGTGCTCAGTCCTCTCCAGCTCTTTGTGACCCCATAGACTGTAGCCCATCAGGCTCCTCTGTCCATGGGATTCTCCAGGCAAGAATACTGGTGTGGGTTGCCATTCCCTTCTCCAGGGGTTCTTCCCAACCCAGGGATCGAACTTGCATCTAAGGCTTCTCTCACATTGGTAGGTGGACTATTTACCATTAGTGCCACCTGAGAAGCCCCATATTTGAATATGTGAATTCAAATCCTCACTAGTGAACCTTGACTTGACAACTTGACAGCTTGAGCTTGTTGGCCCCATGACTCAGTTACCTTATCTGTAAAACTGGGATACTGTTAGAACATGCTTCCTATGGTTGTCAAAAGGATTAAATTATATCCTTCTAAAGGCCTTAGCATTGCATCTGGCTAATGGTAAGAGCCAGAGAAGGAAATTCCAGTACTCTTGCCTGGAAAATCCCATGGACAGAGGAGCCTGGTGGGCTGCAGTCCATGGGGTCGTGAAGAGTCAGACATGACTGAGCGACTTCACTTTCACCTTTCACTTTCATGCATTGGAGAAGGAAATGGCAACCCACTCCAGTGTTCTTGCCTGGAGAATCCCAGGGACAGAGGAGCCTGATGGGCTGCCATCTATGGGGTCTCATAGAGTCGGACACAACTGAATCGCAGCAGCAGCAGCAGCAATGGTAAGAGCTCAGTGTTTGTTAATATACAAGCAGGTCTACTTATAAAGTAGAAGGGAAGCCTGGCATGCTGCAGTCCATGAGGTCACAAAGAGGCAGACATGATGGAGGGACTGAACTGAACTACTTTCAAAGGAGCCAGGTATCCAGTGGCTTCTGCTTTCTGTAGAGGTAAATATTCTATCCAAGATTTAGCAGGAGAACAGGACTTTCTTGCCCAAGAACCTCTGAATGCAGGACATCTTCAAAACAGAGTTAGAATGGTTTGTTTCACTAAAATTGTGCTTAGCAATTCTTCCTTGACTCACTTTCTCATTTCAAGTGCAGTCATTTACCAGCCTCACAATTTTTTTAGTAAGTTCTTCAACAAATTGTATGTAACTTCTTAGCATGTACATTTATTCAACAAGAAATTCACAGAACCTCCCAGCTCTGGGCAATGGTTATAGTGATGGTGAGCGCAGGGGAATAGCTTGCAGGGACCACCAGCACTACAGGGAATAGTCCCTATCCTCGAGAAATTCATGGGGAAATGAGTGCCAATAAACGCTCAAACCCACAACAGTGAAAATGATAATTCGGCATAAAGATTGAGTATAATCTCTGTGACCAAGCAGATTTAAACCCAGCCTCCACCACTGAATAACCTTGTGACAGTGGGAAGATCTCTCAGTCTCTCTGTGCCTCACCTTCTTCATCTATCAAATGGGCATGAAAACTGTACCCATCTCATAACATTGACTGAGTTAGTATACATAAAGCATTCAGAATAATGCCTGGTGCACAACTACAGTATATAAAATTGACCTTAAAAATAATCAGTGAGAGTGAAGACTTGATGCACTTATGATGGATCAAGCCAGATGCTATCTCATCTCACCTGCACAAGGTGATAATGGATTAACCCTGGTCAAGTTAATTACCCTTGGGGACTTCCCTGGCGGTCCAGTGAGTAAGACTTCATGCTCCCAAGGTAGGGGGCCCAGGTTCAACCCCTGGTAGGGGAATTAAGATCCCACAAATCGCAACTACTGAGTCTGAACACTTTAGAGCCTTCATGCCACAACTAGAGAACCCAGTGTGCTGCAATAAAGAGCCCGTGCAGCCAAAATAAATTTTTTTAAGTTATAAAGAAATTTAAAAATTTACTTGACCTTGATAGTAAAACGGGCTTAAGGAAGTGCTTATACAATTGTTGGAAAGATTGAATGAGTTAACATATGTTGTGTGATCGGGGCCAGGCCTGTGCAGAGTAAAGACTGAGCAAGGAGTCTAACAAAGTTTAAACAGTTTGCCCAGATCCACAGAGCTGATTGACTAGGGTTGAATCATGATATAAACCCAAGCATACTCTTGCCCCCTTCCCATAGCGACTGACTCCATATGGTAAACACCCAGAGGTCCATGTATAATATTATGCAAGCCCACTTCCATCCGTCTATCTCTCTCCCTCTCTCTCTCATTATAGCAATTATGGGAGACATTCATCCACTTTATTAATAGTTGGATGCAACAGTAATGAGTCAAAATATACTTTAAAAAATGATACAAACTCTTGCTGGTCAAGAGGAAAGATCATGTATCACGGGCCAAGATGTAGTCACACATCACGTGACCACACAGGACTGTAACTAACTTTAGTCATGGCTGGTCTGACTCAGCCTGAAGCCAAGAGGAAAGCAAATGTGGTTAATTAAGACTCCAGGGAATGTTTAGACTGTGTGCAACTGATACCCTGGCCACCGTCTCCAGGTTTTCCTGGAGATAGAATCCTGCATACAACTTGAGTATGACTTCCTTAAAACCCTTCTAGATATTGTCAGGGAGAGACTTGAGGGGCAGGACTTAGCACTTTCAGAATTATCTGAGTGGCAAGCTTGAAGAATGTTGACTGATGAGAAAGGACAAGTTCTAATTCCCAAATTAGGCTTCTATTTGCACTTCAATTATAACTTGAAATCTAAAGCTCTGCTCTTGCTGGAAGAAATCAAATCTTATGTCTTGTCATGGCCTCCGTAGAACTGGGCTTGATGGCTCTCATATAGATAGTGCCCAGAGAGCAATGATGACGCGAGAGAAAACAGAGTGTGATTTTGGTCTATCTTTAACAGAGCAACAGATATCTCTCTCAGCTCTTTGGCAAAAGATCCCAACATAATAACATACTTATGAAGTACAGTTTTCTTTACTAATGACTTGGAAGTAGGGCAGAACTTACTGGGTAAACACTCCCTGAGGTAGTTTTGAACTCTAAGTACAAGGCAGTTTAGTCTCCTGCTAATTCTTTTCACCTTCAGAAACCAATCAGTTGGCCCAAGACATTAAAACATACGTATTCCCAGCTGGAGGTCACTACTGAGCTTCTCTCCAACTCCTGAAACAAGTGAACCTTCACAAACAAGTTTGGAATGAACCTGCTCCACAAATTCCTCCAAGAAATAAGGGTTCTCATTTCAGTAAGTGAGGGAAATAGCACAATAACAATCCTTCCTTGGGGGAGAATGGATACAGATATAAATATGACTGAGTCCCTTTGCTATCTGTCTGAAACTATCACAACATTGTTAATTAGCTATACTCCGGTATAAAATTAAAAGTTAAAAAAATTAAAATTAAATAAAGCTCCCTTGGGAAAGACCCTTAAAAATAGTAATAATAATCCTTCCTTGAAAATTTATAATTACACACTATTATGTTAAAGAATCCGTAACAAAAAACGTATGCCATTGTGTTCAGTGCAATGATTCCCAAACATGTTTGGCCATAGAACTTTGAAACATATATTTATATATTAAATATATTTTTTAACATGAGTCTCCATTTTATCTATGTCTGTATCTATAGAGAGATGGATACCCATCTTGAAGAAATGGTTTCTAATGACGTACAAGTAAACCACTGCTGCCCTTGGTGGGATAGTTTGGTTGTATTGAAATCTGGGTCAGAAGTAAATGAGACCCTGCTCTCCCAGTAGCTATGTGCATGATTTGATGTCTGTTAGGAGGGTTTAACTGAAGAGGAGATCCTGTCCTAGAGTAGAAAGAAGAGACTCAGAATACAGGAATCAATGAAAGTGAGCAGTGAACACGGAGAAAAATAACAAGGCGTCTGATTCATGACTGCTACCAGCTCCACAGCGCCATTTATATTTATCTGCCCCAAAGGGTTGCTTTTGAACCCTGTGGTGAAAGTGAAAGTGTTAGCTGCTCAGTCACGTCCTACTCTTTGCAACCGTATAGACAGTAGCCCACCAGGCTCCTTTGTCCATGTGATTCTCCAGGCAAGAATTCTGGAGTGGGTTGTCATTTCCTTCTTCAGGGGATCCTCCCAATCCAGGAATCAAACCCAGGTCTCCTGCACTGCAGACAGATTCTTCACCATCTGAGCCACCAGGGAAGCCTGAAGGGTTGATTTTGAACCCTGAGGTAGAGATGGTTAAAGCTGAAAGCTGTCTTCATGAGCTACTCTGCAAGGTCTGGTCATTGGCTGGGTAGACTCAGAAGCCAGGTGACAGCATAGGATTGAGGGCAGGAAGCTCAGGGGAGTAGTGTCATTCAGGGGCAACTGTGGCCAGGGGTTCAGAAGAGAAACACAGGTGTAGATTCAATCTAGAACACATACACCACCTTCCTGAGACTCTCCAAAAGACCTGGGGAGGTGCTGAGGGAAGCTGAATAACCAAATAACAACGAGTTGTCACAGTTACATGTGCAGAAGTGGTCAATCTTGAGGACATTTTAGTTTTATTCTCAGTCTCTAAGACCCATTGGATTTTTATAAGACATTTTGATTTCATAATATAAAATATACCAATCCATTTTTTTCTTTACCCTTAAGCATGACTAAAATCAGACCAAATAATTGGGAATTACTCTGCAAATACATACACTGTACAACCCACTTGAAGTCACTTTATACTAGCCGTTTTCAAAACTCTTCTTAACTCTCTCAAAATTGTCCACAAATAGTTATCTTCTCTCACCTTCTAACTGAGTGCTGTGTTGTGGGTGTCAGGGTCATTGTTGCTGGTGGGGCAGGAAAGAATGGGCATTAAGAGATGCCTACAAAACAAAAGCAAAACAAACAAAAAGACATGCCAAAAACCCAAAAACTTCTGGTCTGATGCTGTGAGAGGGATCTGTGTTCTTGCAATAAACAGTTAACCTGAAAATCACCATGGGGCAATGGCCAAACAAATCCAGAATGTGGAGTGTTGAGCAGGACCTGGTCTGGGACTCTTCAAAGAATATGGAGCAATGAGCAGAGGGAAGTGGTGGGACTTATCTGTACTGGGGAGACAAAAACACATAGGAGTCAGTGAAATACTGGGAAAGGGGAGATGTATCATGGTGCCTGAAAACTATTTTTGGATGGGGTATATAGGGGAATGAGAGGAAGGTAGTGAGTGTAGGTAGATGGCAATATTCGGTAAATATAGATGAAGACGTATGGTCATTTATTATACTGTATTTTCAGCTTTCCTTCAGATTTTAAAAGTTTTGAGTTAAAAAGTACTTTTTTAAAAAGGAAAAGTTCACAAAAATAAGAGGAAAAACTGAAGAAATAATCCTGATGCAAAATAGTGTAACTTCCTTTAGCCTAAGTTTTCTGGTACAATTATCTCCCCTCTTTACACTGTGGTTCATGAAGGTGTTTTATATTCTTTTTAAGAAACAAGGAAAGGATCTAAAGAAGTGTGATTCCTTCTGCTCTCTTCTTTAATAAATGCTTCTCTTTTCTCAAATAGCTCCATGAATCAGGAGACTCTCTCCCTCACCTTCTGGGGAGCACTACCATCCCAAGATTGAGCTTTTCTGGTACCAAGGTTGACTTTGCACATTTTAAAGAGCCAAGACATGCTCCTGAGCATGGTCCAGGCATGGACTTTAAATTCAGCATTTTAAAACCAGAATAAGTTACATGAGCCTATAGATATCTGGGATCTCAAAGAATTCTGGTAGAAAGGGTTCAACACCAACTCCCATGAGAAAACCCTACCCTCACTTTAACACTGGTAAGAATGTTCCCAAATGCCTCTTGGATTCTCCCATCAGAAGGTCTGACCTCTTTGCCACAGTTGAGAAAGGCTTGGGCAGATATTTTAGGGGAGGAAGACTAGGTAGAGTTAGACTCAAGGGCACCAAAAGGAAAGTCAAAGGAAACTGACATCAAACATAAGTTTGTGGAACCTGTGAGCACTGTTTCCAAGTATCTACAGTACAAAAATATAGACTATGAACTTGAATTCTCTGTGGCCCCAATACTTAGACATCGGAGGGAGGTCAATTTTGACTCAAGATCAAGGATGAGTGTTTTTAAAGGGAAATGACCAAAGATGGAGTGGTGGTAAGTGCCACACCAAAGGAAAAATGAAAACGAAGCATCTAAAACCATTGGGTGAAACATTACTTTAAGAAAAATTGAAGCATCAGGAAAAAGAACAACTGAGAAATCTCTGAGCTCCTCTTCTGCCTGGTCACATTTCCTTCTTCATTCTCCCCATGACAGAGCACTCTCCTTGAAATAGGACCGATGGCAGTAAGGCAGGATCCTAAGGAGCCTGCTCTCTGCATGGGCTGTGTCCTGACTCTTTGGAAGGAGACTCACTGAAACCTGTCATCGGGCACGGCAGGGTGGAGACAGGGGCCTCTTGGGGAGCCTTCTTCCCCTCAACATTGGCCTTTGTGCATCACCCCCCTGATCACCAGGTACCCTTTTCAGCCCCTGAAAAGAATTCAGAGGCTCTCAGGCTCCCAGCGGGGAAACCTTGGAGCCCTGTTGTTGGAAATAGCTCCCAACCTGCATCTCAGGCAGGTATTTTTAGGTTCTGTCTTGAAGACACAGAAACTTTCATACATTTCAGCTTCTTTGTCTGGAGACACTGCAACCCCAGACATGTCATTGAAATGGGGTATAATTGTGGTCTCCTCCACCCACCAATCTGAGTGAGTCAAAAAGAGCTTCCTGCTGTGCAACAGAGAGCATGGAGAGCCTTTTCTGGCAAAGAAAAGTCAAAATGGATTTTTGAAAATAATATGTTGATCAAGACAAGAGAAAAAATGTCTATTGAGGAGAGGGGGCTCTGCACTGGGGCTGATATGAGAAGAAGCTCACCTATTATTTGGAAACCTGGTCTGAGCTCTCTTTTGCCAGCTGCAGAATTCAAGCTTGGAGGAGCTAAAGTCTCACATTTGAGGTTGGGAAATAAAGAGGCTTGGAATCATCTGAGTTATATCAATGGCTGTTATTAATATGAGGCTCTGTGAGGAGTAATTATAATTGTCAATCATGGGGCAGAACCTGACATTAAAAGGAGCGATAGGAGAGAAACCAAAATGATGCAGGGCAAATATGTGGAATTGACAAGAGCATTCTGATAGCGCTTAGAAGCTTGGAGAAAGGATTTTTGAGCTCCCAAAAGGCTCTGGCCACTACCTCACCATGGGACAGGTCCACAAAGGTGACCCAAGGCTATATGTTCTGGGAGTTTTAGGGAGCAGACCTCTGGGGCTGATGTTCTAACTGTAGGGTAAGTGATCCAAAGGTCCGAGAGAGCATTAGCTGCCTACTGCTCACAGGACGGGAAAACAGCCTATATCAAATCACCCACGACAACATGGCAGGAATCCCTGCCCCCAGGGGTTCTTGCTATTAGACAACAAAAAGAAGTTGACTGCAGTGAAGGGTTTGTGTGGAGTTGATTTAAGCAGATGGTGGGCTTTTTCCTTAGGAGTAAAATAGTAAAGAACTTGCCTATAAGGTCTAGAAAGGAAATCACCTATTGTCCTTTATTCTAAACTTAACTTGATTGAAAGCAAACAACCTTACTCCAGGAATAGGTCATAAGCAGGTTCTGAAAACAAGCAGAGCATCCTGTATGGTTTCCCTTAAGAGACCAGAAGGCAACAGAAACCAAAGTCCAGTTTCCATAGAATAGAGATAAGACTGGGCTTCCCAAGTGGCATTAGTAGTTAAGAATCTGCCTGTCAATACAGGAGACATAAGAGATATGGGTTCAGTCCCTGGGCCAAGAAGATCCCCTGGAGGAAGACATGGCAACCCACTCCAGTATTCTTGCCTGGAGAATCCCATGGACAGAGCAGCTTGGTGGGCTACAGTCCTTGGGGTTGCAAAGAGTCAAACACAACTGAAGCTACTTAGCATGCACACATGCAGAGATCGGACTGGCCGTGGAATTTGCAAAGCCCATGGCAAAATGAAAATGTAGGCTCCCCCTACCCATGCACTCAAAAATGACTAAGAATTTCAAGACAGCAAGAGAAGGTCATCAAACCAAATGCAGGGCCTTTTGGGGGGCAGAGGCTTGTCCAACTATGCAGGCTGCCCACCCTGATTAGAGAGCAAATCCCTATCTTTTGGCCACTGAGTTTAGGAGCATTAGGAGATGGTGGTCTACTTCAAACCACAAGGAACTCTTGAGATGTTACTGGAATAACTGGTAAGGAAAAGTCAGAATGGATTTTTAAATAATAATATGCTGATAAAGAATGGGAAAAAAAAATCTATTGAGAGAGGGGGCTATGAATTGTGGGCTGATGAGCCTGATGATGATGCTTCTAAAAGTTTATGTTGCCTTCTGAGGCTTAATATTTAACACAGGACACTTAATCCAGAAATCATTTGTTCCTAGTCAAGCTTCATATTTCACATACACACATACACACACATATCCATACACACACATGCACATATATACATTCAGTCATATGCACACATATACATATATACCCACAGATATACACATATACCCACATACATACATACAAACATACACATGCACATATAGTAAAACCTAATACTTGCCAACCTTTACCAACCTAGTAACTCTTTAGTAAGTTTGCTACTAAAAGCTTTTATTGATCTCTATAACAGTTCTGTAAAGAAGGAAGCATTATTATCCCTATTTTGAAAGATGAGGGTGCTGAGACTTTGAGGGGTTAGATATTTGACTCAAAGATCTACAGCTGCTGAGTAAGCAGAGCCTGAATTTGGAGACCTGACCTGGATTCTTAACCACTAGACCACACTTCCTTTTCAGAGAAGTACGGTCTCACTTTCTCTTTATGATGGCTGTACCAAGTTCTTTGTTCCACTGGATCATCAAGGGAAGAGAGACCCCCTGAAAATCACTTAGAAAATTAGTGGGCAAGTCAGAACCTAAACTTAGTCCCGACTTAGGACTCCATCACTGAAGAAAGGAAAGGTAAAAGGGCATGGCTCCCAAACACTCTTCAAAAAAAAAAAAGAATGTATACATATGTATAACTGAATCACCATGAGTTACAGCAGAAATTAATACAGCATTGAAAATCTACTATACTTCAATAATATATATATTTTTAGAAAACTACTAACTGGAGACCAAAAAAAAAAAAAAGCCCAATTTTATTATAGTACAGTCCCAGGTGACTCAGTGGTAAAGAATCTGTCTGCCAAGCAAGAGATGGGGGTTCCATCCCTGGGTCGGGAAGGTCCAGTGGAGAAGGAAATAGCATCCCTCTCCAGTATTCTTGCCTGGGAATCCCATGAACAGAGAAGCCTGGCAGGCTACAGTCCATGGCATCTCAAAAGAGTTGGACACGACTTAGCAACTAAACAACCACAACAACAAATATTAATAATTGGTTTACAATAAATTGCACATATTTCAAATATTTCAAGGAATTTGATAAGTTTTGACATACATATACACCCTTGAAACCACCGCCACTATCAAGATAGTGAACATTTGTATCACTCTCTCAATTTCCTCCTTTGCTTTTCTCTCAGCTCTGACTTCTACTACCCCATCCCAATGCAATCACAAACCTGTTTTTCTAAATATACGTTTGACAGTTTTATTGATGTATTATTGATCTAAAAATATGTAAGTTTAAGGCATACAGCATGATGATTTAACACACGTGTATATTACAAAACCATCACAACAAACCCTTGAGTATTCACACAGCCACGCTGTCCAAGGACCCAGAGCTGGAGGGGGTCTCAGTGTGTCACGGGACCCACACCCTCCGGCAGGATAGGAGCAGAGCCAGGCAGACAGACCAAGAGAAACAAATTGCAGAGCCTAAGGGAGAAACCTACCACACAAATACCTGTAAAATGCTTTTGGTTTCAAACTAGGTTTTGCAACAGCCAGAATTTTAAAAAAATAAAACAAAAAAAGCCCTGGCCTGGCAGATCGTAAAAGTTCAGAGCTGAGCAAAGAAGTTGTTTCATGCTAACTTTTCATAAAAAGCAGAAAAGCAGTGAGAACAGGCTAATTAAGGCCGAACTTAGCTTCTGAGGAAAACTTTGCTTCTTACTGAGAGGAATTTATGCTGGGTGGGAAGCAAAAGTTGTACTGAGCTGGGGAACCAGTGTAGCTCATTTGTATGTCTTTTCGTTTTCTAAATTTGTTGGAAGATCAGGGAATAAAGGGTATAAGGAAAAGAGAGTCTGAGATTTCCCCACTCCCAGGATTCACAAGCAGTTCTCTTTCATGAAAGCAGCTGTTTTACTTTTTCAGCTTTATGATAAACTTTATGATAGATGAAGTGGTAAGATAGTTAAGTGTCAACATGATGATCTGATATACCTGAATATTCATTGGAAGGACTGATACTGAAACTGAAGGTCTAATACTTCGGCTACTTAATGCAAAGAGCCAACTCATTGGAAAAGATCCTAATGTTATGAAAGATTGAGGACAGGAGAAGAAGAGGACAACAGAGGTTGAGATGGTTGGATCATCAACTCGATGGACATGAGTCTGAGCAAACTCCAGGAGACAGTGAAGGACAGGGAAGCCTGGCATGCTGCAGTCCACGAGGTCACAAAGAGTCAGACACGACTGAGTGACTGAACAGCAGCAAATACCTATACTTAGGGAAGGGCTTCCCTGGTGGCTCAGTCAGTACAGAATCTGCCTCCAACGTGGGAGACCTGGGTTAGATCCCTGGGTCAGGAAGATACCCTGGAGAAAGGAATAGCAACCCACTTCAGTTTTCTTGCCTGGAGAATTCCATGTACAAAGGAGCTTGGCGGGCTGTAGTCTATGGGGTCACAAAGAGTCAGATACAAACAAGCAACTAACATACTTGGGGAAAGGATTCCCACTGAGTTAGTTAACACATTGATTACCCCACATATTTACCTTTTCTTGGTGAGAATATTGAAGTTATACTCTCTTAACAACTTTTAATTACACAATACAATGTTATCAACTCATCAGGTTGTACATTAGATTCTCAGACTTTATTCATCTTATAACTGAAAGTTTATTACCCTTTCACAAACCTTGGCTATCCCTTTTCTACCCTCTGTTTCTGTGAGTTTGACTTTTTTTTTTTAATTTGAAAGAAACTATTTTATCAATAATCAATAAGAACCAAGCAGAAGCCAACTCAATACTAACACAGGAGCTGAAAGGAGCCTTGCAGAAGCAAGTCTGAGAAAGAAGCAGATAGACCTCTGAGCCCACAACATCAGCATTTACCACTTGTGGGATGCCTGTCCCCCTGTCTTGCTAGAACTTTGTCTGCTTTGCATATTCCTGTCCAAGAGCTACTCAAAAGCAGAAAACATTACTCGATTCATCTTTGTGTCTTCTGGTACTTTACCTGGCACAAAGAAAGCTCCATAAGGTGACCTGACAACAGCTGGGTTAATGGAAGAAAGTGCTTACTTTGGATCCAAGTAACTGTCTCTGTTTCTTTAAATCTTGCTCTCTATATATTCCACTTCTGCTCATAGGCTGAAAGAGCTGTATGGGATTCTCAGTGACTGTTGCTGTCCTTTTAATGAAGCATTATATGTCTATAAAAGAAAGAAACATTTGTTGCCTTGTATGTTCTTCCTACATCTCCCAATTGTCTAAACCTGGAGAAATAACATATTCGTGGACTAAGCAGCAATCCCATTTCCCTGAAAGCATCTTCTGAAATATTAAGCATGGCTCTTTAGAGGCAATAATCATTCTTTGTTATTTGTGCTTTAAACAACCCTCAGAAAGGAAATACAGTAAATAAGAGCAAATGCCACCACCATTTTAATTTTAGGTTCTGGGATACTTAAAAGATGTCGAGTAAAAATTATGCCTTAACATTCAGTGTCAGAGGCCCTGCTCTACTCTATAATTGTGTTTATTCCTGTTCTTCTCATTAAAGCTTTACTGGCTTTCTTGAAGTCACAAGTTTTTATTAAGCATCTATCATGTGAGAAGCTACTTCTTGGCTCCCGTGTTGGTGGGTCTGTGCTGTCAAAGGTGAGTTTCTCACGCTCAAGTTCAGCGATTCCAAGTGAATTTGAATTCTGTCCTTGAGGCTGGAGGAATATCAGAATACTTCCAGAGACGAAAACAACCGAGGAGAATCAGGGGCAAGCTCCAGATGGGTGCCTCATTCCACCCTATCACACACCAACTCTCCGAGCGACTGTTGCATCCTCCCAATCCTTCTTTTTCCATTCAAATGGGGAGGATGGTGACAAAAGAGAAAGAAAATGGGGAGCGGGAAGAGAGGGCAGCCCAGCGTGCATGACTAAATGTCAGGTTGTACAGGAGAGTTTATAATTAAAGTCCAAGATGACAGATAACTATAAAATCAGATTGGTTCCTTTCCACATGGAAGGAAAGCATAATACTGTTGTCCAACCCAAGCTTTTTTGGTAAATTGAAATTACAGTTTTATTTGGAGCTATTTTTAAAGGTCCATTAATTAAAAATAGGAAGCCATGCCAATGCAAAAAATACCATAAAAGGTGTTAGATTTGATGATCAGCAAGTACTATAATTAAAAGATTATGTTATCTGAATATCAAATGCTCTAAATCCATGTTTGTTTTTTATTGAAAATAAACAAATTCAGAAGCAAAAAAAAAAAAAGAAAAGATATGTGCAAAATGTAATGATAATGGTTGACTTCTAAACAGCCAAGGAAATTATAGTCATCATGTGTGGGAAAAGAACAAACACCTCTTAATTGCATTTCATTATAACGTACCTTTCTCTGCTCAGTTGTATATATTAATTATAAAAATCGTGTCGCAGAGTGGAGAGGCTCTACAATAGTTTTTTCTCCCCTTCCTCCCTTAATTCTGACTGAAGAAGGATGGAAGAACAATATCATCTGTCATCTGCCGAAAGAGCTTTCAAAGACAAAATCATAAAAAGAATGAAAGGCTATTATATAAAAAAAAGAAAAAAACGCTTTGATTTCACAGATTTTTCCACTTATTAATGTTTAAGGTTATCTGCTCTTTTAGAAAAGCATCTTATCATATTGTTTTGTATGTGTATGTTCAGGTAACATCACTTTCTGATAACTGTATCACATGGCACATGCATTACGTAGATCATTGTTAAAGGAGGGGAGAGGGAATGGGTGAGAAGGAAGCACTATTATGGAAAGATGCCATGCAGGACTTGAAAAGTTTCCTAAGATGAAGCAAAACAAGAAAGGGATGGATTGGATTTGAGGTCAGTGCTTTCAGATGGATAGACAGATACCCTCTAGCTCCACAAAGAGAAGTGAAGAGTTAAGGAGCTGGCACTATGATGAGAAAGAGGCAATGCATGTGTCATAAGGATATTCAGGCAGCCAATGTTTTGAGATGGTGGAAAGTAATAATCAAAACGGCATCCGGAATTCTGCTTTATCAAAAACTTGTTGAAACAGGTGAGATCCATCTGTTTGGAAGGGGTTAAGGTATTTTTCTAGACCAAAGTAGAAATCTCAACCTGGGCTTTTAGGAGATGTATGTGCATGACTGAAGCTTTCTGGGCAGAGGTCCATAACTTACCAGATTCTTGGCTGAATCTGTAGTCTAGAAAGGCTTAATAGCTGCTGCTCTAAGCCCTTGATACTCACTGTGTGGTTTATGGCATCACCTGGGAGCTTCTCAGAAACACAGAATCATGGGTCCTGCCTCAGACTTGCAGAATCAGAATTAGCATTTGAAGGAAGATCCCTGGGTGATGCATGTGCAGTTTAAAGTGTGAGATGTGCTCGACTTCCCTTGTGGTCCAGTGTTTAAGACTCCATGCTTCCACTGCAAGGGATGCGGGTTCAATTCATGGTCAGAGAAGTTTTGCATGCCACACAGAGTGGCCAAAAAATAAAAAGTGTGAGATGTGTTGATTTAGATGACCCGATGATGACAATCCATGCCCATCTGTGTACTGGAGATTCAGAGTCATGTTTCTCCATCCATGGTTGTGGAAACCTCAGAGGTTCAGTCCTGGACACTGCCATTAACTGATTGTGATCCTAGTCCCTAAGGAGGTGGCCACAATACCTTCTTCATATAATCATTGTAAAAATTATATGAAATGATGTGCGTAAAGCACTGAACAGAACACTCAGCACATAAGCATCACTTAATAACAATTATTTTTACATAGATTTTTCTCAGATTCTGGAAGTTATCTGTGACATCAAAAAATATTATGATCTACACACTTAGAATAGCAATTTTTCAACTAGGGTGATTTTGTTCCCCTTTTGCCCAGAAATTTTCATTTTGCCAGATGGGGCACATTCAGCAATGTCTGGATACATTTTTGTTGTCATGATTTAGGGGTGGTGCTACTTGAATCCAGTGGTTAGAGACCAAAGTGCTGGAGTTGAAAAAGTCTGGTCTAAAAGTAAGGGCTTGGGCACTTCCCTGGTGGTTCAGTGGCTAAGACTGTGCTCCCAACTTAGGGGACCCAGGTTCAATCCCTGGTCAGGGAATTAGATCCCACATGCCACAACTAAGAGTTTGCTGCAACTAAAACCCCACATGCTGCAATTAAGACCTGGCACAGCCAAATAAAGAAATAAATATCAAAAAAATAAAAGTAAGGGCATGAAAAACTGACTTAGTTAGGTCTTACGCCAGCCTCAGGGTTCTATGAGTACTTGAGAGGTTACTTGTCACCTTAGCATTTAAATTGAAAGAATGAAAGAGAATTGCCACCTTCAAATACGTTAAAAATCAGAGTGCGGGTTCTACAGGGATTTCAGCCCTGCAAAGAGGTTAAGCAGTAACTGGTCAACCTATCCAAATGAGCTCCCTTTGCACCCACCCTGCCACCCACATCTCAGCACGCTGTGTTTTCTCTTTGATGCACCATTTGTGCTCCATGGTTATTGTCCTCGTACTGCGTGCTTCTCTCTGCTCTGCTTTCATTAGAGATCTTGACAAGAGATCTTCCATCTGCCTGTGTCCTTCCTGCCTAGCCCTGTGCCTGGCGCAGATGGAAGCTTCCTAATTATCTACTTATGCCAGGCTTTTCTCTCACATATGGATGAGACATACCAGGCAGTTTAATATACCTGTTCTCCTGGTCTTTCTGCCTGTTTTTAAAGACTTGAGATCAAAACAGAAAAAAAAAAAAAAGCACCTTTTTTTTTATATATATTTTATTTTATTTTTAACTTTACAATATTGTATTGGTTTTGCCATATATCAACATGAATCCACCACAGGTATACACGTGTTCCCCATCCTGAACCCTCCTCCCTCCTCCCTCCCTGTACCATCCCTCTGGGTCGTCCCACTGCACCAGCCCCAAGCATCCAGTATCGTGCATCGAACCTGGACGGGCAACTCGTTTCATATGCGATATTATGCATGTTTCAATGCCACTCTCCCAAATCATCCCACCCTCTCCCTCTCCCACAGAGTCCAAAAGACTGTTCTATACATCAGTGTCTCTTTTGTTGTCTCACATATAGGGTCATGGTTACCATCTTTCTAAATTCCATATGTATGCGTTAATATACTGTATTGGTGTTTTTCTTTCTGGCTTACTTCACTCTGTATAATAGGCTCCAGTTTCATCCACCTCATTAGAATTGATTCAAATGTATTCTTTTTAATGGCTGAGTAATACTCCATTGTGTATATGTACCACAGCTTTCTTATCCATTCATCTGCTGATGGACATCTAGGTTGCTTCCATGTCCTGGCTATTATAAACAGTGCTGTGATGAACATTGGGGTACACGTGTTTGAGGTTATATTGGAATCTCATAAAGATTTTCAGAAATGGGATGAGATAAAAAAGAAGAAAATATGCACATGTACTCCTCCAATGCACAGCACAGCAGCGTGGTAAAGGCAGCAGCCTACAGTACTTGTATTGTTTAAGAAAGAAAGACTCTGGGATTTCCCTGGTGGTCCAGTGCCTAGGACTCCATGCTCCCAAGGCAAGGGTTTGATCCCCGGTCAGGGAGCTAGATCCCACGTGGCACAGCTAAGATTTCACATGCCATGACTAAAGATCCTACTGTGGCAAAAAAGACCCAGTGTTGCCAAATAAAAAATATTTTAAGAAAGACAGACTCCAGGGTCAGACAGAACTGGGTCCCAATTAGCATCACTATTCACTAGCCATGGGATTTTATCAAGTTACCCAGCTGCTCAAAGTCTTGGTGTTCGCACCTTTAAAATGGGACTAATCATTAGACTGACCTTTGAAGGTATAGTACTCTGAGGATAAAAGGAGAATGGGTAGCCTATCCCTTCTCCAGTGGATTTTCCCAACCCAGGAATTGAACTGGGATCTCCCAGCATTGCAGGAGGATTTTTTACTAGCTGAGCTATCAAACTATCATTCGACAAATATCAACTGTGAGCCCTACTGTAGAGCATCTTGCTAAGCATTAACGCATAGTTGGTTAGCCCTCCATGTCTTCAGGTTCTGCATCCATGAATTCAACCAACCCTCAGATGGAAAATAATAGGAAAAAATTCCAGAAATTTCTTCAAAACAAAACTTGAATTTGCCATTCTTGTGGTAACTATTTATGTAGCATTTACATTGTACTTGCAATTATTTACATAATGGTTGCAATGTATTAAATATTATAAGTCATTTTGGAAGGAATGATGCTAAAGCTGAAACTCCAGTACTTTGGCCACCTCATGCAAAGAGTTGACTCATTGGAACAGACTCTGATGCTGGGAGGGATTGGGGGCAGGAGGAGAAGGGGACGACAGAGGATGAGATGGCTGGATGGCATCACTGACTTGATGGACGTGAGTCTGAGTGAACTCCGGGAGTTGGTGATGGACAGGGAGGCCTGGCATGCTTCGATTCATGGGGTCTCAAAGAGTGGGACACGACTGAGTGACTGAACTGAACTGAACTGAACTGAGGGATGTTTTAACATTTCCCTTGTGGCTCAGACGGTAGAGTCTGCTTGCAGTACGGGACACCTGGCTTTGATCCCTGGGTTGGCACAATCCCCTGGAGGAGTAAATGGCAACTCACTCCAGTATTCTTGCCTGGGAAATCCCATGGACAGAGGAGCTTGGTGGGCTATAGTCCATGGGGTCACAAAGAGTCAGACATGACTGAGCAACTTAACACCACCACCAGAGATGTTTTAATGTACTCAGGAAGATGTGTTGTAGGTTATATGCAACTACTCTGCCATTTTATATAAGGACTTGAGCATCCGTGGATCCTGATATCTGAGGTGGGTCCTGAAACAAATCTCCCTCGAATACCAAGAAACAACTGTAAACCACTTGCCACAGTGCCTGGCGTAGAGCACTTGGCAGTGGGCATAGGTGTGCAGGCATGCTCTGTCAACCCTCTCACAGGGAAGCTAGGTTCATCAAGTCCCTAGTGGGAATCCCTGTCTTCTGCAGCTCACTGACATCTCGGGCAAGAGTAATGATGACTTGGGGATCATGCCATCTTGGTGCCCAGTGATGTTGGGCTTAGTAAAAAGAATCCAAACAGGGCTTAACATAGTTTATCAGCAAATTAAAGTGCTCTCTGCCAACTTTTTAAAATTAAGTGGGAAGGACATATATATAAAAGTAGTCTGGGAACAGAAATTACTACTGTAAGAAATCAAAGAAAAGTGTTTGTGAAAGATATTGCTGTGTTAGTTATAATATCTGAAAAGTTAACCCAACCTCAGTATGCAAGGAAATGGATGATCTTTAGGGAAACTGGGAGAGTCATTGTGACGGAATTCTTACCATTAGTAAATTAAAATTACATAAATCTTTGGAAGATATACCAAAAAAAATTTATGTGTACAATCCCTACATGAAAATCTAGCTCTTTAGTCAAATTGCCTAAGATAAAATGCAAAAAATGAATAGAATTATATTTGCACTGTGCATTTGCATTCATTTTTCCAAAATCTTTCTTAATCCTGCAAGTCTTCTTTCTAGTTAAAATATAATACCTATAATAATAATTCAATGCTTTACTTTAGTGCTAGATTAATGACTAGGAATTTTCCTATTTTGGAAAAAAAGAATAGTCCAAGAAAGGTCCCAGAAAGGGGGAAATGAAGAAAAACACATTGGAAAAATTAAATATGGTCAGTGGATAAACTGTAATTACCTAGTGCCTGGCAGTTTGAACCAGAATGCTATGCAGATGGTCATTTGCATGCTTAACTACAGAGAAAAGAGGCAGGTACTTTATCTGGGAGGGAACAAAGGAAAAACATATACTTTGAAAGTAAGGATTCACTGGGTAAGTTTTTATCTATCCTCAAACTTGAATCCTCTTAGTATAGTCAGATGCTGGGCTAAGGCTGCTCCTCAAAGAGCAAGTCAAAATGTTCAGATTTTCATGTGTTAGGATCAGAAAGACTTTGTCCCCAGGTCCCCGTCTCACCTCTTCCTAGGTGTTTGAGCAGGAAGCTTGACTTGTCTGAACTTCCTTTTCTTCATTTGTAAAATGAAAATAGTATTTCCTTCTCCAAAGGGCCATTTTAAGGATTAAATTTTAAACTAAATTAAAAGTATACATTCAACACCTAACTCTGGTAAGTACTCTGTCAGTATCTGTTAATTATGGTATTAATGTTACTGCTCCAATAGATTTGTTCTTGCTCTCTGTTTCACTCCTATCTGTGAGCCAGGGAGTGTTTGGATGTGTTTGGGGTGTTTTGATGAAGAGCTCTTTTTTGGCTTTATCCTCCACTCCAAAACTCAGACTCCCAGACTCTGAGTTTCTTCCCAACGCTAATTGCTGCTCCCCATGCAGTGACAAGCATATCTTTCGTATTTGATAGTTGATGAATCAATCAAAAGATGCTTTTGTAGTGCAGTGATTCGGGTTTGATGGCATGTGTGACACTGACAGCCCCCATCGGGATGAGGAATGGGGATTTGATGTTCCTAGGGGGTGCCAAACGCTTCTGCCCTCCAGCCTACCCAGGACAACCACCTAGCAAGCTGGGTAGATGGCTACCCAACCCCAACTCTAGTTTCTATGGTAACAGTTATTCAGGGGCCCATATCTCGACAATCCTATTGTAATAGCCACAGTATTGCTCTCAGTCCCCAACACACACGCTACTTTTCCTGCCCCTCTCTTTCTGCTAGTCATTGCTGTTCAAATATGCATCCCTACCCCATGCCACCAAAGCTCTCTATTCTAAAAATAAAAGTGTGCTAGTGGCTCAGTCATGTCCGACTCTGCAACACAATGGACTGTAACTCGCCAGGCTTCTCTGTCCATGGAATTCTCCAGGCAAGAATACTGGAGTGGGTTGCCATTTCCTTCTCCAGGGGATCTTCCTAACCCAGGGATCAAACAACCTGGGTCTCCTGCATTGCAGGCAGATTCTTTACCATCTGAGCCACCGGGGAAGCCCCTCTCTTTTAAAGGGCATGTATAATTCTCTGATTGGCATATTCCTAGTAAAGACTCAATATGAAATAATAACGGTTCATTGATTAACTCCTTTATCAAAAACATTAGGACTTTAAGGTGGCATTCCCCAAATCAAGCTGGACTCCAAGTTGATCACTGAGTGCCTACTGTGTACCATGCACAGTCCCAGTGGCCAGGCAGGGTGAAAAGTGAGGAGAATAATTGCAAATAAACACCATCCAGACTTCAAGGAGCTGAGAATTGAATTTGGGGAAATGACTGTGTTTACATCTCAGAATGATGCAAGAAAAATTAATAAGGACTAATCAAGATGTAATTAAAGCTGGAGACTTCACCAAGGAGGAGACATTCTGATTATTGGGACAGGCAAGAAAGTAAAGGGGAATCAGGATAAACCCGAGGGAGAGCAATTTTTGAGTTGGACATTGCAGAATGAGAAGTTTTAATGGGCAAAGGTGAAGAGTGAAGAAACGAGAGCCATAGCTAGGGCAGTAGCATGAGGAAGAGCACAGAGTCTCAAAGGCACACTGAGTGTGAAGAATGGGAAAGAAATAGCTGAGAATGGCAAGGAGATTGGTTCTATGGGGGAAAGTGATGGGGAATCAGGCTTCTGTGTTAATAATATCAGTCTTTTTAAAATTGTATTTTATATTGGAGCATAGTTGATTAACAGTGTTATGTTAGTTTTAGGTATATAGTAGAGTGATTCAGGTATACATATCCAAGTATCTATTCTTTTTCAAATTCTTTTTCCATTTAGGTTATTACAGAATGGGCTTCCCTGGTGGCTCAGCTGGTAAAGAATCCGCCTGCAATGCGGGAGACCTGGGTTCGATCCCTGGGTTGGGAAGATCCCCTGGAGAAGGGAAAGGCTACCCACTCCAGTATTCTGGCCTGGAGAATTCCATGGACTGTATAGTCCATGGAGTCGCAAAGAGTTGGACACGACTGAACAACTTTCACTTCACTTTACTTCACTGTTACCGAATACTGAGCAGAGGTATTTTAAATACAGCAGTGTATACATGTCAATCCCAAACTCCCTATCTCTCCCTTGTCCCTAACCCTTCCCCCTGGTAACCACAGGTTTGTTCTCTAAGTCTTTGAGTCTGTTTCTATTTTGTAAATAAGTTTATTTGTATCATTCTTTAGACATTTATATAAGCAATGCCATGGGATATTTGTCTTTCTCTTTCTGACTTATTTCACTTAGTATGATAATCTTCAGGTTCATCTATGTTGCTGCACATTCTTTTTTATGACAACACCCCCTAAGATAACACATCTTGAGTACCTGTTGTCTTCTAGACTCTTTGTATATACTTTATGAATAAAAATGAACCCCTGTTAGGATGTAACAAGGACTTAATTGTGTTAGGCAGTGTGATATAAGCCCTTGATATAAATTTATATCACTGGGTCAATTTCATTACCTGTGAGAGACTTGTGTTTTCTTTTTTGCCCTTCTGGGCAGATTTGTAATGTACTGGAAGAATCTTCAGGTAGGGCAAGTGAACACGTGAGCTTTCTACTTTAGCTTCATATCGTGTTGGCTCTGTGATGCTGGACAAGTTATTCTCCCCTCCTGAGGCAAAATGAAATGTGATTAAATTAATGCCCTTACCAGGTGGCTGTGAAAAGTAAATGAGAGACTAGGGACTTGAAAAATACCTAGCACAGAGCCTGGCTGTTGTAAACACTTCAAAAATGCTAATTATTATTATTATAATTATTACTCCACCATCACCAGTTTACTAAGGCCAGTATAGCCATTCGAAGACCCATAGAGATAGAAAAAAATGCTCCGTTTCATTTATTTGTTTTCTATCATCTAGCATGTTCATCATCATCTGCTAAAGGGTTGTGCCTGGTGATGTGAACGATACTTCCAGCTCTAAAGTGCCTTTCTTCAACGCCTCCACTCAAGCATGCGTCTCTAGGAAGCCTGGATGGGCCACCTCAGCCCACCAAACTCCTCCCCTCCACTGACTGCCCAGGCATCTCAGGCAGTTCACTTTCACAGGAACTGGTCCAGGAGAAGGGCAGTTCATCTCCATCCTCAGAGCCCTCAAACGGTCTTGGGGTGCAGGCAGGAGTGCCAGAGTCTCCAGCAGTCTGCTGGTCCATCCTGTACCCACCAACACACACCCAACCTGTCAGCAACTCTCTCATCTCTTTCTCACCCATCTTTCTTCTCCAGTCCCACATCAAGACTGAATTCCTGCTCCCAAGATTCCTTTCTTCTTGAAGTTTATTGTTCTGTTAGAAACCTGCCCCAATCCATCTTTCATTGTCTCTTAATTCAATCTCTTCATTTTCAGGTGTTTAGGGCTTAAAAAAATTTTTTTTCATCAAGTATTTAAATCAATCTCTCTCCTCTTTATTGATAGAAGCTCAAGGCTGCTGATTAACTTTTCAATCAAAGCTGCCTACAACACACTCACTGGTGTTGGCAACAGCAGTTGCAGCTTTGGTGGCAACAAAAGCAGCCACTTAGCAGACTTCCTCTGTGTTTCTAGCTGCCCTTCAAGAAACAGAGGAAGTTCTTGGGTTGGACTAAATTCCCTTGCTCTAAGTGCCTGGTAATAAAAGCTCTTTTACTGAACTTGAGTTTCCTGAATGCTTCTTGGTTTGCTGTAATTTCTGGAACATGCCTACTATGTGCAGCATTTGAGCCAGAAAATCGCACATTTGAAGGAATGGGGAAAAACAAACAATAACGTTCTGTTTTTCTCATCTTTGAAACATTTACAAGAGTTGATTAGTTCTGTGCCCTGTCACAGAATCACAATCTCTTCCAAAGTACATAGAGAAAGATACATAGAATCTTTTTTGGGTACCAGGAATCATTCAGAACACTTCCCCAGAAATGCTAAAGGGAGTGTGAAGGAAAACAAGACTAATAATAATAGCAATAATAATTGTTGTTGCTCTTGTTTAGTCACTCAGTCGTGTCTGACACTTTGCAACCCCAACCACCAGGCTCCTCTGTCCATGAGATTTTCCAGGCAAGAATACTGGAGTGGGTTGCCATTTCTTCTCTGAGGGATCTTCCCAGCCCAGAGATTGAAGCTGTCTCCTGCACTGATAGGCAGATTCTACTGCTGAACCACCAGGGAACCCCAATAACAATAATAATAGCTGCTGCTGCTGCTAAGTCGCTTCAGTCATGTCCGACTCTGTGTGACCCCATAGACGGCAGCCCACCAGGCTCCCCTGTCCCTGGGATTCTCCAGGCAAGAACACTGGAGTGGGTTGCCATTTCCTTCTCCAATGCATGAAAGTGAAAAGTGAAAGTGAAGTCGCTCAGTCATGTCCGACTCCTAGTGACCCCATGGACTGCAGCCTACCAGGTTCCTCCATCCATGGGATTTTCCAGGCAAGAGCATGGGAGTGGTGTGCCATTGCCTTCTCTGAATAATAGCTAACAATTAACATATATGCAACACCTTCTAGGGGCCTGGCTCTGTGCTGAATCTGTCCATCTGTGATTTCAGTCCTGTGTGTGTCAGGATTACTTCCCACCCCCTTTTATAGTTGAAGAAATTAACCTAGAGATTAGGGAGTTTGACAAAGGTGGCACAGCTGGTCAATGGCAGTCAAGGAGCTCATCAGGGCTCCCTGACCCAGGAACCCACTGATTTAAAATGAACTTACTGGGTCTGTCTTCTGCCTGTATTTCATCAAGAACCTAGTGAGGGTAAGGGCAATAGCTTTGTTTCTTACAGGTCTTGCACACAGTAGGTACTCAGAAATGTTCAAATAAAAACATATCTAACTGGGACCAGACCAGTTCTAGATCCTGGGGCAAGTGAGAAAGCCAAGATTTCAGTGGGGCTTAAGTCACAGTGAGTCGAGGGTTCTGCTTTCATACAGGCTTCCCAGGTGGCTCGGTAGTAAAGAAATTGCCTGCCAATGCAGGAGACACAGGTTCGATCCCTGGGTCAGGAAGATCCCCTGGAGGAGGAAAGAGCAACTGACTCCAGTATTCTTGCCTGGAAAATTCCATGGACAGTGGAGTCTGGCTGGCTACAGTCCATGGGGTCACAAAAAGTCAGACACAACTGAGTGACTGAGCATGCGTGCACAGTTGATTGACAATGCTTTGTTAGTTTCAGGTGGACAGCAAAGCGAAGGTCTCTGCTTTGATCCTTGCTGTGACAAATGCAGTGCTTCAAACAGGTTCTCTGATCTTCCAGGGAGCAGCATCATGAACCTCTTTTATTGCTCACATTCACTGAGCAGTTGCCCTGCTTGTGACTTGATTTTGTTTCTTCCTAAATCTAGAGTACAGAGATAAGTGGGTCCAGTTAAGAGGATGGTAGAGAGAGAAGCAGAAGGAAGTATCATTCTGACAGTGAGACTACAGGAAGGAAGGCCAGACATGGAGTATCTGGTCACCAGAGAGCCCATCCCTCCTAATTTACAGTCTAATTGAGGGATGTTTATAACCTATTTTGTTTGCCATCAACATCAAAATGTCTCTTTTGTTTGTAAACTTCTGGAAAGTGAAATTGAGGACAGTTGAGATCAAACAAATGGTCCAGAGTGATATAACTTCATTGTTCCTACAGCAAACTTTCTATAGCCAGAATTCTATCATGCTTTGGGGACTGGGGGTAACTTAGTGACCCTTTCAGGAACTCAGTTTTTCCACCAGTAAAATGAAGGGGTACAGGCTCCTTCACCAAGCAAATGTGTGACTTTCTCCCGGGTCCTGTATGTACCACATGCTTTGTGTGCTCCGTGATGCTTCAAAAATGGTGCTCGGGCTTTTGTTGTTGTTCAGTCACCCAGTCGTGTCTGACTCTTTGTGACCCCATGGACTACAGCACTCCAGGCCTCCCTGTCCCTCACCATCTCCCAAAGTTTGTCCAAGTCCATTCCTGTCCATTGCATCAGTGACATCATCCAGCCATCTCACCCTCTGAGGCCCTCTCCTCCTTCTACCATCAATCTTTCCCAGCATCAGGGATTTTTCCAATGAGTCAGCTGTTCGCATCAGGTGATCAAAACACTGGAGCTTCAGCTTCAGCATCAGTCCTTCCAATGAATATTCAGGGTTGATTTTCTTTAGGATTGACTGGTTTGATCTCTTTGCTGTCCAAGGGACTCTCAGGAGTCTTCTCCAGCACCACAAATCAAAGGCATCAATTCTTTGGCACTCTGCCTTCTTTATGGCCCAGCTCTCACAACCTACATGACCACTGGGAAGACCATAGCCTTGACTATATTGACTTTAATTGGCAGAGTGATGTCTCTGTTTTTCAACACACTGTCTAGGTTTGTCATAGCTTTCCTGCCAAGAAGCAATTGTCTTCTGATTTCATGGCAGCAGTCACCATCCACAGTGATTTTAGAGCCCAAGAAAAGGAAATCTGTCCCTCCTTCCACCTTTCCCGCTTCTATTTGCCATGAAGTAATGGGGACGGAGGACTTCCCTAATGGCTCAGTTAGTAAAGAATCTGCCTGCAATGCAGGAAACTCGGGTTAAATCCCCGGGTTAGGAAGATCCCCTGGAGAAGGAAATGGCAACCCACTCTAGTATTCTTGCCTGGAGAATCCCATGGACAGGGGAGACTGGCGAGCTACACAGTCCATGAGTTCTCAAAGAGTCAGACATGAAAACCATCACAATGGGTCAGGATGCCATGATCTCAGTCTTTTTAATATTTAGTTTTAAGCTGGCTTTTTCACTATGCTCCTTCTCCCTCATCAAGAAGTTTTTATTTTTAGTTCTTCTTCGCCTTCTGTCATTAGAGTGGTATCATTTGCATATCTGAGGTTGTTGATATTTCTCCTACCTATCTTGATTCCAGCTTGTAACTCATCCGGCTCAGCATTTCTCATGATGTCCTCAGCCTATCGGTTAAATAAGTAGGGTGACAACAGACAGCCCTTCTGTACTCCTTTCTTGAGCTAGTTTTGTCTATTTAACATCTCATGTTGAATCTGGTTGGGACATGGGTGAGACCAGAGCAAAGGGGAGACAGCTGGCAGTGCTTTGGTCTCCACTGGGAATGCTGGGATCCAGAAGCCAATCCTTTTGGTCTAAGGAAAGTAGTTAAACACACACCCTTTGAAAGGCAACCAGAGGAATCCTGTCAAACCTTATAGTGTTTCTTGCCCATTTCAGCCCCAGGAGTCTTTTGCCAAAAAGGTAAAGAAGAGCTTCTGATGACAAGTTCTCCTGTACTCAGGTTTCCATCTTCACACTGATTTCATTTCTTATTATTTAATTTCCTTCTCATCAGACAGAATTAAATCCCAAATACCATTCCCAGGGCTTCTGAAGTCCAATCGCCCCAATGCTTTGTTTCCAACTTATATAAAAGTTTAAATTTCCTCTTCCCCTGCTCAAATTTCTGCCAAAACAGTCATCGGCAATGAAATTTTTGAAGATAATTAGCATATCAGATATCTGTAATAAGCTAATAATGTATTTCTTGGATTGTGCTTCTCTGGTTAGCTGTTATTAATCACAAATATTATTCATGTCATGTGAAATATTCCTGTTGGCGGAAGTTTTTATGCTTGAAGGATTCCAGCTAAAAGTCTTCAGCGACCGACAGGGTGCCCCCTCCCTGCCACGAGAGGGGAGGTTGGATCCTGTCTTGTTGAACAAGGGTTAACCTTCAGGGGAAACAGCATTAAGGGAAGTAATTATCCATTCACACTGAGTTGGCTACAAAGAAGTGAGAAAATCACCTTCTCAGAACTCACATGAAAAACATAATGTAGTTAATATTAAATAAAGAGATTGGGCAACCTAGCTTCTTTTTACAGTGTGTTCTGATGTGTCCTTGATCAGGGGCTGTTTTGTTTATGATTAATGAATGACTCACCTTGGGCTGTGTTCCGTTCAATGCATACCTCATTATGAATTTGAAGAGGTCATTTGTTCCTTGGGTCTAAAATAAAAACCTTTTTGTACATTCAGAAGGTTACGAGTTTGATATTGGTGCAAAATGAGCATAAAGAATGGCAAGACTTTTGCTTTGGGGTTGTTTGTTGTTATTTTTTTTTTCCAACTTTTGGAATTTGGAGAGAAATTCTAAGCCTGAGGTCTGATTTTTAAAGTAGATCCTAAAATTATGTGGCTCAAGCCCAACTTACCTGTGGCAGCAAGACTGCCCTATGAGTGCTGGGAACCAGAAAGGCTTTGGGTAAGTAGAATGAACCTGGGCCACAGCTGTTGTGCTGTTCTCTACAGAGTTTGTGGAGGCGAATTCAAGTGGCACAAAAACCAGTCAAAAGTAAAAACAATCGGAGACCCAAGCACTTAGATAGGACCAGTTCTTTCTCTTCTTTCCATGTAATCCACCAGTCTCCCTTTTTATTACTTCTTTTCCTTTGTCAAGTTGCTCATTCTGTTCATTTTAATTTAATTTCACTCATTTAAATGTCAGGATTAGCCAAACTTTGCATTATGATTTGCCAGACTCTACAAAACCCAAATCTGATACTGAAGGTCATAACCAGGGAACAAAAGAAAAAAAAAAAAAAGCTCTCTCCTGTTTGTTTTTCCTATAAAACTCTCTGATAAGGAAATACATAGGTACCTCTTTATCATGATGTCTGAACACACACATACACACACAATCATATTTATTTGAGGAAAATAGATGATGGATAGATAGATAGATATCAATTAATCAGTCTACAGGTGTAGATTTGGTTTTTTCTTGTAGATAAAGGCAATAGGGGCCACCGCCTAGGAGAAGGAGATCATGTATTTGGAACCCATAACCTCACGTTGGGCAGTGAACACATTCATCATCACCATGGTTTCCAGCAGCGCACACACAAACGTGCAATTGACTACATAGGAGCCCCAGCACAGCTCAGTTAATGATCTTTCCACAGGGTATGTGTGTGCGCTTGTGCATTCAAATGAGGGCTTGTCACGCAGAAATAAAGGCAGGCACAGGCACAGATCTTAGCGGTTGACTAAGGATAACACTTCGTGGTAGACATAGTTCACTAGTCACCTAACTAACTTTTTTTCATCTCAAGTTATTTCTTTATGTGTGAGAGAAACTACATCCTTTGATCACAACCATTCAGATGGGATTAAATAACAGCAAATCTCAGGGACTGGAGCAATACTCTGTCACCAAATAACTTGGCCATTTCCCCCATCTGAGTTTCGAGATCACTGCTATAAAAAAATGCCTCGATGGCATTTAAATGGTTTCTTACCATTAATGTTCTACTTTTTTTTTTTTCTAGAATGATGTCCCTCTGGTTAGTGTTCTATGATTCTGTTCCAGAACCAAATATGTGAATCACTAATATAAGGTGGAAGTCACTTCCGTGCCAAAATGTCCTTTCCGTGAAATTGTCTTGCTTTTTCTCAAACTAAATTCAGACCAAGGTGTCCTCCTTATCAGTAACCTCCATGTGTCTATTAGGTATGAGAACACGGACCAAAAACAAAATACCTTCCAGTTCTGTTGATGACTATCCTTAAGTACCTTCATGACCCAGCAGCAGACTGGCCACTTCAGCAGCAAACAAATACACAATTTTTACAACTGAAACAAGTGGTCTCTTTTATCTGCTGACTCCAACAGAGAAGATGTAAAAATTGGAATCATATTATTGCTAACGAAAACACCAAGCACCATCTCCTCATAGACATCTTAATACAATTTGGGCAATTTTCAAAACAAACTTCCAAGAAATTTAACAAAATTCCATAGGAGACAGTCCTCAAGTTACCATAAAACATTATTTTTAGAGTCAGGGTCCAAACATTAGTCTTGATAAATTTTTTAATGCATTACAAGATTAAACAGATTTGATTGGGCAAAGATTTTTTTTTTTTAGATTATTACTCCACACTCGTTAAAATGCCCACCAATCTGAAAAAAAATGGAGACAGAGCCATGATCTTGGTTTTGAATCAGTTTTGTTATATGTCAAACTGGTAGCGATTATCTGTGTGTTTTAGTTTGAAAACTAATTATGCCAGCTTGGAAATACTAAATCAACACACAAACAACAGTCCTCTGATTTTAAGATGGGGCTGTGTGTGTGTGTGTGTGTGTGATCTTCATAACCACAAGACATCTGTTGTACTTCTAGAAACCCCACCCAGTGACTTTCTCTTAATGTCTCATTTGCCACAACTTCCTCTTGGCCCATGAATCCCAAGGATCATCCCTGGAAAGTCTCCATGAAGAAGGAAGTTGAGCAGGAAATAGTTCAGCTATTCATCTATATTGGCCACATTTGTCTAGTATCACCCTGCTAAGGAGTGTTAGTCAACTCTCAAGTGATGCTTGATGATATTTCTTATTTTCATTAACACCAGGGAACTATCTAATCTGCTTATTTCCTGGGAATCCCAAGCTTGAAGGTCTGGGCACTTTTCTCCTCACAGGATTTACTTTACTTGTTACGAGGGTTCAGATGTATAAGATTACAGTAATAGATCTTACCTGCTTTAACACACAGAGGACTAAATGACTAGCTTTATCCTAAATACTTTCCCTGCCTCCTCCTTCCTGATTGTGAGCAAGAAGCAATGTCATTTTAACATGAAGATGGCTGTGGAATATGATTTGCACTGATCGTGCATCATTTGAGAAAGAAGACAACCTCAGTCCATAAACACAAGAGCATTAGAGTGAGGAGTTGCAAGCTGACAATTCCTTCATTTAAACTGGTTATTCTCCATGAAAGAAGCTTGCTGCTTTTTCCAATCTGCATTTATTTTGGCATTTGCCGCTACCACATCACTTTTCTTTTGTATAAATAAGCTACCCTCTTCTTGGTCCATGGAGTTCAAGATGAATGACCCTATCTCCAAGTTCCAAAGGTGACGAGTGACCTAAATCTGGCCAATCAGTGCGTGGCCCTCTCCCCAAAGACACTGGCTCAGAGAGCATCTTAATCACTTCTGGACTGCTGCAACAAAACACCATAGACTAGTTAACTGACCTATAAACAACAGACATGTGTTTCTCACAGGTTAGGAGGCTGGAAGTAAGTCTGAGATCAGGATGCCAGCATAGTTAAATTCTAGTGAGAGCCCTCTTCTGGGTTTGAGACTACTGGCTGCTTCTCATATCCTCACATGGAAGAGAGCAGAGAGAGGAAGCAAGCTCTCCCATAAGCTTGTGTGTGTATGCTAATTGCTCAGTTATGTCCAACTCTTTGCAACCCCATGGACTGTAGCCTGCCAGGCTCCTCTGTCCATGGGATTCTCCAGGCAAAAGTCTTGGAGTGGGTTGCCATTCCCTCCTCCAGGGGAACCTTCCCAATCCAGGGATCAAACCCCAGTCTCCCACATTGCAGTCAGATTCTTTACCACCAGAGCTGCCAAGGAAGCCCTCATGAGCTTACAAGGGCACTAATCCTATTCATGAAGGCTCCATCCTCATGACTTCTTATAATCCTAATCCTAATCCTAATCTATAATCCTAATCTATAATCCTAATCCCAAGGCCCCACTTCCTGACACCTTTATATTGGAGTGGTGTAGTGTTTCATTATATGACTTTGTTGGGGGACAAACCTTCAGTCTGTCAAACCAAAGACAATGTTCCATGGACCTTTGCTGGAACCATAGAAAAGACACATTCTCTCATCCTCCTGAAAATGCTAGACTGGTATAATATAATACGGCCTGCATCTTCTTCCACTGATCACTACAATAGGAGAGCTTGACTGATGACAGAAATAAGCCAGACTTTAGTTGTGTTACAATGATAACACTTTATATGTGAAGAATATATCAGAGAAGAGTGGATTTGGGAAGAAGGAAACAACAGGAAAAGAGAAGAGAAAAGCAGAAAGGGGAGAGAAAGAGAATTCTGTTGATACCATCTTAGCATCTGAATCCTCCCTTTATTGCTATTCAGAGACATATCAAAAAAATGTCTTTTATTTTTAGCAAAAGCCAATTTAAGTTATATCTCTGGTCACTTGCACTTGAAATGATCCTGAAAGATACTTAACAATCATAATCATGCCTTACTGGTGTGCATGGTCCTTTGTGGTTGACGAAGCACTCACTCGTTTTTTCCCATTTAATCCTCACAATGAACCTGCAAAGGAGGTAGTTTTAGCCCATTGTTTACAGGGGAGGGGGCTTCCCCAGTGGCTCAGCTGTAAAGAATCCACCTGTAATGCACAGCCACAGAAGATGCAGGTTTGATCCTTGGGTCAGGAAGATCCCCTGGAAAACACAGCAACCCTCTCCAGCATTCTTGCCTGGAGGATCCCATGGACAGAGGAGCCTAGGGATCTACAGCCTATAGGGAATGGACTAGCTCAGAACTTGAGGTCTTCATTCTACACACTCTGAATGGTAATTGAGTTCCTGGTGTGTGCAAGGCTCTGTGCTGAGTGCTGGGGAAGTAGTGAACAAGTCCAGTGCCACCCTGTTATCAGGGGACCCAGCCTGGTTGGAAAGCAGACTGAACAAGTCACTGTTAGTATCCACCTGGGTACATGCAATAAAGAAGTAGTACAGAAAAGTCTAGGTGGTGGAGAGACACTCCCTGAGGACTTTACAGTTAAACTGAACTCAAAAAGATAAAATAGGAAAGTGGGAAGAGAATTCCTGGGAGATGGACAAGCAGATGCAAAGATCCTGAAGCAGGAAAAAATATGGTGCCTACATTGCAGGAACTCAAAAATGTCCCTCATGGCTGGAGCAAAGAGAAAAGCAGGAGAGGGTCATGGGAATAGACTGGGAAGTAAGCAGAACAAAGGTATGTTTAGCCTATAGGCCACATTTAGAATTTTGATCTTTACCTTCATGCAAAGACACTGAGAATTTTTAAGAAGTGTGACATCATGACCTTATCTGTATTATGATGATAACAGTTTATAATGTGAAGAATGTATTAGAGAAATAAGAGTGGATTCGGGAAGAGGTTCAATGTGCCTGGCACAGGATATGGAGTTTTAAAAATATTTCTATAAAATGAGCTCAGTCACTTGCCTGGGACTGTAGAGCTAATAAGTATCAGAGACAAACAAGGTCCACACACTGAACCCAAAGCCAGGTTCTTAATCACTGTGCAGTGAGGAACATAAGCTAAGAGACATTTTCTACAATAGAATTATCAGATTATTCTTCAATTATTAGCAACTTGATAGTTGGCTCTTTCAAACTTTTCCATTTAGCTTCCTCCCTCTCTTTTTTTTTTTTTATGTGTGTGTGTTAATAACTGCACTACTTTTTAATGTGATTCAAGCAAAAATCCACTTGCTGTTTGTGTGGCAAAGTTCAAAAACTCCATATTGTGTCATCACTTTTCAAAAATGTATGACCAAGAACATTTTGCAAATTCCAGGAACCTTTGAACCCCAGTTTGTTGAATATTGTAGTTTATGTTTTCTCTAATGTGTTCCGAACCATTTGTACCTTGGATTATTAATCTATAACCAAACACAGCTCTGGCAACCTTCCCCCTGCCCCCCACACAGCCATGATGCCGGGAACATGATCAAATCCGTTATCTTGTCTTTGAATTCTGTCAATATATTTATTCACATCTTTATTCTGGCTTTTTTCTCCCTTGGTATTTCGTGGAAAAGCTTTCCAGATAAGATGAACTGCTTTGTCATTCATCAGCTGTAATGAAGTCTTACTCAAGAGCAGAGTTCAAAAATATTTTTTTTTCCACACTCAGATGTAAAAGAGTAAAAACAAAATGTAGGTCACAGGTGTCAGCCTTTATTTTTGTAAATGTAATAGGAGACCCCTTTGGTGGATTAACAGTGTAAATTATTAGATATTCATGGAGACTGGAATATCGGTGAGCTACTGACTTTCAACTTGAGGAATCTGGAAGGTTCTAGTTCCTAGAACACAAAGTCTCAGTGTTACAGAGCTGACAGCATGGAATGTAGATGCTCTTGTGCCAGGCTCTAAGGAAACACTGTGTTCTCCCTCCGTATTCTGTCCCTCCATTTCATCATCTGTCCGACTTGAACCACAATGGTCCAGACATCATAAAAGCTCAAGCTGCGATTAGTCAGTGCATATTTATGGAGTAGCTACAGTGCATCAGGTGCTTTTATTGGCAGTGGGATACTAAGTCTACACCATCGTGGAGCTGAACATTCTCAGAGATGGAAACAATAGGCAAACAGATCAATAAGGTGATTTCTGATGGTGAAAACCTCAAGTAAAAATGAAGCAAAATCATAAGAAGAGAAGTGAACAGGGACTTCAGCTCATTTCTAGATGCGTCTTCAGATAGGTTTGCTACGTGAAAAGTTGGCATTTAAACTCAGCTATTGATGGGAAGAAAGGTCTAACCCTGAAAAGATCTGGGGGAGGGAAGACTGTGTAGAAGAAATGGACAAGTGCCATCAGGGAAATGAAAAAGGCAGCCTTGAAGCAGAGAGAGAGAGTGGGTAAGAGGGAGATGGAAGGAGGTGATGGTGGGGAGGTAGGCAGGGCCAAAATCCTGTGGGACCTTGAAGGCCACGTAAGGGCTTTGGACTTTGGCCCAATGCAACGAGAAATCACTAGTGAGACTTAACCAAGGGATACAATGATTAATGACAATGGAGAGACTGTCTTCCAGTTCTCTTTGTTAGTGGAAATTTTCAACTTGTAACTCATATGGCATAGATACCCAAAAGTAAGTGGGTCATGATCCAATATTTCTTCCAAAGTATTAGAAGTGTGTGAGTGGGGT
Source organism: Bos indicus x Bos taurus (assembly GCF_003369695.1). Lineage (NCBI taxonomy): Eukaryota > Metazoa > Chordata > Mammalia > Artiodactyla > Bovidae > Bos > Bos indicus x Bos taurus. Next base: position 45,972,097 of record NC_040093.1, read on the forward strand.
GTGCAAGAGTGGTGTGTACAGAGACCCTGACAGAAACCTGCCTCCAAGACTGTGCCTTGGAGGCTCCTCAGCTCTAGTAACCAGAGCATGTTCAGCCTCTGCCAATAAAAGCTCTCAATTGCAGTGATTTACCTAAGATAGAAGTTAAGCTCTCTGGATGGTCCAGAACAAATATGGCACCCCAGTGGTGTCAGACACACCAACTTTCTATCTTTCCCTATTGCCCTGCCAATCCCAACATGCAGCTGCCTTCTCAGTGTCAGCTGCCATCTTGGTTTCTGCGACCACTGCCACATTCCAGCCAGAGAACAGAGACAGACGGAAAGGAGAGATCACACTCTTTCCTTTTGGTCACTACTCTGGATCAAGAAGATCCCCTGGAGAAGGAAATGGTAACCCACTCCAGTATTCTGGCCTGGAAAATCCCATGGACAGTGGATCCTGGCCAGGCTACAGTCTATGGAGTCACAAAGAGTAAGACACAACTGAGAGACTGTGCACACCAGGAAGCCCCATACTTCATTTACACTCATTTTCCATTGACCAGGACCTACTGGTATAGCCAAATCTAGTTTCAAGGAACGGAGAAGGCAATGGCAACCCACTCCAGTACTCTTGCCTGGAAAATTCCATGGACGGGGAGCCTGATGGGCTGCCATCTATGGGGTCGCACTTCGGACATGCCTGAAGTGACTTAGCAGCAGCAGCAGCAGTTTCAAGGAAAGCTGGGAAAGGTAGTTTTTAGTTGAGCAACCTTGTTCCAAGATAAAATTTTTCTTATTATAAAAGGAAATACTAAGGATAATTCTGATTTTGACCATAGCTTTCACCCACTGCAAAAGTGACTGAATTTGCCTTCAGCCCCTGTAGAACTAGCTTTGTCAAAAGAAGTTCTGTTCCCAGAGTTATTTTGTTAATAAAATAAACAATAATCATAAATAATAAAAAACTAAGTAATTGTTCAGTTCAGTTCAGTCACTCAGTCATGTCTGATTCTCTGCAACCCCATGAACCACAGCACGCCAGGCCTCCCTGTACATCACCAACTCCCAGAGTTTACTCAAACTCATGTCCATTGAGTCGGTGATGCCATCCAACCATCTCATCCTCTGTCGTCCCCTTCTCCTCCTGCCCTCAATCTTTCCCAGCATCAGGGTCTTTTCCAAAAGAGTCAGCTCTTCACATCAGGTGGCCAAAGTATTGGAGTTTCAGCTTCAACATCAGTCCTTCCAAAGAACAGCCAGGACTGATCTCCTTTAAAATGGACTGGTTGGATCTCCTGGCTGTCCAAGGGACTCTCAAGAGTCTTCTCCAACACCACAGTTCAAAAGCATCAGTTCTTCAGTGCTCAGCTTTCTTTATAGTCCAATTCTCACATTCATACGTGACTACTGCAAAAACCATAGCCTTGACTAGACAGACCTTTGTTGACAAAGTAATGCCTCTGCTTTTTAATATGCTCTCTAGGTTTGTCATAACTTTCCTTCCAAGGAGTAAGTATCTTTTAATTTCATGGCTGCAGTCACAGTCTGCAGTGATTTTGGAGCCCAGAAAAATAAAGTCAGCCACTGTTTCCACTGTTTCTCCATCTATTTGCCATAAAGTGATGGGACCAGATGCCATGATCTTAGGTTTTTGAATGTTGACCTTTAAGCCAACTTTTTCACTCTTCTCTTTCACTTTCATCAAGTAATTGAGGCATCACCATATATCAAGGATTCTTTCCTACACAATCCTTGCTCTGTGCCACATGCAGAGCTTTTTATACAAAGTGAAGTAAGCCAGAAGGAAAAACATAAATACAGTATACTAACACATATATATGGAATTTAGAAAGATGGTAACAATAACCCAGTGTACGAGACAGCAAAAGAGACACTGATGTATAGAACAGTCTTATGGACTCTGTGGGAGAGGGAGAGGGTGGGAAGATTTGGGAGAATGACATTGAAACATGTAAAATATCATGTAAGAAACGAGTTGCCAGTCCAGGTTCGATACACGATACTGGATGCTTGGGGCTAGTGCACTGGGACGACCCAGAGGGATGGTATGGGGAGGGAGGAGGGAGGAGGGTTCAGGATGGGGAACACATGTATACCTGTGGCGGATTCATTTTGATATTTGGCAAAACTAATACAATTATGTAAAGTTTAAAAAAAAAAAAAAAAGCTACTGAATAAACATGTTACTGTTCATCCACCTCTCTCAGGGTCTGCTCTTTGAGCTCTTTTCCTAGAACTGGAATATATTTGTACTGTTTCATTTCTATTTCTTTATCTGGTCTCCTTTCCTTTGTGATTAGTGGCATGTAATTTCAAGTCAGCTTGTTGGGGTGCAGAGTATCCTTTTGCATATTAAACAAAATATAAATAACTCATTATTAATTTATAACTTTAAATTTATTAGCATTGTCATAACTCTGTGAACTCTTAGTAATTGTCCTCTGCTCTTCCTTAGTAGCATTTTGGACACCTTCTGACCTAGGTGGGGCACATCTTCCAGTGTCCTATCTTTTTGCCTTTTCATACTGCCCATAGGGTTCTCTAGGAAAGAACACTGGAGTGGGTTGCCATTTTCTTCTCCAGCAGACCACATTTTCTTAAACTCTTCACTATGACCCATCCATTTTGGGTGGCCCCGCATGGCATGGCTCATAGTTTCATTGAGTTATGCAAGCCCCTTTGCCATGACAAGACTGTGATACATGAAAGGGATCTTATATGCAGACAACATCATTTGAAATGTCCCGCTGGATAAACCACAAGCTGGAATCAAGGTTGCTTGGAGAAATATCAACAACCTTAGATATGCAGATGATCCCACTTTAAAGGCAGAAAGTGAAGAGGAACTAAAGAGCCTCTTGATGAGGGTGAAAGAGAGGAGAGTAAAACAGCTGACTTGAAACTCAGCATTCAAAAAACTAAGATCATGGCATCAAGTCCCATTACTTCATGGCAAATAGAAGGGGAAAAAGTGGAAAAAGTGACAGATTTTATTTTCTTGGGCTCCAAAATCACTGCAGACAGTGACTACAGCCATGAAATTAAAAGACACTTGCTCCTTGGGAAAAAAGCTATGACAAGCCTAAACAGAGTATTAAAAAGCAGAGACATCACTTTGCTGACAGAGGTCCATATAGTTAAAACTATGGTTTTTCTAATACTCATGTACAGATGTGAGAGTTGAACCATAAAGGCTGAGCGCTGAAGAATTGATGCTTTTGAACTGTGGTGTTGGAGAAGACCCTTGAGAGTTCCTTGCACTGCAAAAAGATCAAGCCAGTCAATTTTAAAGGAAATCATTGACTACTGAAGCTGAAGCTCCAATACTTTGGCTACTGAATGTGAAGAGCCGACTCACTGGAAAAGACCCCAATGCTGGGAAAGACGGAAGCAAAAGGAGAAGGGAGTGACAGAGTTTGAGATGTTTAGATTGCATCACCAACTCAATGGACATGAATTTAAGCAAACTCCGAGGGATAGTGGAGGACAGAGAAGCCTGGTGTGCTGCAGTCCGTGGTGTTGCAAAGTCCGACACAACTTATAGACTGAACAACAACAACTCTGTGAACAAACATCCACTCATGGCCCCCTTTTGACGTGTGGTATTAGTATGTCTACCAAGATAATTTTCCTAATCCATTGAAAAAGTTTTGAACATTTATGATATGCCAGTAATGTGTTGACAGTGGAAAGTTACTCCCTGTCTATATCTGAATGGGTAAAACAAGGTTGTGACTACACGTATTAGTGTTTTAACAATTAATCTGTAAGTTCAATTAATAAAGGTAGATTTTAAAGTATTCAGTGGTATGACATAATTGTAAATAAAGCCAAGAGATCAACATGCTGGCTGTGCCAGTGAATTCCCATGTGATATCTGTATTTTTTAAAGCATATTTTTTATGTAGATCATTTTTGTAAGTCCTTTTTGAATTTGTTACAATGTCGCTTCTGTTTTATGTTTTGGTTTTTTGGTCACAAGGCATGTGCAATCTTAGCTACCCAATCAGGGACTGAACCTGAACTTCCTGTATTGGAAGATGAAATCTTAACCACTGGATCACCAGGGAGTCCTTCCCACATAATTATAAATCATTTTCCCTCTCTAGTACTCAGGTTCCTCATCGATGAAATGAGGGATGTTCCCTACCCTACTTCGGCCAATTCCTGGCATAGTCTTGCCATTTCTACACCTCTTGCCCATACAGACATCACTAATCAATCAATTGTGACTTAGGAATTCCCTGGCAGTCCAGTGGTTAGGACTCATGCTTTCACTGACAGAGCCCAGGTTCAATCTCTTGTGGGAAACTAAGATCCCACAAACTGCAAACAATCCTTTTTCTACCGGAGTTGGACCAAAAGGTGAAACTTTTTGTCTTCCCTGAGTTCCATGCCTTCTTAGACCTCTTCTAGCTCTATTATGTTAGAATGTGATGAATTACTTAAAAAGCAAAACAAAACAAAAAATTACATTGAATTGGTACATTAATCTGATAAGTGATAATTTGCAAACAATTTTCAATGTTTGGCCTTGAGTACAAAGCAGTGAAGTTTTCTGGCTTTTGTTAATTAAAAAAAGATAAATCAGGTGGTGGTCGATAATAAAAGCTAAATCCTTGGTGGTCCAGTGGTTAAGTCACCTTCCAATGCAGGGGGTGCAGGTTCTATCCCTGATTGGGGAGCTAAGATACCACATGCCTTGTGTTCCAAACACCAAAACATAAAGCAGAAGCAACACTGTAACAAATTCAATAAAAACTTTAAAAATGGTCCATTAAAAAAAAAATCTTAAAAAAGAAAATGATGGCTCATATATCTTGGAAAGAATGTTGTACCACCTCCTTTACTTTAAAGCCAGAGGTAGTTGAGAAAAGAAATGCAAATTAAATGCAAATATACTATAGGGACCTTCCTATTTCTTAGAGCTAAATTCAGCTTCTGGGACAATGTAGGAGAAAACTTCAAATCTGTATTTGCCAGGAGTTAACTTTAAAAGTTCGGAAGGCCTAATAGAAATTGCCACATTTCATTATAAAACAAAATTTGGATTTTTCAAGTTAGTCATGAAGGAAGTATTTCCATGTGAGGATGGAGGGTGAAACTTACTTAGCATGTGTGATTCTCAGGCCTAAGAACCACCTTTCCCTGTGGTTATCCCCAGGTGCTAGTGTGACCCCCCCCCCACCCAGGTTGGCCCATGGGGAGTTGAAAGGGGTGACACTGATCACTACTGCTGTCCTTCCACTGGGAGCACAAACCTTTCCCTTAATCCCTCATAGCATTAAGATTAGGTGGGAGGAATAGACACAGAGAACCATAAAATAAGTTTGTTTGGCTTGTTTAGTTTGGCAAATTCTCACTTTGGGCAGCAACTCTGATCTGCTTCCAGATACCAGGGACCATCCTGGGTTCTAGCCGCAGAAGCATCAAGAACCTCATTATGTTAGGGGCAGAATACTGACTGAAACCGCCCACCCTGGCCAGGCCCTTTAGTAACCATTCGCATGAGTTGTTTATGACAGGAGATCCTGGTAAGGAATACGGAACTAATAAGCCACCACCAACCGGAAGAGTTCTGGAAAGGTCAAAAGAAGACACTGCGTGTCCGCCCACTTCCCAGAATCCCTCTCGCTAGCATCCATCTTGGCTGAGTGATGCGTGCGCCACCAGGAAAGACTCTGAATTAGAATGATTAGCCAAAGACAACTCGGAAACTAATCCCATCACCATAAAACCCAAGACTGTGACCCATGTGGCAGAGAAGTTCTCCTGGGTTCCCTTATCCTACTGCTCTTCACCCGGGTGCCCTTTCCCAATAAAATCTCTTGCTTTGTCAGCACATTTGTCTCCTCGGACAATTCATTTCTTTTCTGAGTATTAGACAAGAGCCCAGTTTTGGGCCCTGGAAGGGGTCCCCCTTCCTGCAACTATTAGAGCTCTCCAAAATAGTCCATACCAACCAGATTAAAAATAGACTGGTGTTAATGCTCTTAAGGAGTCCTCTTGGATTCCTTTTTCCTGACCTAGGATCTCCCTGGATGAGTGGTGGTGAGAATGCCCACCTCTTCCAAGAGCCCTACACACACCCACAGAGTCTATACCACATGAAAACCCATGTATTTAAGACTGATGGAGACCTTTTAAATAGAGGAATTATGATTGTTGGAAGCTGCTTTTAAGGAAGTTGTGGTTAGGACAGTGTTGTAGCAAGGACAGAAGTTGGGGCTTCCCTGGTGGCTTAGTGGTCAAGGACTCGCCGGCCAATGCAGGAAACTTGGGTTTGATCCCTGGGTCAGGAAGATCTCCTGGAGAAGGAAATGGCAACCCACTCCAGTATTCTTGCCTGAATAACCCCATGGACAGAGGAGCCTGGCATGTTACAGTCCATGGGTTCACAAAAGAGTAGGACACGACTTAAAGACTAAAGAGCAAATTAGGACAGTGCTTCTCAAACATTAATGCGTGAGACTCATCTAAGGATGGTGTTAACATGCAGATTCTGATTTAGTGAAACTGGGGCGGGGCCTGCAATTCTGCATTTATATATATATATATATATATATATATATATATATATATATATATATATATTTGGCCGCTCCGAGTCTTAGCTGCTGCACACAGGATCTTCAATCTTCATTGTTGTTGTTGTGGTATTATGGTGTCTCTAGTTGCTACATTTTGGGTCTAGTTCCCGGACCAGAGATTGAAACCGGGCCCTCTACATTGGGAAGGTGAAGTCTTAGTTATTGGACCACCAGGGAAGTCCGCAATTCTGCATTTTTAATGAAGCAGCTCAGGGTATGCTACTGCAAAACATGCCACTTTGGTATGCAAATTATTTTGAATTGAAGGTATTTGATTTCCTGAAATCCTTTGTCTTCCTAAAAGCAAAAAAATTCAGTTATCATAAATCTCCTTAGAAGCAATTCCAACCTGCTTTGAGAGGAAAAGTGAGCATCATACTCAAACAGATACTGTCACAAGTCTATCATGCTTGCTCAGTTATGTCTGACTCTTTTGTGACCCCATGAACTGCAGCCCTCTAGGCCCCTGTGTCCATGGGATTGTCCCAGGAAGAATACTAGATTGGATTGCCATTTCTTTCTCTAGGGGATCTTCCCAACTCAGGGGTTGAACCCCAGTCTCTTGCATCTCCTGAATTGTAGACTGATTGTTTACTGCTGAGCCACCAGGGCAGCCCCAAATCTATCATATCTCCTGCTTACTCTCCTGAGGGTCCATTTGTCTTTCCAGCCTCTTCCCTTTTCTCTACTAAGTTAGGTATTTAGACCACAAATTCTCACCACCTTTTTTGAATTACTCCATACTGAGCTCTCTCATGTGGACATGTTGCATGTATTAATACATTTGAATACTTTTCTCTTTGTTATAAGTTTAATTTGCAAGTCCCCAGACACTAAAGATAAGAAGGTGGAGGAAAATCTTTTCATGCTCTATCCTAATAAACTTCCAGGTGATGCCAATGATTCTCATCCTAGAGCCACACTTTTGAGTAGCCATGGCTTAGGACACATGCCCTTATGTTCACTAGGGGAAAACTACAGTGAGAAGTTATCCAAAGAACATGAAGTCAGATGCAAGTAACTTAGCCCATATCTGAGGCTGTTCAAACTACTTCACTTCCCTACATTTTGGAACTCAGAAAGACCCAGAGATAAGGCCAAAGAAAGAAGAGCACAGAGAACACGGAAGATGCACAGAGCAATAAAGTCCAAGACTAGCCCCCAAGTACATAGTCCTAGAGTCCAGAGCTAAAGGACCACTCACCAGAGCTACTCTCAAGAAAGAATTTGGTACCCTACTACATTATCACAGAGGGTAACAGGCTGCTGAAGGGTTTGGGATATATGTCAGATGCTGAAATAAGGAAGAGTGTGGAGAGGAATGTGTCTGTGTATAGCATCATCAGAGTGAACAAATAGAAATATGGGACACAGTTAAATTTAAATGTCAGATTCAAATATGTATTTTAGTATAAGTATATCCCACACAATGTTTGGGACATACTTATACAAAGTTATTCACCTTTTAATCTGAAATTCAAATTAACTGGGTGCTCTTTTATTTGGCAATCTTTGGCAATCTTTTATTCGGCAATCCTACTTAAGTAGAGTGGGGGACAGCTTCAGATCCTTGAAGGACTGGCATTAGGCCATCCTCCACTGCATATGGGAATCAGCTGGAAGCTTTAAAAACAATGTTGTATCTGGGTCCTGAGGCAGGAGATAGATACCCTCCACCCAAGGGTAAACAACTAGATTTCGTCTCTATGGACTGATACTCCAAGATGAAAATAGCAGGGCAGGGAGGTGGGAGGGAGATTCAAGAGAGGGGACATGAGTATACCTATGGCTGATTCATGTTGATGTATGGTGGAAATCAACACAACCAATACACAATATTGTAAAGCATTTGTTGGGTGCTCAGTCATGTCTGACTCTTTGCGACCCTATGGGCTGCAGCCTGCAGTCCTGTGTCCCTGGAATTTTCCAGGCAGAATACTGGAGTGGGTTGTCATTTCCTACTCCAGGGGATCTTCCCAACCCAGGGATCAAATCCACATCTCCTGTGTATCCTACTTTGGTAGGTGGATTCTTCACCATTGAGCCATCTGGGAAGGATAAAGCAATTTTCAATTAAAAATAAATAAATAAATAAAGCAAAGAGCAGTGTTGCAGGAAAGGGGACCCCTTCAAGGGCCTGAAAGTGGGCACTTGTCTAACACTCGGAAATGAATTGTCCAAGAAGATACACGTGCTGAAAAAGCAAGAGATTTTATTGGGAAAGGGTGTCCAGGCAGACAGCAGTAGGGTAAGGGAACCCAGGAGAACTGCTC